>NC_141389.1:22632437-23232437 GCF_017979445.1 Akebia trifoliata
TCTCTTGGGATCTTATAACAAAATTTTTCCGAAATAACAACAATTTGATTGATTTCATTTTACGAGCATACACGATAGATCAAATAAATGGCCGAGACAGGAGATATTACATAGAAAAATGGAAATTTGTGTTTTTTCCTATCATCTTGGTATTAGCTAGGTTTGGGGCTCTTCCTAAAACCTTGTTTCGAGGATAGAAAATTCTATTATTATTATCCACCCTAATGGATAACAGGTTACAAAGGAAAAATGAACCAATTCGACTTGTTATCGATTGGTTCCAAATGAGTTTAGTAAAAGGTCACTGAATGGATCCATTAATTAATTTTTTTAAGGAATGCATTATGAGAATGTGTGGTTATAAAGAAAGTGTATCAAGAAACATGCTTTAGTCGGAGATATGATTTGTGGAACTATCAAAGGAAATAAGTTTTATGTTGGAAGTTTCATTGATTTTGATGAACTGCAGATGATGGTTATGACTTATTAAGATCATGATTGCCCGGAAACTAACTAACTAATTATATATATAACATGGGTTAGAAGTTTTGGAATGGGCTGATTTTTGATGATGATGATCTCTATGGTGAGGAGATCATCCTCACCAAAAATCAGCCCATTCAAAACTTCTAACCCCATCACAAATGATTTACAAAAAGTGGACAGTCTACGATTTTTCAATTTTTAAACATGGGGTTAGAAGTTTTGGAATGGCCTGATTTTTGGTGAGGATGATCTCCTCACCATAGAGATCATCCTCACAAAAAATCAGCTTATTCTAAAACTTCTAACCCATGTAAGACAAAAATGGTTGGCCAAATTGTTGGGTTAATGGTTGGGTGCCGAACGGGACCCTATATATATATATAGGAAAAGGTTGAATGGACAGAGGGACCATGTAGAGTATGGACCGAGGTCCACATCAACCTACACCATTGGCCCAAATGACAACTCAACGGTCTTGTTGAGTTTGAAAAAAAATATTCCAAAAAAAAAGTATTTTTGGAATTAGATCTTTAGTTTAAAAATGGACGGTCATTGAATTCTTAGATTTGAAATTTTAATCCAAGAATGAAAAGACTTATTTTTTCAATTATGGATTACATGTCAACGTGGTGCCCAAATACACCATCAGGTGCCACATGTATGTAGAGAGCATAAAATTTTATGAACTCTAGAATAAAAGCAAAATTGAAAAAGAGATTTTTTCACCATTTGATTTAAATTTTAAATCTAGAAGTTCAGTGATCATCCATTTTTAAAAGTCAAAATCCAATGCCAAGAAATGTTTTTATGGGGAGGATTTTTTTATAAAAAAATCCCAATTTAGATGACAATCAAGAAGTTGAGTTGTCATTTGGACCAATGCAACAGTCCACAGTTCATACTCATTATCCCTTGGTCCATGCAACCTTTTTCCCATACATGTAGGTTGGGATCAGTTGACTCATGGAGAATGACTCATGAGAAAACACATGATCGCAACCATTTAAATACAAAATTCAACAAGTTTAGATTTATATTTTATACAGCTTCCATCCAAGAATGATGAATGTTACCCATTAAAAAAAAATTAAAATTAAAAAATAGGGTTGAGTTCAACTTTCATGGTCAAAATTTGTAATGTCAACTAAGTCAAGGGAGACAACTTTGCCTTTAAAATTATATTAGAGTAACGCTAGCCTGACTTAGTAAGATTTCAAATCATATTGGACCCACATCAATTGTCACATTAGCAATTGAACACCACAACCCTCTAGATTACTTTGAAAAACTTATAAAAAAAGCTGCTTGAACATAGAGTCGACTAAGGAGTCATTTCGTCTTTGCAAAATACAGAGTTCAACTCCCCACTTCAAGCAACCCCAGTTTTCCCAGCAATTACTACTATAATTCCTAGCCCAAAATTTTAAGTGTAAGTTATTTCACAATTTGGAATCTTGAAATTTTCATGCGGGAGTCCTAAATGTTGCAATCTTTAAATGCAGACCTACTGAGATAGACTACAATATCCATGTTTCTCTCTTCCCTTTTTTTGAAGAAATTTTTTAGGTAAATTAGTCTATTTTCTGGAGGAATGAACAGATAGGTAGTCAAATCCAATTAGATGTTGCCCATCAACAATTCATAAAATCTTTAAAATTGGATTTGGACGAATTTAGCCTTTAGAAGAACTAATCAAAACTCTTTAAGTTGGGGCACAATTAGAAAGCCAAATTATCCTTAAGTCTATAAATACCAAACCTCTCTCAATTGGAAGGATCTAGACTACTTTCTCTTATTAGACAAAAGTTCTTCCTTTAGAGAAGAAAAAGCTTTCAAACCCTTTTCTAGAAAAAAAACAAAACTCTTCAAGAGGTTCAGACTCCGATTAAAATGAAAATCAATCATAAAATCCTTCTCAGGAAGTCAAGAAATCCTTCTCAGTTGATAATGCATGAAATCTGGGAGAAGAAAATTTATTAAAGCCTTTACATAAGATCAAACATAAACAAAGTCATCGTCAAAGCAACCTTCTCAGCTGATCATGCATGAAGTCCGGAGAGCAAAACCTATACACATCATCTTTACTTTTGTATTTGACCATTAATCAGGGAAAATACTATGATTTGTATTTTCATTTTCATCAAATCAATAAAATCATTGACGATCTTATTTCACAAATCGCGAGGTAGATCTATGAAATTTATTGTCGAAAAATTTCTGGCACGCCCAGTGGGACCATTTCAACCTCTCATCTTTTAATCAACTCCAAAAACACCAACAACAACATCAATGACATCTCGCAATGTCAACGTTATCGTATCTGCTACTACTAAGAAAGTTAAGAAAATCCTTTCCTCCAACTTTAAATTTACTCAAGTTATTAGTCGTGATCATTCTGTAACACGAAAAATGATGAAAACTGGTGATTCCAAACTGGTTGAGCTTCTCTAATGTCATTCCAAGAAGTGTGTCACAAAAATGACACTCACAACGAAGACATTATGGGTAGACGTTGTGGAAGACGACTCATCAAATTTTAGATCCTATTCAAAATCAAGTAAAGGATTGTCTGGATTTCTATCAAACACTTTTCCATTGCAAACTCACACCTTTATCAGAGCGATGATGAAAGCTAAAGCATTAGCGATAGAATAACAAGTAGCCCAGATGGCAAATACAATCAATAAGTTGATAAAGACAAAGGAGGAAATGGACATTCAAATTGTCACCCTAATCAGTCGTTTGGAGTAAAAGGACAAAGAGAATGAATCAAACTTTGGACCCTTATATCTTCTAGGATTTACTCTTGAAATATACATAACTGTATGTGAAGAAGAGTAACAAGGAAACTATTCTTACTCTCGAAATGCTATGCGAGACCCACCATAAGGATTTTTTGCATCATTTTATGTTCAACAACTACAAGCAATGATCATTGACACCATTCGCGCTTAGTATGGGGGCATGTCACAGTCATCATTAGTATACTCCAAACCCTATACTTAACGTATTGAACAGATATGTCTTCCGACGGGATATTGACCTCCAAAATTCCAATAGTTCAAGGGAAAAGACAATCCAAAATAATACATTACCCACTTTGTTGAAACTCGCAACAACACCAATACATTCAATGATTTCATTATGAATTAATTTATTTACTCCTTCCGTGGTAATGCGTTTCGATTGGTACATTGACTTGGAACCCAACTCAATAGATAGTTGGAATCAAATCGAAATTGTATTCCTTGGCCAATTTTATAGTACTAGAAGAATGGTAAGTTTGGTGGAACTCGTTGTCGTCAAACAAAGAAAGGATGAACTGATCATCGAGTATATGGAACATTGGAGAAATCTTTTCCTAAATGCATGAATCATCTCTCTTAATCTTCTACTATCAAAATGTGTATTCAGGGAATGTATTGGCAACTCCTCTACATCTTGATACGAATTAAGTCATGTACTTTTGAAGAACTAGCCACTTGAGCCCACGACATTGAGTAGAATATAATTGTTTATTAAACTCTATGACCGAGAGAGCCTTGAAAGCAAGATAAGAAGGATGACAAATCCTTCAAAACTAAGGAAGTTTTGTCTACCACCACCAGTAAACCTGTCAAGATCACAGGTAAGAGAAGAGCAAATCAACCAAGAGCTAACTCAACTCAAAAAATAAAACTTGAAAACTCTCAAAGAACTTAAGGCAAAGGAGTACCCTTTTCCTAATATTGACATCCTAAGCTTGTTCAAAGAGTTGCTGAAATTGAGGCTCATTAAAATTCCAACGCCCAAATGACTTGAGGAAGTAGGCCATGACAATGATCCAAAATATTTTCGTTAACATAAGGTGATTAGTCACCGAATTAAAAAATGGTTTGTTTTCAAGGAAAAAATCATGGATTTGACATGTCAAGAAAAAATTGAACTTGATTGTGTCGAAAATATTGCCACTTCTACCATGACCACTGTCATATTAGGATTTTTTGGTCCAATACTCTTGTCAAGTTAGTATGTAAAAGTGCATTCGATCCGTAGGTCGCGGATCCACTTTTTTGGATGTTTGGGATTTGAGAGTCGCTACCTAGTTATTATGGTCTAAGAACCGAATATTGACTCTGAATAGATAAAAATATTGATCTACAAAAAAGAATTGGTCAGGGGATTACGTTACGGGATTGGAAGGTGTTAGGCACCAACCTCGCCAGGCAATCGCCGGTCTCTACTTTAAAAAAAAAAATTTACATTGCTAAACAAACCTAAAAATAAATAAATAAAAATAATACTTGGTTGATTGCGACAACTGGTTCCCTCAGAGTTGGCAGAGAGCGTCTTCGTATGAGTTTTCCTATTTTTTCTCCATCACTAGATCTGTTTTTAATCTTTAAGTTGAGGTATCTTCCTCCTAGATTTGAGTATTTTTTAATTTTTTAGACGCTTTTTGGAAGGTTTCTAAGTGTTTTTTGAGCACAAACTAGGGTTTGAATATTAGATAGGGAGTTGGGACTTCAGATTTAGGGTTTTGGGAAGGTTGGGAAGGGGGTGTTTCTGACATCTCTTTTCTAGGATTTCTCATAACCTGTGAGATTGGGTTGTGGACTCCTTTTTATAGAGTTTTTTGTGAGTTTTTAAGTTTGACTTGATTTCTTTTAGATAAAACAAGGTTGTTTAATTAGGGTTTAATTAGATTTCTTATATTAGGATTTTAAATTAGGATTTTAGAGTTTTGATTCTTACGTACAATGAAAGAATATATTTTTTAAGTTTTTGGGAGAACGTCCTGAATTATATCTTTAATTCTTTGGGCCCTCAGATGGAGGGGTCTTTTAATAAATGTCAGGTGGGCTCTCACTTAAATAAATGGGTTACCACTTAAAATTTGGCCCGTGAGCTTGATTGATTTGTTTTAATTGTTTAAAATTTTTAATTAAATTTATTAAAATTTCATTTTACGTTAATTAATGTTAATTATTAATTTTGAAATTTTAAATTTTTAAAGTTGAAAAATTATCGTTTTGCCTCTAAAGAAGACTTTTGTGTTTTAAGGTCGTTTTTCGATATTTTAGGATGTTTTGGAATCGATTTTTCATAAAAAATTCAATGGGAGTATGGGTTTGTGTCATTTATGAATTTTTGGTGTGAAATGATCGTGTACCATATGAAGGGCATTTTCGTAATTTTGTCAAAATTTGTGAAAATTGACCAAATGGTTTATTTGATTTTAGTTTGTTGTTTTATGTGTTCGAAAGGGTTTTCCTAATCGTAATATAAGTTCTATGAATGTTTTGATGTTAGGGGTATTTTGGTAATTTGATCATTTTTTAGTGATTTTTCTACTAAAGCTTCTTTTTATCCTAAGAATGAGGATTTCTAGGTTTTGGGTCATATTTTTCTAGTATAGCGTGGTTTCTAAAATTTTATCTGCTTGAGATACCTCATTTGAATTTTTGAACATATCTAGTAACAAATAAAAAATATTGGAATATCCATCCATCATTGGGAACCGTCGCCATCAGGTTGACGAGTTGATTAATCAGGCGAGTACGAAAATGGGGTGTCTACAGATGCCCTATTTGGTAAAGGGTTGAACAAACTAGATAACAAATCTACTTTGGTAGATAATGCGATATCCGAATGGCAAAGCTAGTAACATTTGATTTTGCAGCCTGATTTATCAATTCGTAGGGTCATTTAGATCCTTGAGGTAAAACTCTCCCTAAACTAAAAGATGTTAGATCTTTGAATTTAAAAAAAATTCTCCCTGACTAATGCATATGCAATGAATGTGTAATGGGTAATGCTTATTGAGTATTCTATCGAATCATTAAGAATAAACTCTCCTCAATAGCCACAAATGTCAGGTCCTAGAGATCTTCTCTCGCTGACGATGATGATTCAAATTGAAATGCATATACGCAATGAAGACAATCACACAATAATGAATTATGGTAAGTTTGAATAATGAGATAGGTGATGTAGAAACTTCATTAAATCCTATCGAAATTCTTTTTTAGAGTTCGAAAAAATTTGAGTCTCATTTACCGGACTCGAGATTATTGGAGTCACGCTTCTCAGGCTAAGGTTTGTAGGAACTTAAAAAATCCTATTCAAGTTGGAATCTCATTTTTCGGACTTGAACTGAGGTTTACAAGAACTTAAACAATCCCGTTAATTCATTCTATGATTCAAACAAAGTTAGAGTCTCATTTTTCGGACTATGACTAAGGTTTACAGAAATTTAAATAATCATGTTAATTCATTCTATGATTCAAACAAAGCTGGAGTATCGTTTCTCGGATTTTTGCTGAGGTTTACAGGATCTTAAACAATCCCGTTAATTCATTCTATGATTCAAACAAAGTTGGAGTCTCGTTTCTCGGACTCTAATTGAGGTTTACAAGAACTTAAACAATTATGTTAATTCATTTTATGATTCAAACAAAGTTGCAGTCTCGTTTCTCGGACTCTAACTGAGGTTTACAGGAACTTAAACAATCCCGTTAATTTATTCTATGATTTAAATAAAGTTGGAGTCTCATTTCTTGGACTCTGACTAAGGTTTATAGGAACTTAAAGAATCATGTTATTTCATTTTATGATTCAAACAAAGCTGGTGTAAAATCCTGAATTTTTAATTTGTATCTCGAGAAAAAATAAATAGTAGAATTTTATGAAAATCTTGAAAGTGGAACTTAAGGGTAAAACTTTAGATATTTCTGATCATTTTTAATAGAATCTGACCTCACCATTGGATTCAAATTGATCAAAAAACATATTTTAGTCTATAAGCATGCTCAAATACGAGTCCAAATATAAAAATTGTACAATCCTCGATTACCAAGTCGGACCAGGTTAAAATAGTGACTTTTTGTTAGAGCAAGAATGATTAAGATTTTATTACACCATTAGATTTGTAACGAAAAATTATTGAACATGGATTATTTATTTTTCATTTTTAGAGACTAGAAAGTCGAATTATCGTCAAAAATGAAAACAAAAGCAAATTTAGGGGTCACCTCAGGCCAAAATGTAAATTTTTGTTAGAGATAGAATTTGTAGTAATTGACTATACCATTAGATCTAGAATGAAAAAATTAGACGAAATAGAGTATTCATTTGTCAGTTGTGGAGTCCGGATGGTCAAATTATCATCGATCAAAATAATTGATAAAATACTGATTTTGTCCCAAATTTTATATAAATAAAATTTTAATAATTTTTTTTACACTTCGTCTTCCCCAACCCATCCAACAGCCAACGTGTTATATAAAAAAAATTTGTTTTTTTCTAAAACTTCCACATCAGATCTCTCACAAACGACTCGCCGTCGATGACCGCCGCAGAAGGGAGAAACATAGCAGCCTCGACATCTACAAAACCTACCCAACCTTTTTTCATTTCACTTTCTTTTTCACTTGATATCGTCAAAAATCAACCGTATTTATATACGGATATTTGAAACTACGACCTCAGATTTCATCCGTTTCGGGGTCAAACTGTCCTCCGCTGCAGAAGGAAGAAAGGACGACGACATCGAGATCTTCGAAATTCACCGGGTCAGTTTCAATAATCAATCGACTCGAAGTACGAGTTATCTCGATTTTCGTGCCGTTTGCTTCTATTTCCGCACAAGTGTTTCAAGTCTTCGTATAGAGATTGTAAGAAAATTTCAATTTCTATTAGTAATCGTAGATTGTGAAAATTGCATTTAAGATTTTATCGGAAAAATTTTGATGTATTTTCAAAATATAGAATTATTTTATTATTTAAAAATTCACGCCAGAAATTGCATGTTTGATATGTTTAATTATATTTTTTAACAAATTATACGTGGGTAGGGTATTTTAACAGGTTATTTCCATCAATTGGGTCTTATGCACTGCTCGGACCCCATTTTAATATAAAATTTGTATTCTTTTTCAATATTATTAATAAAAATAAATTCTATAGTTGGAAAATGTGATTTAATATTCAATGAACTCATATTGAGTTGATAATTATAAAAAAATAGATAATTTATTGAAGAGATTGAAAACTGTAAAAATTGAAAAAGGGGAAAAAGGATATGAAAACAGTAAAATATCATAATCACACCCGAGGGGTGATGTTTGCATTTTACATTATTGTGTTGTGTGTAGGTTGGTGAACGGGTATCCAGGGATAATATTACTGGTTGCATGTTTATTTACTTTCTGTTAGTGCGAGGCGCTGTTTACGTTTCCGTTTTGTTATTTATTTTAGGTCGTTTGGTTACATTTACATGATAGGAAACTGGATATCCATTCTTGACCTTGTATTGTTAATTTCTCTTTTATTTTCAAATGAAAGTAATATATATATGCAGTTATTTTGTGAGCTGTTAAAGAGTCTATGAATGCTTGAAGGGATAGTGCATCATATCATCCGGAGTGGTGTACTATCCTGCGATATACGGTAGGGACCACCAAGCCCATACGTGGTATAGGACGCGTATGAGAGTGGAGTCACAACTGGAATCCGAGTTATTCCTCTCTATCTTTACCAGTGAACTTGTAATATAAAGGTAGTCGTATACGAATGATTTATATATTTGGGAATCACATGCACGCATGATAGGCATAGATGAAGATGATTAATCAGTAATCACTAACAATCTATACTAGTCGAACGTTTAAACACATCGAAAAGAGACCCAGTGCTTATGGTTACGTCAAATGACCAGCCTGAGTCGGATAAATGGTCAACCAAGTGTGGTAAGTGCAGCGACCGGCCACAAAATCAAGAATTAAAAGTCAGAGAAGAATTGTAACATTATATCCCGACTAGGAGCGATCCAGTCGTGAATCCCAACTCTCTAATTCCAATACTCCACCATAGTGTATTATATATCTGTTGCCTTACTTTGATATATAAAAGGAAATGCATGTTTAATATTTACATTTGATCAATTAGATTTGTATATAAAGAAAATACTATAGTAAGTACTGTTGATTGATGTAATGTCAGTTTTAAAATATTTAGTTGCTCATCCCTGGCTATATGTACTAGTTAATCGTAGTTTATTCTGTAAAATTTTATATTGTTAAAATGATTTAGTATGCTTATTCGTTCATGCTAGAAGGGGTTATTAGTATAAATTGTTTGTTTCCTTACTAGGTAACATTGTTACTCACCCGTTCTTTCTTATTTTTTTTAACTTCAGAGCCTGCAGTTGGCGAGGCGGGCATAGAACCAACGAGTGAGGACCATCTGGTGGGTCAGATAGACGATCAGAGTTCATTACCTGGTGAGTATTGGGGTTACTACCCCTAGTGGTGTCGATTTGTCTGAAAGTAATATAGATTTTGTTCTGAGTGATAGGAATTTTGTTAGAGTGAGGAATTCCTGGATAATCATGTATATAAACTTCTTCTTCCGCACTTTGATTTTTATACTTTATTAGATGTATATAGGCTTCTCTTAGTATTATATTTTGAATGTATATATGCAGGAATGTATGTCGTTTATCAGGTGTAGGTTGAACTCCTTGGAATGCTAACATAAATAGAGGAGACCATGCCAGAATTTCGAAGTGCCATATAGTACCTCGAGATCTGACATGGGGATTTGTGTTAGAGTTTTGGCAGGACGCCACAGCTGGATTCTCGTTTCTCGGACTCTGGTTAAGGTTTATAGGAACCTAAACAATTATGTTAATTCATTCTACGATTCAAACAAAGTTGGAGTCTCGTTTCTTAAACTCTGGCTGAGGTTTACAAGAACTTAAACAATCTCGTTAATTCATTTTATGATTCAAACAAAGCTGGAGTCTCGTTTCTCGGACTTTGGTTAAGGTTTACAGGAACTTAAACAATCCTGTTAATTCTTTTTATGATTCAAACAAAGTTGAAGTCTTATTTCTCAGACTATGGCTATGGTTTACATGAATTTAAACAATCTCGTTAATTCATTCTATGATTCAAACAAAGTTGGAGTCTTATTTCTCGAGTTCTAGCTAAGGTTTACAGGAACTTAAACAATCCTGTTAATTTATTCTATGATTCAAACAAAGCTGAAATCTCATTTCTCGGACTCTGATTGAAGTTTATAGGAACTTAAACAATCTCATTAATTCATTACATGATTCAAACAAAGCTGGAGTCTCATTTTTTGAATTCTAACTAAGGTTTATAGGAACTTAAAAAATCCCGTTAATTCATTCTATGATTCAAAAAATTCGGAGTCTCGTTTCTCAGACTCGAACTTATTAGAGCCACGCTTCTCGGACCTGGATTAATTAAGAACTCAGTATTAACGAGCTCAATGATCGGAAGATTGGGCATTTATTGGCTTATCATGCACCTGGATTCATAATTATCATTGGACTTCGTCGGACTTTGAAGTTTTTGAACAAGATTTTCTTTTTTATTATGTGATTAAGAACAAAACTTTGGAATCACAATGATTTTCAAAAATGCCCCCAGTTTCAAGGTTGACTTTAACTGGAACTTGACTATGAAACTGATGGAATGGATTGTACTTGAAAAATATGAATGAGCCACTATGGACTCTGATTTATGACAGACAGAAGAATCAGCATTCCTTTAAATTTTCAAAACTCTTAAAATTGTTATATGTACAATAAAGAATTTGATCATTTTCTTTTTGAATTTCTTTTAAAAAATGCTTGAGCTGGATTTAAAATCTTGATAATTATTAGAATAGAAGATCTTTCTCTTCAAAGTGGTAGATGGTTCTTCGACTTCAATATTAATTCCGTCGAATGTTGTAGTTTGAATAAATTTCTACATTTTCTAATAAACTTCCTTATGAATTTTTCTTCTCAATGGAATTTTTCTTTTCCCTTTTTTGATGTCCTAATTTTTTCCTAAGTCACCTTTTCAGGTTTTCAACATAGTGAGTTTTACTTTTTTTTTTTTTCCTAAAATGCCTTAATTTTTGCCTAGGTCACATTTTCAAATTTTCAACCTAGTAAGCTTTATTTTTTATGATTATACCCTAACTTTTGCCTAAGTTGTCATTTCGAATTTTCAACTTAGCGGACTTTTCTTTTTCTTGATGATTTTGAATATTCAACTTGACAATTTCCTTATGAATTTTCCTTCTTAGTAGAAATTTTCTTTTTTTCCCTTTTTTAGTACCCTAATTTTTGCCTAGGTTGCCTTTTCAGGTTTTCAACCTAGCAAGGCTTTTTTTATGGTTGTACCATGACTTTTGCCTAAGTTGGTCTTTCAAATTTTCAACTTAACGGACTTTTTTTCTTCTTGATGGTCTTTCAAATTCTACTTAACAACTTCTTGGTTCCTTGTACCTTAACAAAGTCAATCAGTATTCAGGAGAACTTAATAGGTGGGCTTAAGGATATAGTTTAGAAAGAAAGGGTATAAGACTCGACTTTCCAAAATGCCCTTAGTTTGATATTCACTTTTTTTTTCTTTTGATTCCCTTTTACTTTAATACCCCTAGTTTGGCATTATTTTCTTTTCTATAAATTCTTTTGACTCTTTTTTTTAATGCCCTTAGTTTAGCATTCTTTTCTTCTTTTTTTTTCTGTCAATTCTTTGTATTCTTTTTTTCTAATACCCTTAGCTTGGCATTTTTTTTAACCTTTCAATAGGGGATTTTCTTTTTGGATGACACTTTTCTTAAGAGAATACTTTTTTTGTGTGTGATCAGGCCTGAAGTAACTTCTCAGGTTGCCTACGTATTGTAAATATTTATTTTCTCTTTTGGAATCAGGTTAAAACGTAGTTCATACTAAGATTCCTTCCCAAGATTGGTTGGTGTGGTTTAGAAAGGAGAGGCTATTGATTTTTTTAGAGGATGCGAAAGGTTAAGGAAGGTTATCTTTTCTTGGTAAGATAGGAAAATGGTTCGATCAAAGAAGACCCCATTTGGAGAAATGCTATTTAATTTGATCAAAGTTTAGGAAACTCAATGTCTTAATTATTTTGTCGAGTACGATTTTCTTTTGAGAAAGAGTAATCTTTAGTCTTCTTCTACGAAATTGAGTGTGATTGAGTTCTTTGACATTGATTCATTTAATACTTTCGAACCTTCGAAAAATTTCCTATTCTTTTGCGAATGATGAATCTCTTTTTGCAGATCTTAACACCTTTGTTGATGGTTTCAACTACATCATTTTTAATAATCTTTGACTTTGAAGTTCACCCTTAATTTTATGCATTGATCTATTTTGGTACAATCTATCCATATATCTTCATGAGAACATGCAGGAATGTTATTAAATTTCTCAAGTAAGTTTATTATTCTTTCATGTTCTTTTGAGGAAAATGTAGTACCAATTTACACTTTTTGAATGTACTCTTTAATTCCAATATTTATCAAACTTGATTAGTGACCTTTGAGTCATTCCTCATGTTAGATATTAAGTTCAAATCGTTATTACAAGCATGATAATCAGAAGCTTCTTTCAAACTCGATTAAATCTTAAAAATTAAAGAAAGACTAACGTAATTGAAATGACCAACTGAGTTTGAAGACTGACAAAAACTAAATTGAAACTAAAACAAACTCAGGGATATTTATCTACAAAACGGAGAGGTCCTTTTGGGTGGATGGACTACTTGGACTTGACATTGGTACTTTGACTAGAAGACTCTTTGATGGACCCAAAATAACACAAATGGTGATTTAGAACGTTTAGGAGCAATTATTACCTGAGTAGAAGTACACAAAAATTAACCATTGATTTTGAAGGTTTGACTCTTAACCACATGATTAAATTTTTTATATATATTAGCCCAAGGTCGGTGGGAAATATCGAATCCAAATGCAATATAAGTCTATAGTGACCAAGAAAGTAAGAACCTTTCCGATTACACCTTTTCAAAAATCTTACATCGTAACGACACCCGTGAAAAGTGTTATCCCAGTTACATCAATCACAAAGGATCATAAAAATAACATTTCGAAGGTTAAGTCCGAAAGTTGGTTCGATCATAAAGTTTCAAAGTTATTCAAAATTACTGGTTACGAAAAAGGTAAACCCGTACAATCGGGTGAACTACTAGCAATTGATCAAATTTATGGTTTAACTGATGCACAAGTCAAACTTGGTTGGGCTGGAGAAATAATTTTATTTACACGAGTAGGGCTAGGGTATACGCTAGAGACTTTAATAAAAATTTCTAAGATGAAAACGGCTTCTTCACAACATACTACAGTAGAAGTCATCGATAAGTATATAAAATAAATACCAGTTCCACGTACATCGTCTTTGATCAAATTGGTAGCCACATCTCGACCACATCGGTATTTGATCGATTGGGTGCTTTAGATGATCATCATGATGTACAAATTTATAAACCTCATGCTTCTGCATTATTTAGACTTGGTCAGAATATTGCAGTAAACATATAAAGGGAATCACAAAATCGACATAAGCAAAGAAATAAACATGTTGAGCATAAAGATAGTAATGGCTTGCATAACACTATTCCATCTCGTATGAACAACAAACAACTTTAGAGGTCTTGATATTAGATACATCAGTTGTGAAGCGACGCACCATCATCCTCATAAACCAAACAAGAGACAGCCGAGCTTCAATTATGGGAATAAATAGTTCTGAAGATGTCATTTATATAAATCACATTACCATTGAGAAATTCCCTAAATAAGATTTTACATCATCAGATGAAGAACTCAAGAATGCTCCAGCAGTCTTTGAAAAAAGCGGACAAACTATTATTGATGACTTGAAATAAATAAATCTCAGGACAATTGAAAAGTCACGACCCACGTTCGTCAGCGTTCTTCTAAACCAGAATGAAGAAGTCGAGTACTTCAAGCTGGTACAAAAATACAAAGATGTCTTTGCTTAGACTTACAAATAAATGTTAAGACTTGACCCGAAGATCGATGTTCATCAGCTCGCAGTCAAACACGTAATTCGTCCAATAAAACAGACATGACGTCGTTTGTGACCAGAGTTGGTACCACAGATTGAGACAGAGGTCAACAAATTGATGGAAACTAGTTTCATTCGAGAAGTAAAATATCCAACCTGGATTTTCAATATAATTTCGATAAGAAAGAAGAATTGACAAATTCGAGTGTGTGTCGATTTTCGTGACTTGAATAATGTTTGTCCAAAAGATGATTTCTCGCTTCCAATCATAGAACTTATGGTTAATGCGATTATAGGACACTAAGCTTTTTCTTTCATTGATGGATTTTTTGACTACAATCAAATTCAAATATTACCAAAAGATAAGTAGTTCATGGCCTTCCGTACTCCAAAAGATATATATTTTTAGAAAGTTATGTCTTTTGGACTTAAGAATGCTGATGCCACTAACTAATGAACTATGCAAAAGATCTTTGATGACATGCTACATGACAAGGTTGAATGTTACGATGATAATCTAGTAGTAAAGTCAAAGAAAAGAAAATATCACTTACAACATCTACGTAATACCTTCGACAGGTTGCGACGGTACCAGCTCAAAATGAATCTAATAAAATGTACTTTTGGAGTTATCTCGGATAAATTCTTGAGATTCGTGGTTCAGCATTAAAATCGATCGAAATAAGATTGAAGCCATCAAAATATGTTAGTACCAAAGAGCATTCATGAACTCAAAAGTATATAAGGCTGAGTTGCTTACATTTGTAGATTCATTTCAAATTTAGCTAGGCATTGTCATCTTTTCAGTTGATTGATGATGAAAGATACATCATTTAAATGGGATGAAGCTTGTGAGAACGCTTTGAATAGTATCAAGGAGTATCTTCTCAAGCCTTTTGTTCTTTTTGCACTAATTCCTAAGAAGCCATTGATTTTCTATATTAGTGTGTAAGAAATGTCACTAGGAGCATTGTTGGCTCAAGAAAATAATGAAGGAAAAGAAGGTGCACTCTACTACTTGAGTTGAACTCTTGTTGGAGTAGAAGTAAATTATTCACCCATCGAGAAGACATATTTAGCACTCGTTTTTGCCATAAAGAAATTTCAAAATTACATGTTATCACACACAATCCGACTCACTATGCGAGCTGATCTACTCAAGTACATCATGACAAGGCCAATTTTGTCAGGAATACTACCTAAATGGGCCCGTCTCTTATCAAAATTCAAGATTATTTATGTCCCTCAAGTGACTATAAAAGGGCAAGCGTTAGCCAACTTTCTTGCTGATCATCTAATTCCAGTTGAATGGGAATTGTCTCATGACTTGCCCGACAAAGAAGTCTTCTCTATTGACATGCTTTCAACTTGGAGAATGTTCTTTGATAGCGCAGCTAGAAAAGATAGAGCTGGGGTAGGTATAATTTTTATCACCCCACAAAATGAGGTATTCCTGTTCTTATTTACTTTGATGAAACTATATGCAAACAATGTTGCAGAATACCAATCTCTAATCATTAATTTAGAGCTCGGGCTAGAGATGAAGTTACATATATTTATGTGTATGGGAACTCATAACTTATCATCAACCAACTCTCAGTAGACTATGACGTTCATAAACATGAGTTGGTACATTTTCACCACTATGCTGTACAACTTATAAGTCAGTTTCAAGATGTCATCATCAGGTATATACCAAGAGTTGAAAACAAGCAAACTGACACTTTAACTAGTCTTGCTGCAAGTTTGACTTTGCTAGAAGGAGAGACAATAAGTATCCTTATCTGTCATAAGTGGGTACTACCTCCTTTGATTGATGAAAGTTACGAGCCACATGAAGTAAACACCGTTAAAATAATCAAAGTTAAAGATTGGAGACAATCATTATAGATTATCTACAGTAGGAGAAGCTATTAGAAGATCTAAAGCATAAATTGAAATACCTCGTAAGACACCTCGAGTTTTATATTTCAACGATAAGTTATATTATTGCTCTTTTGACGACATCTTAATTAGATGTCTCGGATATGATGAGTCTGAGACGCTTTAAAAGAAACACACTTTGGAATGTATGGTTCGCATCAGTCAAGGCTAAAACTTCATCATAGTCTTAAGAGGATGAGATTCAACTGGTCTACTATGGTGAAAGATTTCTTAGACTATGTAAAAAAGTGTAAAACTTGACAATTTCATGGAGATCACATTCATCAACCACCAGAGCTATTGCATCGTATAATCACATCTTGACCTTTTGATGGATGGGGACTTGATGTTGTTGGACTAATCCCAAAATCTTCAAGGCAACATCCCTATATCCTCATCGTAACGGGCTACTTTTCTAAGTGGGCTGAAGCAGTTATCCTTCAAGAAGTCAAGAAAGACATGGTAGTCGACTTCATCAAAAATAATATTATTTTTCATTACGGCATTTCATGATATATTATAACAGATAATAGAAATTCATTTAGCAATACGCTGATGGATTAGTTCTGCATGAAGTTTAACATCAAGCAAATATGCTTCACAATGTACAACGATGCAGTAAATGGACTCGCCGAAGCCTTCAACAAAATCCTTTGCAAGCTTTTTAAAAAAGGTTGTCTCGAAATAAAAAAAAAAAGATTGGCATGAACGAATTGGAGAAATACTATGGGCATACAGAACCTCATACCACACCTTACTCATTGGCTTCTGGAGTTGAAGTTTTCCTCCCTTTAGAACATCAAATACCTTTACTAAGGATTATGATCCAAGAAGGTCTAACCTGCGATGAGAACGCCAAGATACATCTAGCTGAACTTGATGTGTTGGATGAAAAGAGATTGGAAGCACAACAACGATTAGAGTGTTACTAAGCCTGTTTGTCACGCGCATTCAATAACAAAGTTTGACCACGTTCTTTTCAAGTTGGTGAGTTAGTGTTTGTCGTACAATAACCAATCATCTTCTCACACCGTTCTGTAAAGAAGTTTGATCCGAAATGGGATGGACCTCACGTAGTGAAGGATGTATATACTAATAGCGCGTACCTTCTTGTAACTCCATAAGTTGATGGAGTATCACTTGAGCTTTAACGAAGATGAGAAGAAATCTCATCCCCATCACTCTTCGAAAGGTCTTTTGTACCAACCAATTTAAAAATCCCTCTGCTAAGATGACTGATATTCCAAACATCTCCCATGCCCAAGAAGATAGGGAAATCTACAAAATCTTCCGAGTCAAACAAATTGGCAATAGAGTATATATCGGTTGATGATCTCATGAGAATAATTAAATCAGAAAAAACTATATATATACACATAAGAAACATGAAATTTCCAACAAAAAGAAAGTGTGTAAAATTACCTCTCTTAGGAGACACATCATTCTCAGCTTTAGTTTCTGGCTTACCCAAAGTCACACCCGTATCATTAGGCTTAGTATGAGTAATAAGCTTCAAAGAATCCGCGGGGCTTGATTTATGAACAACCTACTTTACATCTACCCTAAGAATGTTGGCCTACTCCGTTTAAGTAGTTGCTGGAGTCACAATTTTTTTTTGAAACACAATTTCAATCTAGGCTCTGTAATGACCTTTTGTATTTCATCAATACACGTATGCTCTATCCTTCTTTTTCTAGAAGGTTTTTGCATGGCAAGCAAAGTACAATACGCCTCATGATCTTCAACTCCTTTCCTTTCGTCGAAATTAAAGTTCAAAACGGAGACTCTATCCTTAAGAAGACGAAAATCAAGGGCATCCAAGTAAGACACTACATCTTGAACCCACCAATTTCTATAACTCTTGTCAAATTGCCGACTCATGTCTTACACTTTCGGAGGAATAAAAAAGTTGACTCGATTTTTTATCTGGGCCAAAAACAGTCATAAACTGTGTAATTCTATCATGTATATGGATCTTGTAAAAGGAATTAGAGTTCTAGGGATACATTGAAGAAAGCCTTGTTGATGAGCAAATCTGTGAAGACTATACATTTTCACCTCGCAAACATTTCCACATCAAAACACGACAAATCCAAGATGACAACCTATCATGAAAGCTTGAATCTTAGAAGGGTTATAACCATTATCAGTTTATATCTTTTTATAACCTTTTGGCAGTCAAACCTCCTCAGGATGTCATTTAAAATTACTAGAACTTATGGTGAGGATTAAATCTCTTGCATCCTTAGTATTATCTTCCCAACAAAAATACGAGTTGGAAACACCAACTGTACGAACCAAATACGGAGGTCCAAAGTCAGCATCAAGGTCATCAAATACTCTCTGAGGAAAATGATGTCCAATCCACCCAAACAAATAATAAAGGAGATAATAACTCATGGAAACACCTACAACTATTTGTGTTTTCATACCCCAATAGGTCTGAGTTAGACTTTTATACAAATAACGCAAAAATGGAGGTACCAAGCTGAATATAGTACCTCAGACCATCAATGCTACTACCTTGAAAATATCTGGATGAAGGACATTACCATCTTCGTAAGGGAGAACAAAGTCATACAACCACAATGAGAGATATGCAATTATCATAGCTTCATCTTCAACATTCTGATTCATAGGAAAATCGAGTCTGATAAATGAATTTTCTTCCTTTTTACGACTCCCTTTAGCCAGAGTAAGTCGAGAAGAAAAAAGTTTTCATAATTTTATTCTAGGATACTGATGGCTATTACGATCAAAATAGAATGATTTTTTCATTTCTTTATACTCTACCGTCAGACGAGGATTATAAATTTATTTAGTTTTGGTGTACCAGAAATTGAACCACTCACTATGACTAATACAGTCACTCCCTTTTTCAAAAATTAGTAAAGTATATGCCTTGAAAAAATACTGGCAAGCAAGAAAAAACCCTAAAACACCATTGCAACTTGTGAGTTCATCGAAATTGGGTATCACTTCTTCATAGTACTCACCCATGATAGATAGCCTATAAATCTTCTACATTTCCCATAAAGAAATGCTAACTTCTGTTAGGACGATTATACTCCTTACTAGCTGCAAATATAGTTTCACCATGGGAAGCTGTCGACTTTCTACTCTATAGTTTATGATTCACATCCGAGCTTTAGTCCCAAAATCCATTGAGATATTGAATGTCTCCTCGAGGTTCAATATCTAAATCTCATCGAGTGAAACATTGTATGATTTTCCACTCCAAAACAGCCTGTGAGTTTGATCATGATATGGAGGATGACATAAAGATGGCTAACACTTCATATCAGTCTCATATCTAGGGAGTACGCCAGTTGTTGAAGGATATTCACTTAAAGCTACCATATCAAGTAACGTGTCCCTTTCTGTATCTTATACTTTTAAAGGATCGATCATCGATGTGTGCATGACAAGCTTCAACTTCATAGATGAAATATTTCCACCTCTTGAATGACTAGCTATCATAACATAAAACAAAATCATTTTCCCTTTTGAGAAGGATCTACAGAGTCATCACCCAACCTTCACGTGGTAAGCTTCGTTTGTAACGATTCTTATTCCTTGAACCTTTGAAAAAAGTGTACCTAGCCATCTCTACGGAATTCAAAAAAAATTAAAGAATAAACGCACTTATTCAAAAATATCATGTCTCACTAAGTACTAGTGTCACATTAACTAAAGATATATAAGAGTATGAATAAAAAAGCCATCATGCTCAATAATGCTTTGGCACTAAAGATTGCCCAACTGACATGTATAAATACTTCGTCGCATGGTTCTTCTAGGTAGTTAATGTTGTCCACTCTTGAGTGCTATTGATAAACAGTTATTTTAGAGATTGGCCGTATGTATAAATATTTCGTCGCATGGTTCTTCTAGCCAGTTGACATTGTTCACTCTTGAGCACTATTGATGAACAATTACTTTAGAGATTGGCCAGCATGTACAAATACTTCATCGCATGGTTCTTCTAGTCAGTTAACGTTATCCACTCTTGAGTACTACTGATGAATAGTTGCTTTAGAGATTGGGCAACCGGTATGAACAAATACTTCGTCGCATGGTTCTTCTAACTAGTTGACGTTGTTTACTCTTGAGCACTATTGATAAACAGTTGCTTTAGAAATTAATCAATCGGTATGTACAAATAATTCATCGCATGATTTTTCTACGTATACAAATCTTTCGTCTTGTGATTCTTCTAGCTAGTTAATGTTGTCTACTCCTAAGCACCATTGATGAACAGTTGCTTTAGAGATTGGCCAACTGGCTGTATAAATATTTCGTCACATGGTCCGTCTGCATGAACAAATCTTGTGTCTTGTGATTCTTTTAGTCAATTAACGTTTGTCAGCCAGTTGATGTTGTCCACTCCTAAATACTACTGATTAACAGTTGCTTTAGAGATTGGCCAACCGACTGTACAAATATTTCGTCGTATAGATTTTTTACATGTACAAATATTGTGTCTCATGATTCTTTTAGCTAGTTGACATTGTCCACTCCTGAGCACTAGTAATGAATAGTTACTTTAAAAATTGGCCAACCGACATGTACAAATATCATCGCATAACTCTTTTGCGTGGGGGAAGCACTTCTAACTAATTGTTATGACCTTAATAGAGTGCCCCATTTGAAAATCAAGTTAACACCTTATGTGAACTTTATAAGGGTAGAAAACCTAACATAGGGTATTTTAGGCCAGAGTTTGGAGATGCGTAGTTCATGTAAGGCTAACTGATCCTAAGAGACCTAAACTTGAAAATAGGGCTTTTGAGTGTGTTTTCATAGGTTATGCTAGTAAAGCTTATAACTTCTTAGACTTATTTAACAATGTTATAATAGAATCATTAGATGTAGATTACTTTGAAGACAAATTTCCTTTTAAATCTAGTAATAGTGGTGGTACTCAACCTCTTAGAATAGAAGAGTTTCCACAATCTAGGGTTGAAAACGTTAGAGAATCTGACTTTGAACCTAGGAGTAAAAAGACCAGTATAGCTAAGGATTTTAGGTCAGATTTTCATGTCTTTACTTTAGAAGGAGATCCTTCTTCTTTAGAAGAAGTTCTATCATCTTCGGATGTAGATTTCTGAAGAGGGGCTATCTTTGATGGATAGATTCTCTAGTGTCCAACAAGACATGGACACTAGTGGATTTTCCTTCAAGTTGTAAACCCATAGGATGTATAAATGGGTTTTAAAGAAAAAACTTAAATTAGATGGGTCAGTTGAAAAATACAAAGTTGGGTTAGTAGAAAAAGATTTTAGACAAAAGACAGAAAAACACAATACTCCAAAGAAAAAAAATGGACTAGTAGTAAAAAACAGTCGTTGGAGGTGGGGATAAAATATAGTAATTGGGCGGGGGATAAAATATAGCCGTTGGGAGTGGGAGTTAAAGTGTACAATAACATGTAAATAGGAGGTGCTTTAATGTTAGAACAAGTTTGTTTGGTAGAAAATGTTAAAGGTGGCACCTTTTTGTGTGTGATTTTTAACGTCTCCAGTGGAGATTCTCTTAGACCGAAGCAAATAAGGGCAATCTTGCACAAAGGAACTTCTTTTCTTTCCCTGACTGAAAGAGCAAACTTACTTAGGCTGAATTACCATTTCGTGAGTTGAATTTGACGAATTTACCATCCGGGCTCACTGTTCATTTTAATTACCAAAACATGAGAAGTAACGAATTCGAATGTTTTAAAGGGACTATTTCGTAGGTTTAATGTGACAATTTTGCTGGTTTGAAGTGACTAACTCACTAAAAAAAATTGTGAAACTTGTGAAATAGTCACTTTAAAACCTGCGAAATTGTCAGGTTAAACCAGCAAAATAATTACTTTAAAACCTCCAAATTTGTTGCCGATCACGTTTTGGTAATTAAAATGATCAGTGGACCGGAGTCGTAAATACATCAAAAATTTGATACTTAAATATTCCTAGTTAAATTGGTAAAGGTGTCTGGAGTGGTGATCCCACAACATTGGTTCAAACTTTGTTAAACCCACCTTCACTTCGATTATCCTGGCTTGCCTAGCCTATATATATAACAATATGCAATAATAGTAATCTATATTATTTATTATATATAAAATAGAAACATTGTAGCAGATGGTTTTAAAACTCATTTTGACGGCTCTTCTTGTCATTGAACTAGATCCAGTCGTCTCAGATGAGTTGTCTGATTTATTTGAGTCATCTCACTCAACAATGAGACCAAAAGGACTAACTTTTGCGAAACACTAGATTTGAGATGCTTGTCTATCCGTCTCGCTGGTGGATGATATCGAGAAGAATCGGATGAGTTGTTTCGGTCTCGGTCGAGATTTAAAACCATGCTCTAGCCTTCTCTATAGTACTCAAGGAAATTTTAGATATTGTTGGCCCTTCTAGATTTCTTTTGCTTTATCAAGTCTTGACGAAGGGAATAACTTGGTTTACACAATGAGACCACGGTATTCTCTTTCCCATCAGATTGCATCATGCCATCAATGCAGAGTTGCAAACTATAGTCATACATCTTCTTTTAAATGAGAAAAGTTACATATTAATCAAGAATAATGTAGAAAGGGTCTTCCACCTTTAATTTACAATTCTGAAACAGGGAAGATGAAGTTCATCTCCCTTACAAGATTTTCTAACAATTACAGGGAGACTATTAAGTTCATTTCCTTGGGCCACTTGAACTTGAGTTGAATATCGTACATTCTTAATATCAACTACCATGTTGGCCCTGTGCTACTCTCTATTATTCTTGGAGGGAGTGCAATAATAGAATTTTTACAGATATCCATATGCCGAAGCAAAAAATCTTTCAACAAATAGAGGATGTGGTTAAAGGAATTTTTGATGGTATGGAAATTCTTGAACAATCATGGGGATCTGCAGTTTCAATCTTTACTAACTGGAAATGTTTTGTGAGTAAAAGGCAAATGATTCGTAAATCTCTTGTTTCAATTTGCCCGGAAGAAGGAGATTGCAAGATCAACACTGGTGAAGATCTTTCAACAGTAGGAGGTGGTTTCAGTTTTTTTGGGCAGAGATGAATTTGGAGGGATTCTCGTTTGCGTGCTGGTCAGGAACTGAAGAGGATGATATAATCACCATTGAACTTAAAGGAACTTAAAGCAATATTTGAGGCGTTGAGCTATGCGATACACAAAAAGATAACTAGAGTCCTAATTAGCTCAGATTCTCTTTATGCCTTCAAATGCATAAAATCTGAAATTGAGACTGCTTGGAGATATTCAGAACAAGTGAGAGAGATTCAGGTTCTTCAGCTGGAGTTTTTTTCATGTCGTTTTGAATTCTTTTGGAGGGAAACCAATCGTACGGCAGATTTTCTTGCTTGAATGGGAGTTTATATATGCTAGAGATTTTTCTGTAATTGAGGATTATTCTTTTATTCCTCAAGAGCTGAAGCAAATTATGCTAGATGATCTAAGTTGTAACTACATTCGTTAGCATAATTAATAAAATAGCGGTGGGGGGATGGGATGGATTCTTCAACCCCAGCTTACCCATCAAAAAAAAAAAACTACCATGTTGGCCCTTGCCCAGACTAACCTACCAGTTTACTTTACTTTTCAGCTCTAATGATAACATCTTCCGCTTACATTGTGCACCTCTCACCCAAGTTGTACATGTAATGTGTCCTTGTTGCCATCTTTCAACCTCTTTGATTCTTTTTTGGCTCTTCAACCCCAGCTTACCGGTAAAGAAAAAACTACCGTGTTAGCCCTTGCCTAGACTAACCTACCAGTTTACCTTACTTTTCAGCTTTAATGATAACATCTTTCATTTATGTTGTGCATCTCTCACCCAAGTTGGGGTACATGTAATGTGTCCTTGTTGCCATTTTTGGACATCTTTGATTCTTTTTTGGCTCCCCTATATATGATTCATTTATTAAATATCCCCTCTAGTTTTGACGAAAATATATTTCGTCTATCAAAGCCGTTTCATTGAACTCACCATTCATAACGCAACTATAGGTGCATGTAATGTGTCGTTGTTGTCATCACACCCCCTACTTTTTGAGCCTGATCACGTCAAACTCCCAAGAACTGAATGTTAAATTCAATGTTGGGGCTGTAAAGGTTCACTTAAAGTGAAACCTCATCAATGGGTCTGATGGATTCCTTCACCTCTAAGCTTTATCAAGCTGAATACGGATGGGTCATCATCCGAGAATGGGGCTGGGGTATGGTTTTATTGCTAGAAACGATAATGGCGATCTTATTCTGGCAGGTATGGGGCAGTCTCAACTCTCGAGATATGGATATCCCCTCTATTAAGCTGGAAGGAATCCTCCATGGACTGAAATCTCTTAAGCAATGAGGATGGTGTAGAATTATTGTCAACTCTGATTCTTTGTTTGCAGTGCAAAGTATTTTGGACAACTGGAATGCTTCATGGAAACATCTGAACGATTATAAAAAACTTTCAAAGTTTAATCCAGGATTCTGATGATATTAGATTTGAGTTTGTTTGGCATGAATCAAACAAGGCTGCTGATTGGCTTGCTAGAAGAGCCGTTGTGAGTGAAGTTTTTATGATAGAGCAAACATTCCTGCTGTTAGATTTGAGTTTGTTTGGCATGAATCAAACAAGGCTGCTGATTGGCTTGCTAGAAGAGCCGTTGTGAGTGAAGTTTTTATGATAGAGCAAACATTCCTGCTGATTTGTAGAATTTGATTCATGGACTAAGCACCCATGTCATGACGCATCATGTCTTCTTCTACAATTCATGTTATTAAAGCTTGAGAAGGTGTCAGTTTTCTAAATTGGATGAAGTTTGTGAGTGTTAATACCTCGACTTTGATTCAAAAGTCACCCTTCACCTACTATTTATTCATCATTAATCATGTATGCATAACAAAATTTAATATTATTAATTAAAACTTGAAAACGAAGTTAAAGAATTTTTTTTCAAAGGATTATGAAATTTTCATTAGATTAAGATAAAAGAGACCGATAAAATAACCAAATAACTATTTATGAGTAAAATAGAATAACAAGCTATTTCACGTTGACAACATATGTAGAACTAAGCAAAAAATATCCAGAGTTCGGAAAACATGTACATTTTATCGATATGTGACTAACATGTGAGGAAGGATATTCATGAAGTTTCTAAGCGGGCACATATTGACATCCAAAGAGCAATATTAATTGGGCAACATGCATTACAATCAGAGAAGATGAAATCCTTTAAATAAGCAATATATGAAGGAAAAGTTATGTAATTCCAAACAAAAATTATCTTTATATTGTTAAAGTTTTTAATCAAAATTATATATTTTTCCCTTTTTTATTTATTTATATAACTAGAGTTTGTCCCTACAGCACGATCATCCTCTTTGGGGTTAAGAGGGTAAAAGAAGAAATATAAGATAATTATAGGAGTAGTATTGGAAAAGGGTAAAAGATGAAAGATAATAAAATTATCGGGGTATTATTTAAAAAGGCATAGACACTACGTGAAAACTGGAAAATTTGATAGAAAAAATTGACGGGCCAAGACTTACAAATTTTAGAAACTAAATTTTGACGGTCTAGGACCGTCAAAATTCTTGATGTTCCTAGATTTGACAGCTTAGAGCTGTCAAATTTCTCGTCCTTCATTAATTTGACAGTTTCAACCCATTGAAAAAAAAATTTGACAATGAAAATTTCGACACCAATTCGACCTCTTGGTCTGTCGAATTTTATGAAATTTGACAGCCAAAGGCTGTCAAATTTTAGCCTTTTTCACATTGTGAGAAGGATAAAGCCAATAAAGTTGGAAGGGTATAATTGGAAGTGGGCATGATAGAAAACACAATAAAGTTGAAGTGTATTCTTGGAAAGAGAGGATAGAAAAGAAACAAAGTTGAAATTGTTCTTCAAGATGCGTGAAAGATTAAATCTGAATTGTACTTTAAGGGGATAAATATTGGGGGAAGACAACCGTTGTGTTTTATTATATATACTAGAGTTCGTCCATACTTACGACACGTGCATCCTTTGTGGGGGTTAAGGGGTTAAGAGTGAAAAAAATAATTTGGAGAGATACTATCAAAAATAATTGAGGTTAAGAGGGTAAAAAATGGAAAACAATAAATTGGATTAAAGTTGAGATATAATAAAGTTATATGAAGTGAAGAGGAAAGATAAAAAATGTGATTTAGGTCAATGGGACATTTTTCATACTCCAAACTTTAGTCCTCGTCTAACTTGACTTGCTTACTACCATTTCCACTAACGAAAAGGGTTTCCTCACTGATAGGTACTTCACTTAAAGTGGTTTGAACAATGATGAGTAATACCAAATCTAAGGTTTGAAGGAGCCTAATTAAAAGAAGGCAATCTCTTGAAAGGATTGGTATCAAGGTCATCTTCAAGGAAGTAAGTTTCAAAGGAAGGCCAAGTTCAGAGAAAGTTTGAAACCAAGCTTCAAAGAAATTTGGGTGAATTACCATTTTGTGAGCTGAATTTGATGAATTTATGATTCCGGCTCACTATTTATTGTAATTAACAAACCGTGAACGACGACAAATTCAGAGGTTTTAAAGAACTATTTTGCAGGTTTAAAGTGACAATTTCACAGGTTTCTCTATTTTTAGCAAGATAGTCACTTTAATTACGAGAAATTGTCACTTTAAAACCTCCCAATTCGTTACCGTTCACGTCTTGGTAATTAAAATAAATAGTGAGTCAGAATCATAAATTCGTTAAATTCAGCTCACAAAATGGTAATTCACCCAAATTTCTTTGAAGCTTGGTTTAGAGGGAGGTGAGGGTGTGGGGGCAAATGAGGCAGGTACTTAGTTGAAAATATAGGGGTGTCTAAAAGTTCTGTGGGGGCAATTGCCCCCACGAGCTCCACCCCTGCCTAGGGACGCTAAAATATTGCATGGCCAAGTGAAGTAGTTGTGCCTTTGTAACCTGGTTAAATATATTATGATTTTGTGCATTGTTCTAACTTTGTTAGCATATACCAAAAAAGGAAGTTGGCAGGTGTAGGGCTGTCAATGGGTCGGTTCAAAATAAGTGGAATCGGAACCGAAACTGCCAAGAATCACGAGTACCCGTCGGTTCCGGTTCTAAAGAATTGAATGGTAAAAGATATTTTAAAATAATTATAAAAATAAATTTCCTTCTAAAACATTACATATTATCTACAAAGTATCAAACTTAATTGTAATTTCTTTAACTAAAAATATGATTTAATGATTTTTTTTCGAAAATTAAAATTGATAACCCATTTTAAGCTCCAATATTTAGTTTCTACGAAAAATATAAGAAAATTTTATAATATATGTTAAATTCAAAATATAGAAAAACATAAATCATGTGTAGTATTAAAAAAAAAAAAGTAAAAATAAATCTGTTCCAAGTACCCGCCAGACGCTACCTCCTATCCCTATCGTTCAAAAAGAATGTTAATACTTCATACATAATACATATCCCTAAAGGTAAGTTGGTTGAACAACCCAAAAGTAGAGAAGTGGAAAGATGGGAATGGACAAGATTCATTTCAGACATAGTACATTAGGTCTTTTTTAAATTGATTCAACCGTGAAATAAAATACCACGACGTATGTATCTAGGGAATAGTCGCTTCACCGTGAATCCTCCCTAGATACATCTATTCAATTGAATTCTTGCTCTATTCCGAATCTAAGGATCGTGCTGAAGATTCAAAACCAATTGAATTTTCATCTTTCTTTTTATTTAATTTATATTAAATACCCATCAGATAGAACCTAATGGTTTTGATTCCTATCAATTCAATTCCATATTAGACCTAGCTCTAATCGGATCCAATAAAAATGGATCTGGAACTAGGGTTTTCCGTTTCGGTTCCTATTCGATTCCAAGTAATGGGTAACCGTTGAGACCCCTAGGTGCATGTGCATTGATAATTGGGACACTAATAAAATTGTGGGGAAGTACAAAATATTTTTTAAATATCGCTAAACATATGGAAATATTTTAAATATTTTCCAAACTAGATCTTAGGAGTAGATATCACTGAAAATGTGGATTAGACTGAGAGATGAATGGAAATGGGAAAAAAAAAAAAGTGGCCCTCAAGAACAAATCAAGCACGAGTTTTCTTAAGTGGAGGGCACTAATGTGGACAAGATCTCAAGAAAGAGGATTAAAAAAAGACAAATCAAGACAAAGGACCAAGTTTTTTATCTTAAAAAATTTGTTATTTTGTGATTGTGATTCAAGATGAATGTTATAATATACCAACTTGAAGAGCTAACCACACTGTCGATAATGTCTCTCAGACAACAATTCGAGAAAATATCGTTTGAAGATCAAAATTCAATTGTGTTGAAAACATATTATTTTAAGTAAATGGTTGTTTTTAGGTTTTATATGATTGATAAAAGAGGTCTATAGCAGATTTAGATTTTTTTTACTATTTCTGAAAGATTTTTATTTTGGGAACGTTAGTAATTTATTGGATATATAAGTACAAGGTAGAATTAAATTGGAGGTATTAAGAATCTACTAAAATCATTATAATGAATTCATTATTATTAATAATAGTTAGTATGAATTTCAGAGTCGTCATTTATTTTGTTTTGCTTAGTAGATTCTATGTGTGCCTTGTGGTTCAAGATTATTTATTTAAGGAGGAAGAAGGCGATCTCCTTCATTCCATGGTTTTTTTTAGATCATTCACAATAGGTTATTCAGAGTAAATGATACTTTTCTATACATAGTAAAGATTACCATAATTGATGGAGAGTTTCTTAATAATAGTTACAATGTTTACAAGGAGAGAAAGATCATAAAATATATTGTTGTTAGTAATAATACATAAAATTGGGCCAAAGTTATGATTTGACATTATTATGAACTTGAATTTCATTTAATTTTCATGCCTAGGCAGTCTTCATGTGCACTTCGAATTGGGGTTAAAATGGAAGTAGAAAGCCCAATTTGGATCACAATGTTTGAAATGTGGCTCACAGAAGCTTTTGTGAAGAGAGAGTACAAAGAATAAATAAGGTGGCTTATTGATGCGAATAAATAAGCCAATAATCTTAATTTGTAAGGTAGAGATTAAGAGAACAAAAAAATTTCTATTCCAATTAAGATTTCTAACTGCTCAATAAAACTGATAAATAATAGAACTCTTTTATTATTTTCCAATTTTGATTGTTAAAATTATTAAGAGTTTGCAACATAAATAAAATCGAGCTACTAATGTGCCACGCATGAGATAGAAAATCTATTATTTTTTTGAAGTTGGACCAGCTAATTAATTATCAAGCCTATAAGTTGACATAATTAATTTTCCCAACCACCTCAACATGTGACAACACACATGACCTAGAAAATCTGTAGCTCATTAGTGAATGGATGGAGGTCGAAAGAAATGGCACCTGTGAACCACTTGAATAAGATAAGATTTAATGAATATTCAATCAACCTAAACTACTTATGAGTCGGGGAAAGCTCAACTCACTGATTCTGAAGTGTTCAAATTGAAGACACTTTACTATTGGACTGTTCTAACCTCAAGCAACGTTTGAGGTTTAGATGATGGGAAAGAAAAAAAAAACATATTTTCTTGAGATCAGTACTGATCTTTTAGGGATTATAACACATTTTCTAGAGATCCCTTTTGTTGGGAATCCCTAGGAGTACTCTCCCATTTCAACTGTTTGTTCTATGGAGAACCCAAAACCGAAAACATGGGTTGAGATTAGTCTACCAAGGTTTGGGAGAACATTTATGTGTCCGTGCACCTATGCCATCTTGGATGCAGACCACTGGTATCACGTCTCTTTAGAAGGTCCCGACGAATGATCAGTCTCTTTAGAAGGTCCCAACGAATGATCAGTCAAGTGTTCGAAGTTAACAGTATGACTCAAAAAATAAATTTCGATATTTCATTATCCCTCGAAGTTGAAGTCACAACAGTATACCCACCACGGAACTCAAAACATATTATCATCAGTCATCCCAAGAAGGCCTAGGAAAATCATGGTAGACCTAAGTTCTGACAATATAAACAATCTAGGTTGAATGATTTGTAGTTTTAACCAACATGTGAAAAATGGGGTGAATTCAACACCGAGGTTCGTCGAATTTAACCATTTTTTCCATGTTGAGTTTAAAAGAGTCGCGTTGACTTTGTTGGAAAATTCTGTGTAGAAACTGAAAGAAATTCGATGAAGGAGGAATAAAGAACTTATAGGATCAAATCAAATTCGATCTCTTTTAGAAAAATATTCTCCCCTACTAGTCAGAATCACATTACGCAAGTGGTCAAAAAACAAGTGCATTCAAGATACAAAATAGTCTATACTCAAGTTATTATATCGGATTATGTATGATCCTACTTAATCTAGAGCACTCAAAAATAATTGGGAACGGAATATGCCAAGTACTTAAGTTTTGAAAAAGGATAGCACATAAATTTTCAATGAAGTAATATAATTTACAGGTGATTTTTTATAGTCATTTTTGTGTCTGTTGACCAAGAGATATGATTCAATGTCTCTTGATTCAGGAGTTGTTGGATCGTATCTAATCTCAGATCTAATGATCCAAATCGCACCCTATCGAAGTTATGTGTCTCGTGTCTTATAATAAACACATTTTGGTTGAATTTGTATGATCATATGATTTTAATCACGTCCAATTGATCACTACTTAATCTAACGGATCCAATCATCTTTGATCGGATATCAATCATGAATCAACACACCTGATCAATGCACATCGGGTACTAACTTTATCCAAAGCACCCGGTCGTTCTTGATTAACTACTAATTTGATCCATCATATCTTAAAAGCTTGTCATTGTGTGTTGGTAAATTTTGAGTGTTTATTTTTCTAACTTATGATTAAGTACTAATTTGATCCATCGGGTACTAACTTCAATTAGGATTCCATATTTTTTAAACTAAGCTAGAGAGTATGTCTCTACTCCTATATTTATTGTTCTTATAAATTGGTTTTCCCATGCTTTTTTTAATAGTGAAAGAGGTTTGCGATGAGGAGAATATTTATTTCTTTATTTATTTAGTTTGGTTATGGAAGCTTTCTCATGTATTCTTCAGGAAAAAAATTAATTTTAGTGAGATTGATATACCTAAAATTCCTGGTGTTCAAGGAGTTTCCTATCTTATTTTTGTTGACGACGTGTTTTTATTTTTCAAGAACTCTGGTTAAGTGCTTGATTCTTTTTTTGAGTTTTCTAGTCTTAGTGTTTATGTTGGAAAGGTAAAAAAAAAGTTCAGTGCTTCTTGTTATAACCAAGATAGAGCTTTAGATTTGTTCAAGTTTAATAAAGGGAATCTTCCAATAAAATATCTGGGTTTACCTTTTTTTTCCCTTCCTAGTTGTCTCATTCTCTTTGCTGACCACTATGTGAAAAAATCTCATATTTGACGGCCCAACGTCGTCGAATTTCGTAAAATTTGACAGATCATGGCGTCAAATTTTTCAATGTTGGATTTTTTCTTTCTACAAGTCAAAATCGTCAAATTAGTGGGAGATTGGAGAAATTTGACGGCTCTAGACCATCAAATCTAAGGAACATCACAAAGTACAACGGCCCTATGCCATCAAATTTTCCTGTAGAATTTTCAGTTTCACATAGTGGAATATTTATTGATTGGGTTTATATAAGAATTGAGGAAGTCTAGATGATGGGGAAAAGATACAGATTTTCTTGAGATCGGTACTGATCTTTTAGGGATTATTACACATTTTCTATGGATCCCTTTTGTTGGGAATCCCTAAGAGTACTCTCCCATTTCAATTATTTATTCTATGGAGAACCCAAAATTGAAAACATGGTTGTGACTAGTCTACCAAGGTTTGGGAGAACATTTATGTGTCTGTGCACCTATGATATCTTGGATGCAAACCACTGGTATCACGTCTTTTTAGAAGGTCCTGACAAATGATCAGTCTTTTTAGAATGTCTCTCACTCAAGTGTTGGAAGTTAACAGTATGACTCAAAAAATAAATTTCGATATTTCATTATCCCTCGAAGTTGAAGTCACAATAGTGTACACACCATGGAACTCACAACATATTATCATCAGTCATCCCAAGAAGGCCTAGGAAAATCATGGTAGGCCTAGGTTCTGACAATGTAAACAACCTAGGTTTAAAAGAGTCGCGTTGACTTTGTCAGAAATTTCTGTGTAGAAACTGAAAGAAATTCGATGAAGGAGGAATAAAGAACTTATAGGATCAAATCAAATTCGATCTCTTTTAGAAAAATATTCTTCTCTATTGGTTAGAATTACAATACACAAATGGTCAAAAAACAAGTGCATTCAATATACGAAATAGTATATATACTCAAGTTATTATATCGGACAGTGTACGATCTTATTTAATCTAAGCACTCAAAAATAATTAGGAACGAAAGATGCCAAGTACTTAAACTTTGAAATAGGAGAGCACATAAATTTTCAATAAAGTAATATAATTTCTACTTGATTTTTTATAGTCATTTTTGTGTCTGTTGACCAAGAGACATGATTCAAGAGTCGTTAGATCGTGTCTAGTCTCAGATCTAATGATCCAAATCGCATCCTATCGAAATTATGTGTCTCATGTCTCATAATCAACACATTTTGGTTGAATTTGTGTGATCATATGATTTTAATCATGTCTGATTGATCACTACTTGATCTAACGGATCCAATCATCTTTGATCGGATATCAATCATGAATCAACACACTTGATCAATGCACATCGGGTACTAACTTGATCCAAAGCACCTGGTCGTTCTTTATTAGCTACTAATTTGATCCATCATATCTTAAAAGCTTGTGATTGTGTGTTGGCAAATTTTGAGTGTTTATTTTTCTAACTTATGATTAAGTACTAATTTGATTCGACGGGTACTAACTTCAATTAGGATTCCTTATTTTTTAAACTAAGCTAGAGAGTATGTCTCTACTCCTATATTTATTGTTCTTATAAATTGGTTTTCCATGATTTTTTTAATACTGAAAGAGGTTTACGATGAGAACATTTATTTCTTTATTTATTTAGTTTGGTTATGGAAGCTTTCACATGTATTCTTCAGGAAAAAAATTAATTCTAGTGAGATTGATATACCTAAAATTCCTGGTATTCAAGGAGTTTCCTATCTTATTTTTGTTGACGATGTGTTTTTATTTTTCAAGAAGTTAAAGTCATCCTTTTCAGCAATTGGTCAAGTGCTTTATTCTTTTTTTTGAGTTTTCTAGTCCTAGTGTTTATGTTGAAAAGGTAAAAAAAAAAAATCAGTGTTTCTTGTTATAACCAAAATAGAGCTTTAGGTTTATTCAAGTTTAGTAAAGGGAATCTTTCAATAAAATATCTAGGTTTATCTTTTTTTTCCCTTCCCGGTTGCCTCATTCTCTTTGCTGACCACTATGTGAAAAAAAACTCATATTTGACGGCTCAACGTCGTCAAATTTTGTAAAATTTGACAGACCATGGTATCAAAATTTTCATTGTTGGATTTTTTCTTTCTACAAGTCGAAATCGTCAAATTAGTGGAAGATTGGAGAAATTTGACCGCTCTAGACCATCAAATCTAGGGAACATCACAAATTACAACAGCCCTATGTCATCAAATTTTCCTGTAGAATTTCTAGTTTCACAAAGTGGACTACTTATTGATTGGGTATAAGAATTGAGGGTTGGAAGTCTAAATGATGGGAAAAAAACACAGATTTTCTTGAGATGGGTATTCATCTTTTAGGGATTATTACACATTTTCTAGGGATCCCTTTTGTTAGGAATCCCTAAGAATACTCTCCCATTTCAACTATTTATTCTATGAAGAACCCAAAATTGAAAACATGGTTGAGACTAATCTACCAAGGATTGGGAGAACATTTATGTGTCCATGCACCTATGCTATCTTGGATGCAAACCACTGGTATCACGTCTCTTTAGAAGGTCCCAACGAATGATCAGTCTTTTTAGAATGTCCTTCAGTCAAGTGTTGGAAGTTAACAGTATGACTCAAAAAATAAATTTCGATATTTCATTATCCCTCGAAGTTGAAGTCACAATAGTGTATCCACCACGAAACTCACAACATATTATCATCAGTCATCCCAAGAAGGCCTAGGAAAATCATGGTAGGCCTAGGTTCTAACAATGTAAACAACCTAGGTTGAATGATTTGTAGTTTGAACCAACATGTGAAAAATGGGGTGAATTCAACACCGAGGTCTGTCGAATGTTAACCCTTTTTTCCAAGTTGAGTTTAAAAGAGTCGCGTTGACTTTGTTAGAAAATTTTGTGTAGAAACTGAAAGAAATTCGATGAAGGAGGAATAAAGAACTTATAGGATCAAATCAAATTCGATCTCTTTTAGAAAAATATTCTCCCCTATTGGTTAGAATTACAATACACAAATGGTCAAAAAACAAGTGCATTCAAGATACAAAGTAGTATATACTCAAGTTATTATATCAGACTATTTACGATCTTATTTAATCTAAGCACTCAAAAATAATTAGGAACGGAAGATGCCAAGTACTTAAACTTTGAAATAGGAGAGCACATAAATTTTCAATAAAGTAATATAATTTCTACTTGATTTTTTATAGTCATTTTTGTGTCTGTTGACCAAGAGACATGATTCAAGAGTCGTTAGATCGTGTATAATCTCAGATCTAATGATCCAGATCACATCCTATCGAAATTATGTGTCTCGTGTCTTATAATCAACACATTTTGGTTGAATTTGTGTGATCATATGATTTTAATCATGTCCGATTGATCAGTACTTGATCTAACGGATCCAATCATCTTTGATTGGATATCAATCATGAATCAACACACCTGATCGATGCACATCGGATACTAATTTGATCCAAAGCACCCGGTCGTTCTTGATTAGCTACTAATTTGATCCATCATATCTTAAAAGCTTGTGATTGTGTATTGGCAAATTTTGAGTGTTTATTTTTCTAACTTATGATTAGATACTAATTTGATCCATCGGGTACTAACTTCAACTAGGATTCTTTATTTTTTATACTAAGCTAGACAATTTGTCTCTACTCCTAGATTTATTGTTCTCATAAATTTGTTTTCCCATGATTTTTTTAATAGTGAAAGAGGTCTGCGATGAGGAGAACATTTATTTCTTTATTTATTTAGTTTGGTTATAGAAGCTTTCACATGTATTCTTTAGGAAAAAAATTAATTCTAGTGAGATTGATATACCTAAAATTCCTGGTGATCAAGGAGTTCCTATCTTATTTTTGTTGACAACATGATTTTATTTTTCAAGAAGTCAGAGTTTGGGAAGCAACCCTTATCTTTGCAAGGTCGAGGAATTTTCAAGCCATCATTATCTCCTCATATTCACTTTATTCTATAAGTGTATTAACAATGAGATTGAGAATGTTTAGAAGCATATGTAACTAGTTAAAGAAATTCAGATCACTGAATCTAATTTCTCATCTTATACCTTTGAATTTCAGTGGAGAGAAACGAATAGGATAACTGATTTTTTAGTTAAATTAGGAATCTTCGGGAATAGGTTTTTTTTAAGCAAGAATGCTTTTAGTATTCCTCAAGAGCTATCGAAAATTTTAGTAGACAATCGATGTTGTAACTATTCTCAATGATTTGTAATCAGGGCCTTTAACCCTAGCCTATCAATAAAGAAATTTAAAATATAAAATTAATTAATTTTTTGATAAAATAATAATTTATAGTATTGAGAGATATCGACATGTCATCAGAAACAAATAATGTTATTCTATAGAAAATTGTTTAAACTCTTAAGTGGAGCCACTATAGCCTTGGGATACTCAAATCATATCTTATGAAACCTATACAAATTAAAAATATATGAGCATTAGATTTGTGAAACAAAAAATTATCAAAAAGTAATCAACCATGAAACTTTTTAACGAATTTAATGACTAGGGTTCACCAAACTAGTTGAATGTCTTCTAGTTTCACCAAAAGGTACACCCAAAGAGTTACAGAAACTAGAAGTGTCGTACAAGATATTAAACAGGAGTTTCTTCTTGTTTTAAGCTTACAATAACCTGACAACAACTCTAAACGACTGTACCCGTGTCTCTGTCCACTTATGAGGGAGAAAGCATCAAACTTGGACTCCCTCGTCAAATACTTTGGATGATTTCAAGATGCCCCTCCACATTTGTGTAATAATTAAAATACCCGTGTTTTTTCAAACTTATGACGCATCCTTTGACCATATTATAGATATAGAAAGGCAAACATGAATTGACATGAATTACCATCTTTCAACATATAGTCAAAACTTTTGATTTTTGTCCCAAAAATCAGTCCAACTTAATTCTCTTTAGCCTAAATTACCTTTTATTTATTCAACTTAATCTTCAAATGCGTTTTTAACCTTTGTAGAGAAAGCTCAGATTTTTCCAACCAAAAATCCATTGCTTCTATTTCACCAAAACACAATTTTATTCCTAAGGTTTTAAGTTTGAAAGATAGAGGTTGAAGGCAATGGAAAACATTTCTAGATTGCTATACAATGGGATCACTGATTTTAAGAAGAAAAGTCAAGGTTTCTCACTTGAGATTGTAGGTGAGGGGGCATTTAGGCCATTTTCTCTTAATCTCTAGAAAAGACTGAGGTCAATGGTTACATCATCAGTTTCAAAATAGAGACATCTCAACTATCGACTACAACGTGGATGTTATCTCTAAATCTACCACTATTTTTTTTCTTTTTTTGAGAGATTATATTACCACAATAACTTTGCTAACGCCACCTCAACATGTAAATCACCAAATAAGTAGCATACATCTTAGGGTGGCGTTAGAAAAAGTTGGTGTGGCAATATAAGTTCTCTTTCTTTATAGGAACGTAGAAGTCCGATCAAAGAGTGCCCAACTTCCTCCTCCCTCTCTCTCTCTCTCTCATGGAGCTCTTTATGTTATTGTTTGTATTATCTCTTCTCTACCCTATGTTCCTCGTCCGGAAGTTGATTGATCAAAGGAGGAACCACACCTGCTATGTATTGCACTATGAGTGCCATAAGCCCAGTGATGATAGAAAGCTTGACATAGAAATCTATGGCAAAATCCTCGAGCGAAACAAGAATCTGGGTCTGGAGGAATTCAAGTTTGTCGTGAAAACCTTTCTCAATTGCGGCATCGGTGAAGAGACCTACGGACCAAGAAATGTGATCGCTGGAAATGAAGAAGATCCAACATCTGTCGATAGCCTGCTTGAGATGGAGGAATTCTTCTATGACACCCTCGATAATCTCTTTTCTAAATCACAAATCTCTCCATTAGATGTCGACATACTTGTTGTTAATGTCTCCCTGTTTACTCCAGCACCTTCTCTAGCATCAAGGATAATCAACCACTACAAGATGAGGGCTGATATCAAAGTTTTTAATCTCTCCGGAATGGGATGTAGTGCGGGTCTTATCTCGGTGAATGTAGTCCAAAACATATTTAAATCCCGCGAAAAAGCTCTCGCTATCATTGTCTCTAGTGAATCTATCAGCCCGAATTGGTATTCAGGGAACGATAAATCGATGATGCTTCCTATTCTCCTATTTCGATCAGGCGGTTGTTCTATTCTTTTAACGAACAATCCGGGTCTTAGACATCGAGCCATGTTTAAATTGAAGTACCTAATTCGAACCCATTTGGGTGCCAACGACGATGCTTATCAGTGTTGCATGCAGAAGGAAGATGATTGTGGCCGCCGAGGGTTTCACCTAAGCAAATGCCTTCCAAAATCTGCCACTCTTGCTTTCTTCAAGAATCTTCGAGAATTGGCACCCAAGGTGTTGCCTCTAACCGAACTATTTCGCTATTTAATACTTTCAGGCTTTCGATCCAAGAACCTGAGCTCAACTATTGATGGAAAAGCAGCAACTGTGAACTTCAAGAAGGGCGTTGAGCATTTTTGTATCCATGCAGGTGGAAAGTCAGTTATCGACAATGTTGGGAGGAGTTTGGGTCTTAATGAGCATGATTTAGAGCCGGCTAGGATGACGCTTCATCGATTTGGTAACACATCTGCTAGTAGTATTTGGTATGTGTTAGGGTACATGGAGGCAAAGAGGAGGCTTAAAAAAGGTGATAGAGTTCTTATGATCAGTTTTGGAGCAGGTTTCAAGTGTAACAGTTGTTTGTGGGAGGTAATTAGGGATTTAGATGATGGGAGTGCTTGGAAGGACTGCATTGCTGGTTACCCTGAAAGAACCCTAACGAACCCCTACATGGAGAAGTACGGATGGGTTTATGAAGCAGATTCATCCACAGTCAAAGTTGACGAAGGCAAATAATCGCTATATATATATATATACATATATAAATCTGAATCCGTATACACATAGAACTACTCATAAAGCTACAATGTATTTTGTCTTATATGGGTAAAAAGGAGTGGAATGGGCTGATTTTTTGTGAGGATGCTTTCTATGGTGAGGAGATCCTCGTTGCCAAAAATCAGTCCATTCTGAAACTTCTAACCCTATATTTACAAGTTAAAGAATTTTGGACGATCTATTTTTTGTAAATCATTTTTTATGGGGTTAGAAGTTTTGGAATGAGCTGATTTTTTGCAAGGATGATCCCCTCACCACAGAGATCATCCTCACAAAAAATCAGCCTATTCCAAACGTTTTTACCCATATAAGACAATAATATTGTAATTTTATAAGTAGTTTTATGTTTACGGATCCGTAATATATATATATATATAAACATATGTAAAAACATAAGTCAAAAAACATATGACATGTAAAAATAATTGTTTTTCAAAATATGGGTTAGAAATTTTGGATTGAGCTAATTTTTTGTGAGGATGGTCTCTATGATAAGAAGATCATCCTCACAAAAAATCAAATCAGTCTGAAACTTCAAAATTCATCAAAAGTAGTTGTTAATTATTGATCAAAAATCGATGGTCCACATTTTAAATCACTTTTGATAGGGTTAAAAAGTTCAGACTGATCTGATTTTTTTTGTGAGGATGATCTTCTCATCATAGATATCATCCTCACAAAAAATCAGTTCAATCCAAAATTTCTAACCCATATTTTGAAAAATCATTATTTTTACATGTCATATGTTTTTTTACTTATGTTTTTACATATGTTTATATATATAACCCTCCTTAATGAGGAAAACTAAAGTTACTTCCTTGTATTTGGAATATTTATACAATGCTTCCCTTTGACAATTGCTTTGACCTGATTTAAGAGATTGATGTAACGAACTAGCTTTTATATAAGATGAAAGAATTCTTGTAAAGAAACATGAATGAAAAGTGGGCAATTCCAAGAAAGTCAACAGTGCAGGAAGGCAGAATCCAAATATGTAATATCTAGCAAGTGTGGTACATATGTACACTTGTCTAATTAATGAGGGAATGGTAAGTCAAGAAATCTATTGACTTATCAATGTATTTCTATAATGAATGTATTTTGATTTGATCTAAATCTATTGTTATTCAAATTAATAGTTAACGGTTCCAAACCTTTCTACTCAAATTAGAAATTTTTAGCAGATATTTTATTAAGAATATCTTTTAAATATTGTAAATATCCAATATTTGCATTTGCTTAATATATCAACTTGCCACCTTACTATGAGTTTTAAATGATGAATAAATGAATGATGGAGAACCCAAAAGTTTGTGCAATGCTTCTCCTAATTCCCCAATGCTTCTTCAAAAGTTACTCATTCATCTTAGATTCTATCGAATACCTTCTTCAGATTCCAAATTCCCTTTCGGTATTATTCCAAATTCTTAAATCATTTTCGAGCTTCTCTGATGACTTCAACAACCTAGAAATTTTGCATGTTTAGATTCCCAACACAAAACTGTTGAAATGTGCAAAATACGTCTAAAGATCACATTGTGCTAAGAAAAATCCAAATCGGAACATATAGATAATCATTTTGTGATCAAAGAAGCTATATCGAAAAGAAATAAAAAATTTTGAAAAAATGAAGAAAATACCCTTGACTGACACACTTAAAGACTCATTACACCTAGAAAACCCTTCTAGATAAGTGAAATGATAGTATAATAACCAAAATGCTTCCTGTGGGGCCTGCTCATTTTTCCCATCAAAGAATCTTTAAAATCTTTAAAGTTTTCCTTAAAAGCTTTAAACCAATGATTTAAAAGTCTTCATTAAAAATTAAGAACCAACAATTAAATTTTAAATCAATAATTAAAAACCTTCATAAAAATGTCCTACAAAGGATCAAAATTCTTAATAAACCTTAAAAATCTTATGCGAAGTCTTAATTAATTAAAAGCTTTAATAAAAAATAATAATAAAAAACTTTAACAAAATAATAATTAAAATCTTTAATCAATAAAATAACAAATAAACTTAAACAAAATTATTCATTGACCAATTTTAATAAAAAAAATTTAATCAACCCTTAAACAATTTTATTTTAATGAAAATAGGTTTGGTGTTTGTGGGCCTCCATGATGGTTGGTCGAATTTTAACGAGGGTGTTCCCACCAAATTTCTTTTTTAAAGAGACGTTCTTAAGAAATTCAAATATATTAAAACGTTATAACTTAAAAAACTCAATTGAAATAACACAAACTCAACTACTTTAAAAGTCTCATAGTGTAAGTCCATCATAAAACATTTCAACAAAATAAAAAATCTTAAGTAAGATAAATAAAATTTGATAATAAATCTATGTGGGACCTACTAAAGGAAGTTTAAATTTTCAACTCATGAAGAATCAATCAAACAAATCACAAAAGATTTAAATTCTACACCCTAGGTCGAAATACCTGGGTGCATCTCACTTTAACAAAAAAAATCTAAGATTTAACCAATTAAAAAGAAGTTAAATAAATTGAAACAAAAAATCCTCAAGCTTAGCCGAACCTTCCAACTCACCCTTACCTAAATATATCTAAATTCATGGGCTAGGCGCACGTCATGGGTTCAATTCCCCTCTTGGGTTTTTCTCATGATTGAACTGGGGGACCATGGCGGTAGGTTGCTGTGGTAGTCCTCCCCGAGATTAGTCGTGGTGCACGCAAGCCGGCCCAGAAACTCAATTAGCAACAAAATATATATATATATATATATAGGGGGCGGTTCAAGGGCCATATGAGAAAACATATGAAAAAACTTTCGTTTTTCAAACTAAGAGTTAGAGGGTTTGGCCAACTTAGGTTTCCAATGCCTTGGCAGAACCATACTTGGGAGGGTTTTCAAATGGATCAAAACAATATCAAAATCTAACAAAAAATACAACAGCTAGAATCAAAAGGGTAAATAATGCTACGGCCTAAGAGTCGTGGAGCATGATATGGGACAAAGAGTCCCAATAAAATTGGGCTCCTTGCATTTTTAAAGAAGCCTAGTGATAAACTGAGCACCAAAATTGATGCAGTGATGACGTGGTTGGCGTGGTATGTGCAAGGAACCACATATTTTTTTCTTTGTGTAGCCTCAAGAAAAAGATCTGTGGTTTTGTTCACATGCCACATCAACTGCATCATTTTATTGCAACTCAAGAAGACTAATGATAAACTAACGTACTAAAACTGGGTAGAACAACCTAGTTATGTTCAATTCTAAGGATGTTCTATTTTAAGAAGGGTCGTGGAAAGACTAATTAAGTGGTGGAAAGACTAATTAAGTGGTGAAGAAGAAAAAAAATATTATTGAAAGATTTTTTTCTAAGAAAAGGGGTTTCCAAAAACGCAATTGTCTATATGTTAAATTTTAAAATACAAGTTTTCGCAATTACATGCATGGTATTTGGTTGGAGTTGGATAAGGGTTAAAGGGAAGGGAAAAATGATTAATGGTGGAGAAAAGAAGATTTATGGAATAAATAAAATTAATAAAAATATGAAAAATATGAGAAAATGATATCGTATTTTACAATTCGGAACACTGTTGTGTTTTACAAGGACTTTGAAACCTACTGTGCTACGTTACAAAACGCGCCGCCTCAATATTGCACGAATCTTGAGATGAAGCTCGATTACGTCACCTCGCCGCGGTGCTTGTGGGCCTATTGACTTTGGTTTTTGGTCCGTGGTTTTATCTTGAATCTTGAATTGTAATGCGTATATTCAATTATTTTGGTTCATCCTTTTGAATCTCGCGACTTTGACCTATTACATGAAAATAACTATAATTAGTCTGAAAATTCACAATTTATTTAAAAAAATAATAATAATTATGAACTATTAATGCATTATGTCTATTTAGGGGATTTTATATATTATTTAATTTTAAAATCTCTGAAATTAGGGTCTTAGAATCGACTTTTTAGGCCTTGATCAGGGGTTTATATCTTGGAGAGTTTTACTTATTTAATAACTCTTAGTTATATGAATAGAGATCTCTAAGGCAGTAAAACTTAAAAGAGAAAATAGTAATTGTTCTTGTTCTTTTTCTGTGGACGTAGGCACACTGCCAAATCACATAAATCATTGTGTTTTGTGCAATCATGTTATCTTTGCCATTGCGATTTTTTCACAATAGTAGCGGTGAAAATAAGAAGATTAATCTTATGAGGTGGGATAAGGTAACTGAACCAAAGATTGAAGGTGGTCTGGGTATTCGAAGTCTTTAAGATATCCATAAATCATGTATGGTTAAGCTCTTATGGAAAATGTATATTGAGAAATCACTTTGGTCTGAATTCATGATAGGTAAATACCTCAAAGATAAGAGTTTTTATTCTTCCATAATTACCCAGAATTCTTGACCTATATGGATAGCTATGGAGAGCTGTGGTTCGCACTATGCCTCTTATGCTTCGTACTTCTAGACGTTTAGTTGGTGATGGTATGAACATTCCCCTTATGTTTCATGATTGAAGAGGTTAGGGAGCTTTGGTGGAACTCTTCCCCATGCAACTGATCGGTTGACCCTTGGGGACGAATGGAGCAGGGGTATTTGGGATTTAAAAAAGATTCACCAATTCTATGGGGAGGAAATTGCACAAATCTATTACTCTATCCAGGTGGAGCAAGGTTTGATGGACAGGTCGGTCTGGATTCTTATTTCCAATGGAGTTTTTTCATCTAAATCAGCATGGAATGTTGTCCGAAACCAAGGGGTAATTCACCGAAAATGGAAGCACTTATAGAACATTACATGTCCAAAAAAAATTCTGCTATTGGGTTGGAAGTTCTTGCACCAAGTTTGTTTGTTGGATGAAGTTAGAAAGATGAGAGGTATGATCATGGCCTCTCAATGCCCTCTATGTAAGGTCGCTGAGGAAAATTTCCATCATCTTTTTGGAAATGCGAAGTGGCTCACTTGGTGTGGAGATTTTTCAATGGTGCCCAAGGACAACCTTTGCCAATCGGTGGAATTATGTCTTGCTTGGTGCATTGGAGTCAACAGCAGAAGTGCTGGTTCCAAAAATAACTCCATGGTTGGTGGTTTGGGAAATCTGGCTTGCTCATAACTTAGCTATCTTCCAAGGGAAAATGATGGATCATCAAGAGATTATTGGAAAAATAGTGATACTAACAGGGGCGGAGCCAGGATTTTCATGTGGTGGGGGCAAACTATGGTTAGTTGTATAGTGAAGAAGAATGATTTTAGGGAGAAATTAAGAGATTTTAGTTAGAAATTGAAGAAAATGATATTTAGGTCATTTCCAATTAATATATAAGAAGTCCTAGTCAAGAAACAATGTCATCAACAAAAAATTGAAGAGGTGAGGGAGTGGGGACATATGTCATCAACAAAATCAAATTGAATTAAGATCGGTTCGATTTGGTTAAATTCGGTTCTATGAATTGCCAATATTCTACAAACTTGCTTCGAAGTAACATATTTTATTTAATAAATAAATAAATAATGAACATAGAATTTTATATAGGTCAAGATCCCTTGAATAACTATATGCATATGATTATAATAAATTATCCAAACTAGGGTTTCTCTATATATGCCCTCAAGAGGATGAGATTCTTTCAACATTCCAGGGTTTGGAGTTTTTGTGAATAAACTAAAATTAAAACTAGCCAAAGTGGATTATTCTAAATTGAAAAGAAATTCTCAATGACAAGGCGGAGTGAGAAATGGGTGCAAGAATTCATGGTCTACATAGTAGTTATTCTACTTAGCTCTTATCATAAGTTAGTCAAAAATATTTATAAACTATTTTACTATTCTTTCTTTAGTCAATGTAAGACCAAATTTCTTATAATGAAGTACAAAAAATGAAAATCAGAAATATCGAAATAATTTCTTTGGATTTTCACATTTCATTAAGGAATGAGTCGTGATTTTCATTTAAGAGGTTTTTAGTTAGAAGTTGAATAAAATAATATTTAGGTCATTTCCAATTAATATTTGAGAAGTCCCAATCAAGAGACAATGTCATCAACAAAAAATTGAAGAGGTGGGGATTAATGGGGCATGTAATTAGTTAAAAATATAGGAGTGTTTCAAATTAGAGGGAGGTGGAAGTGAGGGTGTGGGGGGAAATGGGGAGAGAGGTGAGGGAATGGGAACATATGGGACATATAACTAATTGAAAATATAGGGGCGTCTCAAAGTTCTGTGGAGGCAAAAATTGGATGGAGGTGAGGGTGTGGGGGCAAATGGGGAGAGAAGTGGGGGAGTGTGGACAAATGGGGCATGTAATTAGTTAAAAATATAGGGGTGTCTCAAAGTTCTATGGGGCAATTGCCCCCACCAGCACCTTACTAGCTCCGCCCCTAGATGCTAAATGCACGTTGTTGTTTTTTTTTTTTTTTTTTTTTGTCTTTTCTACTCTTTCCAAAGTATTTTCTTATTCTATAGAAGATTTGCCTTTATTGGTCCGTAAGGAGTTTGTAGGAGACAAATTAGGGTCCCAAACTTTAGATAGTTGTAATTCTTTTTCTTTTTTTCTTTTTATAAAATTCTTGCTTGTTTAGAAAAAAAATATATTTAATTGCAAATTTTTTAAATATTTTTATTTCGAATAGTTTTTAGTGGATTTCCCGACTTAGCTTTACATTCTTGAAAGGAAATACCTATTAAGGTCTTCTAACTGTATATCCCAAATTAGAATATGGTAATTGATAATTCATGCAAATACGAATTTACCCTTTTCTTTACTATTAAAATGTGAGAAGGTGGAATAGGTGTTTGTTCACTTGTTGACATCAAAATTTGAAAGATCAAACAAGCATGCCTCAACATATATATTTACTATTATTACTATCAAATTCATTTTAGTCAAAAAAACGAATAATATTACAACCCCATGATCCCTTTAATCCAGTTAGTTATTCTAGAATTTAAAAAATAAATAAATAAAATGAAAACACAAGTAAAATAATACAAAAAATTCAATATCTACTATCGTCAAAAATGGCTTAGTTAATATTTTTAAATTAAAAACAAAAAAAATAATAATAATAAATTGGTTTGAATATAATTCTAACATTTTAAAAATAAATCCTCTTATTGTATTTTAATTACAAAATAATTCCACCCAATATATTTAAGATTCATGCTAACCGTACTAACTTAGTAATATTTCATAGGATGTAGAGGACAAAATTTTAACTCCTTTGAAAAAAGAAATTCAAAGAAATTTTTTTTTTCACCATTGAATTTTAGTTTTAAGTTTGGTAACTATCCGTTTTCAACATCTTGGATGGAGCTCAATATATATATATATATATATATGGGAGCGGTTCAACAGCCCTAAAGGTTGCCAAACATTTTTCAAAACATGGGTTAGAAGCTTTGGAATGAGCTGATGTTTTTGTGAGGATGATCTCTACGATGAGGAGATCATCCTCACCAAAAATCAGCCTATTCCAAAACTTCTAACCCCATCAAAAGTTATTTACGAAAATTGGACGGTCTACGATTCTTCAATTTGTAAACTAGGGTTAGAAATTTCAAAATGAGCTGATTTTTGGAGAGGATGATCTCTTCACCGTAGAGATCATCCTCACAAAAAATCAGCTCATTCCAAAGCTTCTAACCCATGTTTTGAAAAATGTTTAGCACAATGTTTGGCAAACTTTAGGGCTGCTGAACCGCTCCCTATATATATATAGGGTGGCATTCTTTTGACAAAATCCTAAATATCATTCTAGACAAAAGGTTGCCAAACATTGTACCAAACATTTTTCAAAACATGGGTTAGAAGCTTTGGAATGGGCTGATTTTTTATGAGGATGATCTCTATGATGAGAACAGTATCCTCACAACGAATATGTCAATTCTAAAATTTCTAATAATTTATAAGATGAAGAATCGTGAGTCGTCATTTTTACCGTTAGTTTGTAACCACTTTTCATGGGGTTAGAAGTTTCAGAATTGGCTGATTTTTTTCGAGAATGGTCTAATGACTATAGAGATCATCCTCACAAAAAATCAGTCCATTCCAAAACTCTTTAGCCATATAAATAAAACTTTGTCTAGAATGTTGTTTATGATTTTGTCAAAAGAACATTACCCATATATATATATATATATATATATATATAATATATATATAACTTATATACATATTAATCGAACCTTTTCCGTGAAATCTAGTTGGTTGTATTATTGGATTGCCAACGTAGTAGCCCATGTGGGCACAACGTCCCATCACAAGGAAAGCATTTTTCTATATTAAATGATAAAATTAGATTGTATATTTGAAAATTTTGAAATAATTTATTTTTATCAGTCTACTTACGCAGGGTTTTCAACAATGTGGTGAAAAAAAATTCTTTTACAAAAATGTTGAACTGACTTTATTGGACACTGTGTTAAACACTGTGCTGATGTGGTAATGATTAAATAACCGTAGAATCTTTACTTGTATCTTGAGGAAATAAATATATGGTACCTGTGCAAACCACGTCAAAGCAATGTTGAACATAGTGTCTATCGAAGTGAGTGTAGAACGACTCTTTTATTTATATATGTTAATTTTGGAACTACTATTGAGTCATGCATAAATCTTATTTTTTTGAGATGTGCATTTTTACAGAGTATGAATTTGCTGTTCAGAAATTTTCTCACTAACTATTCTCTCCACCAACCAATCATGCTGGCTTTTTGCATACATTTTGCGTCAAGTCACTGGCTCATCAGTTTAGCATATAAAATCCTTAACAACAAATTCGTACTCGTTTTTACATGCCAGAGCTCGGTCTAATGCCATTGAAGTCTTATGGATATCCGGGTCAGATACATCAATCCTTATATAACAACAAATTCGCACCCTAATGTTTACTTATTACATCCCAATTAAGACAAAAAAAAAATGACTAAAGGGTCAGAATAACTAATTAAAAGTCGCGGTGCCAATAGAAGCTCTCTCAGTTATTTTCACTAGATCTCAATTTTTTTAGTTTAAAATTTTGTATGAGCCTAATTATAATTGTGAACAAGTTCTGAAATTGTTGGAACTACTGTTATAGTGTTTTGTAATGTTGATGTTACAATTTGAGCCAAACCTTTAAAGTTGACAGGGTATGTTTTAATCTTTAATTGGAATGTGAAAAATAATATAAGAAGCTAGGGTGTGATAAGTAAAAGTTGGGGTGCAAATAGCAGCTCTCTAAATTGAGTACAAAAATAATAAGCTCGCTTGTTGACCTTCATTGATCATATTTGATATTAATTTGATCTTTCTTAACCTTGTTTCCCGTGGAAGGGTCATGTAATCATATCAAATATCAATAGAAATAATTATAATTAATTTATAGAAATCTAATCTAATCAGATTCCATTTTAGTCTTAATAAGATTATAATTTCATGCATCACCATGCATTATCCATTTCAATTTATTTATTAAGTATAGAGAGATTTACCCAGAGACTTGATTGGTGCTTTTTTATTATAAAAACTCCCTTGGAGTTCTGACAACTCCCAAGGGAGCCTTATTTTATGAAGTTGTTACTAGCAAACCTCACTTAATGAAATTTTTTACCGAGCAAACCCTAGAGTGGTAACTACATCATAAAATTCAAATTTATAAGGTTAATTTGTTACTTAACATACCTTAAAGTGGATTCTCTAACCCTACCAATTTGTGTTGTCCAAAAACTGGTCTGATGCCATAGGTTTCACCGTTGAATTGTAATTTTAAATTTGGGAGTCGATAGCCATTCACTTTCAACACTCACAATCAAGCTCAAAAAGCTTTTTTTCTTTTGAGTTTTTTCATGAAATCGCCGTGTTGTTGAATTTCTTATTTAATAATCCATTTGATGACTCTTAATAAAATTTCAAATCTTACTAAGTTAGTCGTAGTTGCCTGATTCATAAAATAAGGTTTTTTCAAATAACAAACTTGATAAAAGGAGTTTTTGTAATAAAATTGCAACAAATAGGTATGACCGATAAATCTCTCTTAACATATTTAGGTACAACTAGTTGCACACCACCCGTTACCAATCGCACTTCATTACTTGAAAATTACCCTTTGCACTCCATTTGGACGATTACACTAAAAAATAGTTAAAAAATATTGCCTTCCCTTTTTTTCTTTTATAAATTTTGTTCTTCCTCAACTATACCCAAATAAATTATTACTAGTTAAATAATTTTTATAAAAATATGTTTTTCTTTTGGAACCTTATTTACAAAGTTATGTTCTCTTGAAATACATAGGTTCAAATTAAATTCTTAACAAAGATTAGAAAATCAATACCTTAATTAAAGTAGAGCATGAGCAAAGAATACAAAATTAAAAGTTAAAATAAAACTTAAACTATAAAAGATTAAGTATTAGAGTGCAAGCAGTAGGTTAAAAGATAGGTTATAAAAATAAAACAAAAAATAAATAAATAAAGAATTTTTTGAGGTTAGTGTGCAACCAACAGTTAGTGGTGTGCAACTAGTCAGTATCTTATATTGATTGGTTTATTTTTAAGAAAAATGCTTTAGTATCTGCGTACTTTGCAGTACATAAAGAACCGTTGATTTTCTAACGTGTATATCAAAGAAATAAATTTATGATTCTCTGTGCATTACCACGTCAACTCAGTGTTGGATATTTCAAACAAAGTGGGGTGTGATTATGGCTGTGAGATGAACCCTAATTATTGTCCAACTGCCTTAAAGTAGGACACTTCACAAGCTTTAAATGACAGTAAAAGGGATGTTTAGTGACACTAAAAGCATCCAAAATTTCACAGTGGGACACTTCACAAGCTTTAAATGACATTAAAAGGGATGCTCACATGCTTTAAATGACATTAAAAGAATCCAAATCTCTTGAAGACTGTCGTAGTCTTTTTTCTTTCCATCTTTCACTTTCAGTAAATGGCAGTCCATGTACGGCATAAAATGGGTTGAAATTTATTTAAATCCCTTGACTGTTGTCATCAATGAAGGACCAACGACAGATCACGTATGGGTGACTTACAACTTGCCAAAAGACTGAAATAGCCTTGCACTACAAAAATTACTGAAATACCCTCAGACCATTAATGCGTGAATCAATACTTTCACACTCTTAAATTTATTGAAATGCCCTTACTCTTCATTGATTCGCGAATCAGTGAATTTTTTTTATTTTTGGCTCACATAACTCACAAAAATCTAAGATTCACCAATCACATGTACCTATGTGTATTGAATGACATTTTTAATTTACTAAAATTCCTTTATTAGTTACAAAACTACTCTTCTATACTTGACGTGGCAAGCATTGAGGAGTCTATGAGTACATAGCAAAAAAAATGACTCGTGAATCAGTTGAGTGGTCATGGGGCCCACGTGGACTCCCAAGTTGGCAAACTAACATTTAAATCTCTAAGTCAGATTATAGAAAAAATTGAAGTATTGAAATCTTGATCAATCTTAATAAAAGAATACTGAAAATTGACCGAGTGGTAATGGGGCTTATCACTATGTGAAAACTAGAAAATTCTATGTAAAAAATTGATTGGCCAAGACCCACGAAATTTAAAAACTGAAGTTTGACGGTTTAGGACCGTTGAAATTCTTGATGTTCTTAGATTTGATGGCTTAGAGCAGTCGAATTTCTCTTATCCTCTATAAATTTGACAATTTCAACTTGTCGAAAAAAAAATTTGACAATGAAAATTTTGACGTCAATTCGACCTCTTGGTCCATCGAATTTTATGAAATTTGATAGTCTAAGACCATCAAATTTGGGTTTTTTTCACGTTGTGCATAGACTGCAATGTTGGTAAAAGTAATAGGCTAACTAGAGGGTTATTTAGATCAAATCGTAAAATTTTAACTATTGTAATCTTGATAAAAAAACAATGAAAATTGAAGGTCATCAAGCTTCTAATTTTGAGAATAAAATTCAATGGTAATAAGTAACACCCTTCTTTCTTTCTTTTTTCTTTTTTCTTTTCTTTTTAAAGGTAAACATTATTTACATATTTAAAATTTTATTTAATATAATAATTGTTAACTTTTTACTACAAACAAAACTAATAGATGAACAAATATGAATTGAATTGACATTCGAGGTCCACAGAAGAAAAGAAAAAAAACCCTAACCATCGTATCGCTCTGCCAATTCTGCGAGTTTAGCGGCGTAAACGAAGCTATTGCGTTCTTTAGATAAAGCCATAATCGAGGGGGATATAAGATCGATCGAGGGAGAGACTGAGAAAGCGATTGAGAGAGAAACTGAGAGGTCGATCACAGGAGCGAATGAGAGAGAGAGAGAGAGATGAGATCGAGCGAGAGAGAGAGTGAGGTTCGTTCCAAATTCGACTAGAAAGAAATGGTGTGTTTGGACGTTTAAAATACCAATTAAAACGATTTTTAGAAAGTAAAATGGTTTAATACCGTTTTTAAATTAAAACGGCATAATACTGTTTTAAAGGTTTGTTCCTATTTGTCAATTTTTTTGTAGTGTCTTACTTTGTATAGGTAATAAATATTTAATTCAATAAAAATTGATAATTTTATAGTGAAAAATACCAAGCCTAATTAATTTGGTTGAGATTTCAAAGAATTTTTTTTTTTTTTTTGTTGAGATTTTCATAAAAAATTGGAGAACGTATTTTTTTTATAAAAAAAAAATAAGGGGAATATATCTTTTTAATAATATGTTCCTAATTCAATTTTGATTAATATGGTAGAGGCACAAACCGTGTGGAACTTGAGTCATGACTATCATCTTGGCATTATTTTTCATAGACACCTTTAAAAGGTTTCACAAATTTCACAGTGGCGTACTGGCATACCTGCGTACCGACTTTAGGTTCACACATGCACACACATCATCCATACTCTCATCAAGTGAAAAACAGATTACCTATATAGGAAAAACAAACATATAAAAAATTGTTCACTAATGACATTGTCTAAACAAATAAATTATAAAAAGTACTCCGCATTAAAAATTGTTTAACTCTTCCCCAATTAAGTGAAAAAAAAAAAAAATACTCTAATATTTTAAACAAGGTTTGGTATATTTCTCCCACAAACACACAATGATGCTATCCACAAACATAACATGCCATCCAAAATCGCGCCAACTTACCAAATCACAAAATCAAGAGTTTAATGTGCAATCAAAAAAATATTGTTGTTTATGGATCTATGATGTAGAATGAATATTTCATTAGAAATGAAATAACATAAGACATTTGTAAAGACTTAAAAGGATTAAAAAGAAAAAAAAAAAAGTTCTAAATATTTACCTTTCCTAGAAATCAAGATTCACCCTTTTGCACTTGAAATTTTACTCTTGGTGAACCTTTACAACTTCTACTGTTGTGATAAAAAATATCACATTTTATATATGTTTTTTTTAGAACTTTTTTGTTTAGGCAATTCTTCATCTTCATCCCTCTTCCTAGATATCTTTGGTCAATCTGGTGGCCTCCTTAATGGAGGTGGAAGTACCTCAAATGAAGGTTGTAAATGCAATCCCAGCGTATAATAAAAATTTGAAACTACATATAATTACTTTTATCCAAAAAAGTAAAATTCTCATAATAAAATATTTATTATATGTTAGAATTTAACACAATCCCAATTGTTTTTTTTTTTTTTTTGTCTATGCGCACCTAAAAATTCTATACACATGAGATAAAGTGAAGGTTTTTGTGGTTGGTGTTCACTTGACTTTCATAGGACTTGGAATCTTGGAATGCTCTCTTTGAACATCTCCATTTCTTCCCATCTATTCTTTCGCACATCCCTCGCTTTGGCTCCACATTTTGTAGGTCAGTTCATTGACTATACGTAACGCTCTGAGTGATGAACAAAGTCCCTTAGAGATCACATAATATCTCCATGTTCCACTCTTCATTCTTTAAGTGATATTCAAAAATCTTGATACCCCACGCTTCACAAGAATCGTTATGGGCTTGCTCATGGACTTCCTTGTAATCGCAAGAGCTTCTGTTGACAAGCATCATGACAGAGAAAACATCAACCAAATTTCTACAGTGAAGGATGGAAAGTATCATGTATTTGACTAGAATAAAAATAGATGTAAAAAATATAAAATTTTATTGGACAAGGTGAGATGAGGATTGCCAAATATTAAGAACTCGTTTGAATACACTTGAAAAAGTAACTTTTTTTTTAAGTTAAAAAGATAAAAAGCTAGTTTTGATTCATTTTAGAAAATTACTTTTAAAAAGTAAAAATCTTAACTTTTTAAAAAGAAAAAAGAAAATTACTTTCTACTTTTTAAAAGTTATTTTCTCCCACAGTTACTTTTTCCTAGCTACTTTCTAGTTTTTATCCAAACTGACTGTAAATGCCACAAACATATTCCAACTAATCTGTCTTAGACTTTCAATATCATTCTACTACATACTGCAAAGTGAGTTTTGCACCAATGAGATCATCTATAACATAAATCATTCAAACAATATGATCTATAATATGATCAAAATCACAACTGATTGAAAACCAAATCAAAGGTTTCAAATAAAAAACAAAGGTATCAATGGTGGACTTCGACAAAAATAATTGTAACCATTGTGATTGGAGAGCCTAAAAAGAAATCGCACAAACCCAACCAGCTCTTTTTGAACCCTTAATACATTTTGATGACCAAAAAAAAAACAGAGGTGATCTATTGTACCTTTTAATCAAGTAGAGAATTATCCAACACCCCAAAAGTATGAAACATTCTTTTGGATCCACTAAGCCAATGAATTATTAGCCTGCCCCATTGACTATGTCTTAGTCAAAAGTTGGATTTTCACTAGAAAAAATTCCATGTGGGACACTTTCATCTCCACTGAACATGCTATTGTTTGGTCTACACCTTAGTGGACCTAGACACAAATTCAACTCAATTGAAAACACATCTGATTTCAATAAGCAGAAGAAAAGAAAAGAAATTTCTTAAGAAAAAAAAAAAAACCTCTGATATGACAGAAACCAGTGGATGAAAAGGGTTCAATCAAAATTAGCTAAATCATTACAAAATGAGAGACTTTGGGGAAAAATCCAAAAAACCATTTGAGAAATAAATATACCATTAGAGCTCATTTTTTTAATCTTATTCACTAACTATTGATGAATTCAAAACAAAAAACTGTAAATCTCCACCAGATTTCAAATGATGAAGAAAAAGAATTCAAGCTTTAGTAGCATTTTTGGGTCAAATGGGTATAACAAGAATCTCTCATTTCTGCGAGGATGGTGGCGACAATGAGTGCTAGGAAAGGGTGGCGGCAATGGCAACCATGAGGATAGCTATGGTGAAGGTCTTTGTTATCGTGCCATGGAAAAGGGGAACGATATTAACTTCGAATTTATCTCGGAAAAATTGTAAATTTAGTTTTTATGAAATTTAAGGCCACATGAAAAGGTCGAGACATAAGAATTACCTGCTTGAAGAGGGGTCGTGCCATCAACTACAAAATGTGCTTTCTACCAACAATAGCAATCGGTATGCATAACAAAAGTGAAAAAAATAGTTATATAACAACACAACCAAATTCTTATATAATTGAAACTTAAATAGGGTAATTGAAGCATTTTGATTAGAAACAGATGGCAACGGCAAGTAGCCACATATGTTTAAGACTAAAAATGCTCATAAGCATAAACGCATATATCATAGTCAATCAACTTGATGAAAGGACTAGAAGTTAGGAACTAGAACCTTGCCCACTCAGTGCATGTGCTACATATACAGGGAAAAAACACCGGTAAGCTAATTGAACTTTTAAAGGTTTAATAGGAAAAGGTCTACCTTCTTTAATCTGATTAGAATACATATATCAATTTTTAAGTCTTTGACACGGTTTTCACACTTAGGACGGTCTTAAACCGTTTTACATTTGAAAGGGTTTATAACCATTTCAAGACACCATTTCAAATTCACGAATTTGGTGTAGTGGTGCCTAATTGTATTGTTGGAGGAGTTTTGTGAGTTATGGGGTAGTTCCTTGAATGATTAGGAGTGGATAGTTGAGAGTAGTCGGTGTAAGTGTGGGAAAATGGGTTAATGGGTAGTTTTATTTTCTCTTGTATTTAAATTTATTTGGGTCCGCAACATAAATCCTAGTCCGCATTCTATCTTAAGTCAAAAAATATACAAATTCTATTGAAAGACTTAAAATACCCCAACAGATGGGCCTGGATAAGTACAACAATTCATCCTACAGTATTCGGCCATTTAACATATATGACAAGATACATTATGATAAGATATTTTATGAATTTTGAGAAACATTTATCAGAAAATATTGAACCATCAATGGATCAGACCATGAAAATATTAACCATGCCTTTCTCTCATGCAGTGAGTAGGGCAAAAGGCATAAGATTTGATAACTTGTATGAATAGACATGCAAAACTAAAATGAAATCTATATGTGTATAGGACATATCTGATCAATCCATTAGGCAAAAAGCTTTGGCATTATCGTTATGCCAGCAGAAGTGGGCTCCCTGCCATATATCAAGGGCGGCAAAATTAACATAATTCTACATTAGAAATTTAAGAAACACACAATAGGATTCCACTTGGCTATGTCCTAAACCCATACATAAACATGGTTTGTAATAAAACTAAATGTTCAATGCAGGAACACATAAAACAGAGGACACACGGAAAAATTGAAACAAGATGCTCTAAGTGAAGTAGAAAAGCATGATTTGAGGTACCAACCTCAAAAGAAACACTGACATCTCCAAAATATACCCGAGACTGGTATTTGCAGAGAATCCTATCCAGCTAGCAGTAGTTTTCCTACATGAGCACAGAAAAGTATTGAAAATACAACATGTTGAAGAAAACGAAAACACATGTACGTCCAACACAATGATTATATTAATGGTATTAATGGAATTGACTTCAAGGTTTCATCCAAGACAAGGTCAACTTAAAAAGAACTCTAAATGGGTAAAGAATTGATGTTGAAATAAGGCATTGGGAATGAAAAACCCTGTAACACATTTTTTTTATCAATTAGAAGGCTTACTAATAAAATTGCAATTAGCCTGCATCAATTAGACATGCTCTAAAAATAATTGATTAAACAAAAACACAAATAAAAACCATCTGTTACGACCCCCATTGTAACTCACAAGATATACAACTTATTGCAAATAAAAGGAAGTAGAAGTTGTGCTTTAACATGAATTCAAAAGGTCAAAGGGCCCATGACATTGTAGCGAGTATAGCATAATTCTTGCAATTCAATGATCTTTATTTGATAAGAATTTTTCATGATGTGCAACTGTTAAGTTAATAAAACATAAAAAAGTTGAGTAGAAATTGATGTTCCATTTTGGATCTAAATGACAGAAAGATCTAAAATAGAAAAACCAAGTGTAGCATGGGGATTGGGGACGCCACATTAAACTAGGATCCTTATAACCTCAAGTTGTTACTTCAATAATAGGGGTGGAAAGCACATTAACAATTTTTTTATAAGTAAAACCACATTAACTATTAGAGAATTAGTAGGTTAAGATGTGTTGAAACCCATGGTCTATTCTCCAAAAACTTAACATTTTTAATCCAAATCTCATAATGTATGTAATCAGGAAGACAAGATTAATTGTACCTTGGGTACACTTCAGCATCTTTTTTGGAGAGCTTAGAAATTTTTGAATGATTTATAGATACTTGGGCCGCCAAAAGAAGATAACGTCCATTAAGACAAGGTGTGAACGACGAAGGATTCCTCTTTAATAGCTTTAGTCAATGCCTTTCTAACACTAATTCAATTTTCTTTTTTAAATAAAAATTTAAAAACATTTTAAAAAAATCACAAGAAAATAATTCAAATATAAAAGAAAAAGTAAAAGAATTCTACTAAATGAAACAAATAATTGCTTTGCTTCCACCAGACACAAACACAAACAAGAGTGATCTTTCCAAAATCGAGAAGATCGAACATGAAGAATCAATTTCTGAGATCAAAGAACAAGGTTTTAATTTCGTCGAATCTTCAAGCATCAGATAATACAGATAAAAATTAAAGAGAATCAATATTCCTATTTAACATAATTTAACCAATTTGTAAAGAATCGATAAATTTCTATGCTAAATCGCAAAAGAAACACCGACTTAGAATGAATGAGAGAAGAAAATTTGGTCCAAACAAAGTTTTTAAAAGGATAAATTACCGTTATTGAGATTAAAAACTGAGACTCAATCAATCTGCATGTAGAATAGCTAGGGTTTGAATTCTTGAAGAAATTCATAAATTCGAAATTCGAACTTGAATTAAAGTAAGAAAGTTGTAGAGCTAATTCATCTGATCGCGAAATCTTCGAATTGGTTGAAATAAATTAGGGTTTCGAGTTAAAGAGTAGAAAGATGAAGAGTTGTAGAAATCTAAGAAGGGAACCTCAAAAAAATCGTAGTTTTCGATCTTTTGTTTTCTTTTACATTTTCGTTTTGCCTCTAGAATGTGATACTTAAAGCTTTCCCATCAATTTTCCTGAATATGAAATGCTTAGTAGAAGCGATTTTTAACATTGAAATGGCTTCATACCATTTTTATTTTGAAACAGCTAAACGAATTCATAATTCATAATTTTCTTGTAGTGTACGCTAAGAACACGTGACTTTAGGACATAGAAATTATCATTCTGAGAACAAAACAAGTTTTTTTTTTTTTTTTTTATTTTTTGACAAGAATTGCAAATTTTGAAAAAATATCAAAAATACCCTCCACACTCAGACATATGCTTAGACACTACACTACGATAGGAACATGTGACTCTTGGACAAAGAAATCATCATTCTAGGAAAAAAATCAAACTTTTTGCCAAAATTATAAAAAATGACATAAATGATGAGAATACCCCGACGCTCAAAATCTACTCAAAGACCACATTAAACTGAGGAAAATACTCAAAAATTTATGAAACGATGAATAAAAAATTAAACAAAACCTTTTGCAAACTTTCAAAAAAAAAAAAAATCACGAGACACCCAAAATTGACATTCGAATCAAAATCAACACAAAAACTATTTTCAGAACACTCTGAAATCTTGAAAGCACTTTTCTCAAATCCTATTGCATTTTTATAGTGAAAAGTTAAATAAGGCCAAGAAAAAGAAGTACTAAACATTTTTTTTCTATTCAAAAGTGAATTTCTGAGGCCCAAACACAACTTACCACTTAAACAAATAAACTTTCATTTTTTTTTTTCATAAGTTAAAGAAATTTTATAAAATAAAGAAGCAAAATGAAGATTGCACTAAGACAAATAATGAAAACAAAGTAATAATCTTATGGAAATGGTGCCCCATATCCCATTTGCCATAAACCTTGACATGTCCATTTCTCCATCTTCTTAGTTGTCTTGTCTTGTCTTGTCTAGTCGTTGTGTAAAGCATTCCATATTGATTTCTTTTTGGCAATAGAAAAAAAAAAAATTAAAACAACACAGATAAGCTTATCCATATCTGAAAGTGGATGGATCTGCCTCATTAACCCATCCATATTTCTCCTTGAAAGGATTGACTAGGGTTTGTAGAGGGGTGCACATTGTTCGGATTGATTCGGATTTTGGTAAAATTGGAATCGAACCAATCCAATTACCCTATAGAACCGAACCAATCCAAACTAACCTTGGTTCGGATCGGATTCTTGGATCTCATACATTCAAAATAGAAAAACTAGTATTTTTTTCTTTCAAAAGAGGAACCCTTTGGATCAAATCATAAAGAATACCTATTTTTAAAATGAAAATGATTTTATGATTAAATTCTGACTGAAATCTGTAAAAATTGAAAATTAGAGGAAGCTCAATGAGACTAAAACAAATTTACAATTTTAAAATTGGTATTTTGGATGGATTAGTGAGGAAACTAATTCATAAATAATAGATTAACGTATCCAAGCCTAGGTTCGTATAGTATATTTCATCTAACAAATACGGCATAAAGATTTTCGTAAAAATCTAAGGAATCAAACTCTTTGAAAAAGTTTTTCCATAAATGGGTTGATTCATTTGAGAATTGAGAGAGAGATTTGTGTATATTTTTTATGAGTTTTTGTTAGAAAAATATAGAAGAGATAAAGTTGAAGACTTTGATAAGTTCTCTACATAACACACACACATATATATTATAATAGATACTTTGGATTAGTTCGGTTCTCGAATTGATTCGGTTATATTATACCCTTAATCCGGAATCGAATCAAATCAATCAGATTTTTTAATATACAATCCGTACCTGAACCAAACTAGGCTCAATCCAAACCAATTCAATCCAAAAGGCTTCAGATTGATTTGGTTCTTGGATTTACCCAATCCAATGTGCACCCCTAGAAGGTACCTATCAATGCAGTCCTTCCAAACATTCCCATCCTCTAAATCCCTACTACCTCCCATAAGCAGCTATTACACTTTATACCAACTCCAAAACCGATCATAAGATCTCCATAACCCTGCTTGAGCCTCCTTTTAGTCTCCATGTACCCTAACGCATACCAAATGCTACTAGCAGCTGTGTTACCAAACCGATGAAGTTTCATCCTAGTCGGCTCCAAATCATACTCATTGAGTCCCAAACTCCTGCCGACGCCATTGGCAAGTGTTGTTCCAACTGCTGGGAAACAAAAATGCTCAACCCCAGTCTTCAAGTTTACACTTGCTTTGCCTACATCCATTATGAACTTATGGTGCTTGAGCCGAAGGCTTGATACTAAGGCAAAGCGTAGTAGTCCCCTTAGAGGTAGTATCTTCGGTATCAGTTCTCTAAGGTTGGCAATGAAAACTTTAGTTGCAGCCTTCGGTAGGCTCTTGCCGAGGTGAACCCCTAGGTTCCCATCGTCGTTTTCCTTCTGCATGGCACACTGGTAGACTTCGTCGTCGGCTCCATGGTGAGTTAGAACTAGGCAATGTAATTTAAGCAAGGCTTGATGTTTAAAACTTGGATTGTTTGTTAAAAGAATTGCACACCCACTGATCGAAATAGACAATTGGTGCCCATCATTGATATTTCGATACCATTATAGCCAATTTGGACCAATAGATTCTGTAGTCACAACGATTGCAAGTGCTTTGTCTTGTAATTTAAAGATGTTGTCGACGATGTTGATGGAGATAAGACTCGCACTACACCCCATTCCCTAGAGATTGAAGACCTTAATGTCATCCTTCATCTTGTAACGATTAATAATCCTAGCTGCAAGAGAAGGTGTTGGGCAAAACATGGAAACATTAATGACAAGTATGTCAATCTCTAATGGAGAAATTCTCATCTTAGAGAAGAGCTTATCCAGTGAATCGAAGAAGAATTCCTCCATCTCGAGGAGATCATCCACAAGTGTTGGACCTTCTTTGCCAGAGATGATGTTTCTAGGACCATAAGTCTCCTCACCGATGCCAGAACTAATAATAGTTTTCAAGGCAAACTTGTATTCTTCAAGACCCAAATTTTTTTTCGTAGAATGATGTTTCCACATAACTCTGTGTCAAGCTTTCTATCAACACTGGGCTTAAAACACTCATGGTGTAATATATACCAAGCTTGGTTACTTTTCTTATCAACCAACTTCCAAAGGAAGAACATAGGATAGAGGAGAAAATGTAAACAACATCATGAAGACATCCATGAGAGAGGGAGATGATTGTGTAATGTATACTTCTTAGTGAGAATAGAACTATATTGATATTTATGAAGACTTTAGAAAGTGCACCAGTGACATATAATACCGACATCTCTGAAGGTTGATTTCAATGTTATTGGTTGGAAACCAACACATCTAATGCCCAGTTCTTGCTAGATCTACCCGATAAATCAGTTGAATATCCAAAGAGTCAAGTCGAGCTTGACTTCATGCATTTTCAGTTTTAAAAAAAATTTGCACACAGAAAAGTCGGAAGCCGATCCTCTGTAGTGTGTTTCCTCTGCATTAGTCTGTAGTGCCATTTAACTTGTAGAGATTGTCATCTTCAAAATAAAATCTGACGACTCAGTCCTGATAAGATGTTTTTTTAAAGTCCAATAAAGCTTTGAAAATGGACGGTCCATGACCTCCAATTTTTTAACGAAACAGGTGTTGAGGAGATGTGTGAAGTAGCTCTCCTTCAACCGTCAAATATCTCTGCACGGTACTGCAGGAAAAGCAACGAAAGAGGATCAGCTCCCCATTAAAGCGATTCACAAAGTGCCAAAAACTACCACCGTGTAAAATTTGGAGGCTCACTGACCCCCCATTTTCAAAGCCACGGATCACGCATTGTGTTTTTTTATTTTTTGTTAAAATAGATCTAAACCAATAAACCAATATTCGTACAAGAGTTTCGTAATTTTATTTTTATCAAATGTGACCATCTCTTGATTGTAATTGAAGCATCATAGAGAGTTACAGGAAAACTGAAAGAGCAGAAATCCACTCTTAGAAAAGTCAATTTAATATTTCACAAATGTCTTATCAACCATTCAATCTTGTTTCCCCAATATACAAAACTATCTTCATTGGGTTTCGTGTGATTAGTCATACCTTATTCTGTGAAGAATGATACTAGAGTGATTTTAAAATTCACGTACATTCACACTTTTCTAATGTAGATGCATGTGTACTGAACGGTAGATGTTTTTCATTGAGATACTAGTTAAAACATCTATGGTTCAGTTCCACATCAGCAAAGTGTGAATCGATGTAAAGTCACTCCAACATGACTCTTCATTGAAATCTCGAATTATAAAAAAATTTCTATTATTTCTAATAGGGTGTCAATGGGTACTCATTTAACTTGAATTGAATTAAAATCGAAACTAATATATGTTTATAAAGTGAGGTTCATATTTTATAAGAGGGGGCTTTACATATTTTTAATAAAGTAAGCCCTTGTTGTCGTTGTCCCCCATGGATCGAATCACACAAAAGAAAAATAAAGGTGATTTTTTAGATCCTATGGCATAAAATCACACATCAAGCTGATTTTTATAGGGTAGATGTGATAAGATCTGAATTATATGTTTACATGGTTGATGGGCCTAAAAGATATTTCACCAGCATTTTAGGAGGCTAACATGAAAATTTTTGGGTGATGTAAGTGCACTACAAAAACGACTTCTTTTTACGGTGGAAAGTTCACGGTGTTTTCTAAAATCCATCGCTAATAATAGATCAACAACGGCATTTAATCTTATACCATCGATAATCCTATCGTCAATATTTTTTAAACTTTATTAATTATTAAACGACGGCTCAAAAATGTTGGTAATACCATACAAATAACGACATTTTTTTAAAAATGTCGTTAATTAGCTCGATTAATTTTTTAAAACATAAAAAGATATTTAACGGCAGTTTACTTGTGCCGCTAATACATATGAAACAACGACATTGTTTACAAAACCGTCGATAATCCTTCCGTTAATAATTTTTAAATTTATTAATTATTAAAATGCATCTAACAACGATTTAAAATTGCTGGTAATACCATACAAATAATGGTGTTTTTAAAAAAATGTCGTTAATTAACTGAATTAATTTTTAAATACATAAAAAGATATTTAACAGTGGTTATGTTGTGTCACTAATACCTATGAAACAAAGGCATTTTCTACATAACCGCCGTCAATTATCTCAATTAATTTTTAAATAAAAATATATTTAACGCCGGTTATGTTGTGCCCATAATACCTATGAAACAACGACATTTCCTACATAAATACCGTTAATTACCTCGATTAATTTGTAAATAAAAATATATTTAACGGTGGTAGGCGAATTTGAACGAATCTTTGAAATTAGATTTAGACGAATTCAACCCGTAGACGAACCAATCAAAGCTCTTTAAATCAGGACATAATTGGAAAGTTAAATTATTCTTAAGTTTATAAATACCAAAGCCTCCATGAGTTGGGGGGCATGATTTGAATCACTTTCTCTCAAAGATAGAGCTCTCAAACCCTGCTTTAGAGATGAAGAAAAATTCTTCAAGAGAAATTTGGATTCTGATTCAAGAGAAGGTCAAGCTCAAAAATCCTTCTTCAAAAGTCAATAAATCATTCTCAACCGATAAAACGTGAAGTCCAGAGAGAAAAAAAATCTACATAAACCTCTACAAAAAATCAAGCATCAAAAGTTGCCTTCTCAACCGATCAAATGCAAAGTCCGAAGAGAAGAAAGCTGCACATGTTGATCTGAGATTTATGCTGGAGGTGTGCCTTTCGCAACCTACGTGCCAACGAATCGAAATGCGTAAACCCCAATCAAGTTCTTCAATATATAGACTCACCTTCTTTATCCTCTCTATTTGGATCGACTAGGGTTCTAGTTATTAATGGATATCACAACATTCTAAACCTTATAAGTATATTATGTGTGTCTCTTACCATTATTACTATGATAGATTGTCGATCCACTTATATAGATAGAGATAGAAGGCCTAGAGATCCTCTCTTCGTAAGATTCCTATCTATCAAGGTTTCCTACTAAAATTTAAATAGTATATTTCTAATTTTAACAATATTAGAAATCATCTTTAATATATAGAATCCTTGTGCAAGTAAAGTTACTAAAACTGTGTAAGTCAATAGGCCACACTGTAGATACCCCATTTTTTACTTTGCCTAATTTGACAATTCGTCACCTGGTTGCCGTGAATTCTTAATGATGATCATAAAGCACTCAAAGACTTGTGAGTATTGTCCCTGATTCCTTCCATTTCTAGTCTTTTCATTTTCCCACTAGCTACGACTCGACATAGAAATTTATACACGCTTAGGATTATTACACTTTACACTCGATTTAGCAAACATGTACATTTAGGTTCGATAACTTAGAGACCTCGCTACGCTAGGAAAATATGACCTCGAAACTTAAAAATAATCACATTGGGAATGAAAGAAATCTCATGTCAAAATTCGTAAAAATTTGTATAAAAAAAAAAATTTAACAAAATGACGAAAATACTCATGAATTTTAGACCTCCGAAAAATCTCAAAATTACCTCCATTGCACTTAGAATATGATTTCGAGTGTAATGAGATCAAAATCGACGAAAACAGATAAATTTATGAGAAATCACAAAAATGACCGAAATGTCCCTCAATGTTCAATTCTAACTTAGAGACCTTGATCCTTAAGAAAATATGATAAAAAAAACAAAATCAAATCGAAATCAAATTGAAAATTTAATCTAACGAAAATCAAATTTAAATGAAAAATCAAACTCAAATTAAAAATCAAAATCCAATTAAAAAATTCAATTTAAAGATTAATCGACCAATAAAAAAGTTCAAATTAAAAATTACTCAACCAATTAAAATGAAAAATCAAATTAAAAATTAAAAATCAATCAACCAATAAATTCAAATTCAAATTCCATTGAAATCCATGTAAATTAAATTAACAAATTCAAAATTCAAAATCAAACTCAATCGACCAAACCAAATTTAAATTAAATCTTAATTGAACAATCCAAATTTGAAATCAAATGCAAATTCAAATTTAAATCAAAATAAAAATTTTAAACATCAAATTCAAATTTAAATCAAAATGTCAACAAAACCCAATTAAAATTCAATTCAAAATCAAATTAATACTCAAAACAAAAAAAATTTCTCAACCACTGGAATCAAAATTAAATTGACCACTCACAACTCATTGACGGAGGACTATGGTGGTACGAGTAACGTGGAATACTCACCCCCATTCTCCTAAAAAATATGGAAAATTGGAAAGAAAGAAAAAATGGAAACTTTGTTTCCTATAAAAACGTAGAGCATCTCTCTTCATCGATTTCCTCTCTTCCCCACGTCTTTAAGAATTGGACTTCCTCTTCCTTACGATCTCCTCTCTCTTTACCCTTATCTCTCACATCTCAACAGTAGTGAATACTCACAAGTCTTTGAGTCAAATTTGAAGGAATCAACTTGTTGCTATCTCGTTTTATAGGCATGTTTATTTTAATTTTTTTATTTATTTTATTTTCTTCTTTTTCTCCTTATTTTTCATGGAAAATTCGTTGTTTTTTCCTCTCTATTTTCATGTGTTCGTATAATTAAATCTACCCCTACATTAATGTCTCACGTTAATTTTTGGCATCATAATCATCGTAGAGTTCATTATGAAAGAGATTTTTTTTTTTGTATTTGCAACGTTTTGTAATGTTTTATAGTGTCTCACATTATGTAAAAAGGACTCGTGATAAAAAATTTAGGATATGAAACTGAGATTTGAAATTCATATGTAAAAAGTACATGCAAAGATTTTGAAGAAAATATTTTAAAAGTGTTATATATTATTATTATTATTATTATTATTATTATTATTATTATTATTTGAGAACTTGAAAATAAATTAACAATGCAATTGTGAGCTAACATAATACCCCAAAATCTAAATAAAATATTGTCCTCAATATGCAACTAGTAAGAAATAGATTAAAATGTTAGATCACACCTGAAACAGATTGGGCATTAATGTGTAAACGTTTATTATAACTAATTTAAAAATAGTGAAAGTTATAACAATGATAATTTACATAATAGTTTTATATAGAAGAAATCCTACTTAAGAATAGAAAAAATAAAAAATAACCTAACTAAAAAACCAAGAACATCCTAATTTAAGAAATAAAGGCATCCTAATCTGAATCTGAACTCTCAATAGCCCATGTACTTACACACGCCTTCTTTTCCTTAATATAGGCCACCATCTATCTCTACTGCTCAGACAAACAATTGCTGACCAATCTACAGATCCTAGTAACATTGGATGACTAGTTTAATTGAGAGTTAGGTTGGAAAAGAAGAGAATGAGAAAGAGCTTAAGGTTTAAAGGTTTTTAAGTGAAATTTTTCTTGAAAAATAAATTTTTTCCCTTGGAAAATCCCAAAAAAATAAATTTGTCAAGAAAAGATATTAAGAAAAATTCTTGAAATTTTCAATCGTTGTACCCCTTTTTGGTGAGTTCAAATTGAGATAAGAGAAACTAAGGTCCTATGTGGGAGTCTATAATTACAAGAAAACAAAGAAATATTAACTACACTACCTTTCTTAAAAAAATAATAAAAACATATGGTTACCTTTTAGAAGTTCTAAGTTTAACGTCTTCAGTCGGCATATCAAAAAGTCTGATCCTAAGGAATTTTCCTAACATCTAATTTGAGAGATACTTCGATTGATTTTGTACCCCAAATGTTAATCAAACGGATTTGTATCGTATTAAAAACATGAAAATTATTTAGCAAAATGATTAATTTCATTTGTATGTCCTCAGTCATCACCTTTTTAACATAATTTTCAACCATCGGGCTCCAAAAAAAAATGAAAATTTTAATACAACTAAGGTCTTTATAATCTTATAAAACTATTGGTTGGGAGAGAGATGAAGTTTGAGTTGTCTTATTGACCTCCAAAAAGGTTTCGTACTTGGTAATGGTTAGATTTTTAGGAATTGGTGTGACTAACAAATCAAAATTGTTCCTTGATTCCTTTTGAACAATATTCTCCTTTGATAGTGGAATAATTTCCTTAGTCATACATGCACAATTATCTTACTCGTTGGGAGTTTAAAACACAATATGACTTTCGAGAGCTATCTCATTTGAAAATTGATCATTCACTCTTTCTTCTAAGGGCAAGGTTAGTTGATCTAGTTGGACTACCATCATTGCTATAATTGGATTTGTCACCTCATTAATTTGTGTTTGAATTTCAATTGATAAATGATTGTCAATCATTGGTCACTAAGGGTATTTTGAAAGAATGGTAGATTTTTTGGAATTCAAATATCCTCATTTTTAATTTGATAAAATTTTTCTTCTTCTAAAAATAGTGTTAGGTGACTCAATTAAGTCTCAATTTTGATTAAGGCTTAACCAATGTCTTGTTGTTGTTAGAAGAATTATTGTTATTTTATGAATTGTTGTTCTTGATTTGACAATTTAGTCATCAAGGACTCTAATGATGAAGATGGAGGAGATGACAAATATGAGTGATTGGACACTAACTATGGCTCTACAATTCTATATTCGAAGAATTATTGAGAATCATAGAATTGTTAAGAATCATAGAATTGTTACGGAATTATGGTTTGATTCATCATCAATGAGTCGTGCATATATAAATTCTCATAATTACCAAAATGACTACCTTGAGTGAATTCATTCTGTCTAGATATGTTATCAAAAGGAAACCAATTATCTATGTGGTATGGTTGATCAAACTAACTAGGTGTCAGTATCCAATAATTTTTTGAAAATGACACATATTGGTCTGCCTAGCACGAAGCATAGGCAGACTCGGACAACACTTGGGAGAATGACCATAATTATCACACGAGACGCACGTGATCCATTACTCTCTCCTAAACTCTATGATAACATAAATCTATTTGATCTCCCTAAATTGAAATTTTTATCTCTATTTTTACTTATCAAACATGCAATCTAAAAATCACACAAAGAAAAGACTGGACTTATGTAGGGTGCCTAACTCTAGACAACTCCTAACTATTTCAAAGGGATAGTCTAAGCTTCCAACCTAGTTCTCTGAAATTCAAGTCAGCCAGTTTAATCCCCAGATGAGAGGTGACACACAATATTGAGAAAGGGCACTCTTAAATCACCTTCTCGTCTCAAATAGATGTAATATATTCCTCTCATATAACAAGGTACAATAAGGCAAGATTTTGTTTAAGTACTGACCTTAATTAAAAAGTGTAATTGGTACAACTTAGACTAGCTTTGCCTGTTAAGCTTTGATAGGATGTAAAGTCAAGTCTAACAGATTTTAAATTATTTTGAATTTCTATGTGGATTCAATTAAATTAATAAGGCAAGATATCAATGATGAAATCCTATTCTTATCTTATGGTGTCATCCTTGTAAAAGTGCCATCTTTACTAAGTGCAAATCCAAATATGTAGGAATAATCAAGCAAATGTAGTACAGAAACCCACTAGTAGTAGTTTCATGGGGGGAACGAGTCTTACCTCCCGTTCTAGACGGGGGATGAACTAATTGAGTTAACTCGGGCCATTGACACCAATTTAAATATACGAACCTGAGGGGTCAAGATAGTTACATCCTATTATCGTCCTTCCCTAAAACTATTACACTCCGACTCTTCTCGATAAATAAAAAAATTATTTAAAACTAAAGTAAAATTCTACTATAAGTCTAATTTTGAAAAGAAAAGAAGAGAAAAAAAAAATTATGCTATGTTGTTATGAAGAATTTGATCCGAATGACGAAATAAAACTTCAATCAAAACTTCCTTTTAACAACTTGCCCTAAAAATAGTAGACGAATCCAAAGTCAAAATTTTACAATTTAAATATTTCATTCGATTCACAATTAGTGCAGAAAATTTCTACAAAAAATCAAATGCATGTATCTTGAGGATTTACCACGTTGCCCAAAACATTATAGGCAATATGGTAAAATTTTGATATTTCTGAATTTTTTTCTATGTTCTTCCGACAAACTGAGGATTAGAATGAAAATATATTTTTTTAAATTTTAATAGATAAAATTCGGATTCAACAGAAAACCTAATAAAACTCGTCAAAAAGAAATTGAATCAAATTGTTGTTCTCGACAATGGCACATGTTTGTTCAATGTAGATTATTAATAAAAATAGTAGAAAATATATATATAAAACTTTGGTAAGCAACTATCGATCCACAAAGACAACGTTGAACTAGCAATATCTTTTGACTTAAAAATGTTAATCAGATTCAAAGTATTCAAGAAAATTAAATTAAAACTAATCTAAAATAAATAGGAATATGATTCACAATGTAAAAACTAGATTAGTCAAATCCACCAAAATAATTTATCTTATCATGTTATTTATTTCTTATTATCTCGATCCAATTCACAAAGCTAATGTTATTGGATCGGAAGATAAAATCAGTTAATCCAAACATTAATCATAAAATTCTATGATAATATTTAATAAGATGAAATCAAAGATAAAATATTTAATCTCTAATCAAACATAGTTTAACTTGATCTTATCTAAGTTTAAACTATTAAAATCATGTGATTATTTATTCTATTCAATGATTACTACTTAACAAACTGACATCATAGTAAAACATTCACACACAATTGAAATAAACAATTATCTAAGATGATCTTGTTTGGTCTTCAGTGACCTCTCTAACGAAGATTTAGCCACAAATCATATCAAGAACAATAAAAATAAAATAGAAATAAAAGAATAGGAGATTAGGGAAGAGAAAGAAAATATCTTTATTAATCCTGACTTGAATCTGGTAGAATAATCCTTCTATTTACAAAACTTCCATAAAAACTAACCTAAAAATTATAAACTAAGAAAAAAGAAAAGGTTGGAAGATTATTCTTTTCCTTATTTTTTTTCTCATGATATTTTGATCTCTTATCTGACCTCTTATTTATAGAGGTCAGATTAAGGTTTATCTTGAATTTAGATTACTTCCATGTTTTACAAAAATTCATAATCTAATTTGTTTTGATATGAATCACGCCGCCTTATTGATGTACGAATCTCGAGGAAAAATTTGCCAATATCACCGTGCCGCGATGCTTGTGGTCCCAATGGACTTGAATTTTGGTCTGCAACTTTGTCTTGGGTCCTGGATTACAACGTACCTCTTCTTTCGTCCTGATTTATCCTTTTAACTCTCGCAATTTTGACCTATTACACGTAAATAACCATAATTAGTCCGAAAATACGCATGGATTATAAACATATTTTATTTATTTAGGAGATTTTATGCATTTTTCAACCTTAAAGTCTCTGTAATAGGGCCCTAGGATCAACTTTCTAGACCCTGATCACATCGCCCATTGATTTTTGGGTCTTGTTAACGTGTGCCCTTAAACTGCAAGAAATACACTTTGGAAATTGGAAATTGTACCGAAAATGCCCTTAAAAAATCATTTTTACTAAAATACCCTTAGATTCCGATTTCAAAAGTGTATTTATTGCACTTTAACGTATGACCTTGTCACACTTTAACAAAATCCTTGATTTTTACCAAGGATTAGTCTCGAGGCACGTGCAATGCCCCTACATCACATGCACCGGGTAAGTGCGGGTGCGCCCTCATGGGTGGCCCTTGAGGAATTAATGCTCATGCTACGTATCGAACTCACGATGACCTACGGGCATTAATCGTTTATCGATCTAAAATTGTCATTGATCCAACCCCTCGGGGTTTAATCATTATTTATTTTGTATTCCATCATCCAATGATTAACTTAATAAATCGAATTGTGCAATGCATAAAATAAGATTATTTATTTGAAGCATCATCCATTGGTTCTTCATCAGATTCATAAACTAGAAAGTTTCTCTAGTCATTCGCCTAATCGAGATCAAAGTTCTGGAAATTAGAAATGTCAAAATACGTATAACACTTGATATAATTAGTGTAGGATGCAGTTTAACATTTTTCTACTTTCAATTATCAAAATAAATATTTTATGTTCAATCAACTAGCTCAATAAATTGAATTGTCAGGATTCAAAAAATAAGATTATTTATTGAGTGGTAGAAGGGATCCCATCCTTAGTTGTCTCGCATTTGTTACTCCAACACCTCCCTGATTATGGAATCAAACTGTAGCTGTCCCATATTTATGAATCAAAATCGTTTTCTTTTTTAAATGGTCGCACAATCCAAATCTTAAAATACTTCGTTTTTTTAATAGTTAAGAAAGCCAGAGCCAAACCAAATCTTAAAAGACTTGGATTGTAACATTCGTGATATAGGTATCGGTTGGACATGTACTTTTGTAATTTGAGAGCCACCAAAATGGTACATTTTAATGCATTTAGAACTTGGTGGTAAAGAAGTGAAATAAAAAATTCTTATTTTTTTATACAAATATTATTGATTAATTTTGTAAGGTGTTAGCCATCTTAGTTGGTAAAGTCTTTGGGTAATGATACCAGAGACATGGGTTCAAATCCCGTGAGCACCGAGTTACTGAATTCCCTAAAAACAGGCTTAAGAAAAAATAAAAAAAATAGTTGAATAATTTTAAGATTTTTCTTGTGTTCCACGTCAAACATCATAAAATGAATGTGTATCAAGCGAGACAATATATTTGACCAAATGTTGACCCAATTAACTGACCGGGTCAATTCCAACCGATCCAACCGTTGATTCAAATCAATCTGACCTATATCATAAACATTGAGTATATATTTTTAGCTTCAAAGACTCATACTTCTTCAATATATTTCTTGGACCTTAGACCACATGAAAATGGTAGGATTTGGAGGTAGAATATGAGGAATTTTTTATGGAAAATCCTAATTATCAATATTAACATTCTATCTACTTAACCTTGAAAAAAACAATACCATCTTCAATCTATGATTATATCTTCTTGTTCAACCTGTAAGAGGTATGAACATTAGAGCTTGATTTCACTATGAAGACAACTGGACAAATCTATACAATGAATCACTTCTATCACTTAACTTCACCTTCTTCTACGTATCAATCTTCTTAAACCTTTCAACCTCTCTTCTCTTATGTTTTTTATTTATTTAACTACTCTCTCCGCTAGAAAAGACTTAGATTTACGACAAAAGAAAACAAAATCCCTCCTTTTAGAAGTGCTACAAAGTGGGCCACTTATATGAGTTACAAAAGCCCAAACCCAAACTATTTTGGACCGACGTAAAAAAACACACACTTGGACTAGAACTAATTATTTTGAGTCATACTTCAACAATCTCTACCTTGGCGAAAAAACAAAACAAAAAACTCTTCCACGCCTTGAAAATGTTAGAACTTCGATGTGTATATAACACCTCTACCTTGATGTGAAATCTCTCATCCCCATGTACTTGAAATGAGGAAATTCCCTCAAGTCTCAACAAGCAATGAGATTAAACAAATTTAAGTAATGCTCAAACTTGTACATTGTAACTGGCTTAGTGAGAAAATTTGAAGCATTCTCATCTGTACAAACCTTTTCAACATTAATTTATCCCAAATTGACCCAATCTCGAATCCGATGGAATCTAGCATCAATGTGTGTTGTTCTAGCATGGAATACTTGAGTTTTAGCAAGGCAAGTAGCACTTTGACAATCACATTCGAGCTTCACCGAGTCTTGTTTCAATCCCAACTCATTTACTAACATGCTCACCATATAGCTTCCTTGGATGCTTCTGTTATAGTCATATCCTCTGCCTCGGTAGTGAATAATACACTTATAGTTTGTAGTATTGATCTTCAAGAAATCGGACCACCACATAATGTGAAGTCATAGTCCGTAGAGGTTCTCATCTTGTCAAGATCTCTAGTATAATCAGAATCCACATAACCAATCACACAAGCAACCCCATGTTTTCTTGCAAACACTATTCCCCAGTTTCTTATTCCTTTCAAATAACAAATAACCTTATTGCTTTCTATTGCTCTTTTTCTAGATTCGTCGTGTATTTTGAAACCACGCTAATGGTTTGAGAAAGATCAGGTCATGTGCTTACTATAGCATAGATGAGACACCCAACAACACTTGCATATGGCACCTTCATCATCTCTTCTACTTTGACATCGGTGGAAGGACATTGTTTTGCACTCAAAGCAAAGTGTGGAGTTAAAGGAGTAGAAACTAATTTAGCATCAAGCATACTAAACTTTTGAGCACCTTGTGGATATACTTCATTTGAGACAATCACAACTTTCCAACTTTCGTATCTCTCTTTATATCATAGCCACTCCAAAATCTTTCAAGTCGAACTCTCTACTCAATAGTGTTTTGAGTTCATCAACCTTCACTATATCTTTGCATGCTATGAGCATGTCATCCACATACAACATGAAGGGAATGATAATATAAACAACCCAATTCGCACAGGCCCACCTCGAAAAAGCCCCTAAAAATGATTTTTTTGTCAAATTACCAATCAAAGGCCTAAGAGCCCAATATTTTAAATTTCTCACCTTTTGTTACAATGAAATAAGCCCCAGGCTTTTAGTTAGCCCATGGACTTGCAAATGAATTTCTTACTCTTCATTTTGATCCATGTCCCCTAAACCGTCTTTAACTCACCCACCATTTCTTTTAAAATCCCTAAATCAATCCAACTCCTAAAAGTGCATCAATCTAACCTAATCTAAACCAAAACCTCAATTAAGTTCTAACTTAACCCCAAGCCAATTCTAAGCCCAATACCCTACCTATAACTAAATCCAAGCCCAACACTACCTTAAAACCTAAAATCAAGATCCATTGACCAAGATTAAAGTCCACAAGTCCTCAAAAAGCTTATGCTCACAAAAATAAACACATGCCACCACCACAATTAATATCTCAAATCCAATCTATCCAACCTCATCATTACCCTCAAAATCTACATAACTCATACCCCTCAACCCACACCAATGTCATTAGCAAAACTATCATTTTCTCTAAATTTTCATCACAAGTCATCCCCACACCCTTCTCTTTAATTAACTCACATAATTCACACATTTCCATACATTTGTCATATATCATCACCATACTCACCCTCCCAAAATCTAACCAACTAACCTCTTATATTAACCATATTTTTAACCAAACACCTACATTCCCTAACTTAACCGTCACTTAATTTTGTCTAACCAATTCATTTGAATTTTATTCATAGGTTTGGGTCAAAAGCAACTCATTGAACTCCTTTACCACAACTCCCCCTCTCTAACCTCAAAATTCAAACCTCTCGTTCCTAAAAACTCATGCCATTTATTCTCACATTTTACCTTTGACTTTTTTAACCCTAAAAGCAATCCTAAAACACTATATAAAAAAAAAAAAAAAAAAACCTCTCCGATTAAAAAACACATGCTCTCAAACCCCCCTCTCAATCTAAAACTAAAAAATATATATCATTACGCTATCATTTACTCTCCCTCACTCACTCCCTTCTCTTAAAAAAAGGACTAACATAACCACTTCATCTAGCACCTAAGAAGAAGAATGTCTCAAGAAGTAGAAAGAGGAACACAAGCTTGAAGGTAGGTGTAGAATAAGATTTTTAGTTTTATGTCCCCTCTCTCCTCTTTTTATTTAAATACATTTTATATGATAAGAACAATACAAGAATTGAAGTATTACAGTCTTGTACTCTGGTTGATCTCACAATGGGTTTATAAATGCATCAGACAGCCTATACACTCTGTGAATCCACCCTTCGACCTTGGATAGCGAAAATAGGATTGTTCAATAATGTTATTGATGCTGTCAAAATTTTAAATAATCGCCATATTATTACTCGAAGGATCCATTTAATAGAAGTCTAGATCTTATAGTTTCTTCTATCTGAGCCCGTCACTTAGGCAAGAAGGTGAGATTCCCATACATGAACACAAGTTATGTACAAACGGATTCACCAGTAATCCCCACATGAACAACTTCCATTCTTGAAATGGTGGAACCGTTGCATGTCCCTCACAACAATCTCTCGACCAGTTACTAAAGAAATGTATTTAGTAGCGTTATGGCAATCACCACATACACGAAGGTTCTTTCGTAAGTGTATGGTAGTGCCCGGGCTAGTATTTATAAGTCCAAATGCAATTGCAAGCTTCTCACTATGGCTGTTAAGAAGCTGTTCGTGTACATCAGCTTCCACATCATGTATCGAATTGGTATCGGGAACATAACCAACAGCTTTGATCTCATCAACTAATGCTTCTAGCGTTGCATATATTCTCTCGGATTGTAGATGCGTTGTGCAACCGGAATAGAATGTATGAACCTCATTTCTTAACTCAACCAAAGTGCAACCCGGGGTTTTCTGAAGCCCTTTTTTCTCCATTAATGATCTTACCTTCGCAACGTCCCCCCACATTGAAGCATTGGCATATATATTAGCTAACAAGACATGGTATCCACCTTCTTCGGGTTCTAGTTCGAACAATCTCTTGGCCGCCTTCTCTCCCAATTCAACGTTCTTGTGAATCTTACATGCACCCAACATGGCACCAAATATACTAATACCTGGTTCAACGGGCATCTTTTGGATGAAGTCCCAAGCGTCTTCAAGTCTTCCAGCACGGCCGAATAGGTCCACCATGGCTCCATAGTGATCCATCCGAGGATCTAAGCCATAATCTTCTTTCATGCTAGTGAAGTAATGCTGCCCCTCATCAACCAAGCCAGAGTGACTACACGCCGACAAAACACAAAGAAAGGTTACACCGTTTGGTTCGACACCCCTTCTTTGCATCTCCTCAAACAGTTCAACAGCAGCCTTCCCAAGCCCGTGGGTCCCATACCCATCTATCATCGCATTCCATGTCATCACATGCCGTACTTCCATCTTGTCAAAGAGTTTTCGAGCAATGTGGACACCACCGCACTTTGCATACATGTCTACTAAAGCAGTCATCACAAAGACATTCTTCTCCAAGCAGGATCTAATAGCGACTCCATGTATCCACTTTGCTTGGCGTAAAACTGATAAATCTGCAAGGGCAGATATGACACTCACCATTGTGAAAGAATCTGGTTCTACATTCTCTTGTTGCATCTTACAAAAGTGACTAAGGGCCTCGTTTATACGTCCATTTTGTGCATAACCCAAGATCATGGCATTCCATGAGACGAGAGTTTTACTACTCAAGTTTTCAAATATCTCGGCTGCAATGTCTACTTGGTTACACTTGGAATACATGGAAATCAAAGAGTTTATAATCGAAACATCCGATCCAAGTCCAATTTGATTAGCTAATTCATGGATGTACTTCCCCTGTTCAAGATTACCCAAGTCAGCACAAGCATGTAGAGCCCCCATGATAGTAACATCTGTCGGTTCCACCCCTTCTTTCATCATCTCTTGAAAAATCTCCATCGCTTCCTCTGAATATCCCCCCTCTGCATATCCATCAATCATAGAATTCCACGAAACCACATTCCTCACACGCATCCTATCAAAAACTAATCTAGCGGTGCCCACCAACCCACATTTCGAGTACAGGTTCATAAGAGCCGTAGAAACATTCACCAATAACCCAAACCCAGCCCTAGTAACATAACCATGAATAGATTTTCCAATCCTCAACGACCCAATATCGGCACACGCAGGCAAAATGGTAATAATCGTGATTGAATCAGGTCTATGTCCTTCCTCTTGCATCAATAAAACCAACTCCAAAGCTCTCCTTGCCAACCCATTTTGAGCATACCCAGCAATAATCGCATTCCAAGCTACCAAATCTCTGTGAGGCATTCGATCAAACATCTTGTGAGCCTCACCAACACGATGACACTTTGCATACATGTTAACGACTGCAGTCATTGCAAAGATATTAGAACCAAACCCATCAACAATCATCTGAGAATGAAGCTCTTTCCCTCTTCTAAGATCAGAATTATCCCCACAAGCCTTCAATAAATAAGTATAATTATAGATAACAGGGTGAACATCATCGTACTTCATTCTACGAAAGAACGATAGAGCGTCTTCAAGAGACGAGCTTTTAGCATGACCCTTGAGTATAGTATGATACATAGCGTCGATTTTGTTTTCAATTGGATCGAAAACAAGATAAGCTTCACGTAAATTACCAAATTTGGAGAACAAACTAACGAGCTTTGTTTGGAATAAGTGTTCGGTGTAGAGACCATTTTTTATTACGAGAGGGAGGATTTGTCTGAGTTCTTTGATGTCTGAGCACATTTCGAGTAAGATTGCAGAGGGATGAGTGTAGACATGAGAAGGAATGTAGATTCTTTGAGAAAGCATATGTGAAGATTTGGGAGATGGAGAGTGAAGGTTAGCAGTAGATGATGGTGGGCATATTTTAGTGGAATTTGGAGTGGTGGAGAGAGGACTGAAGGTTAACAGAGTTGAACCCATCTCTCTCACTCACTTTTGTTTTTCTTCAAATGAAACCGTTGGAAGTGTGAACAATTGAACAGAATCTTGGCGGGTTTTATTTCATCGAGTCTAGATTAGTGGATTGGTCCTCTATTCATCCAGACCGCTCATCTGTGGGCCATCTCATTTTGTAGCATATTTTTTTTCTAGGATCTAGCATTGCTAAGGATCATGCTTACCCGTAAGAATCAGGATCAGCTAAGGTGTCGCGTTCCTACAAAATAGGAAAGAGTTGCTCAATTGACACCCCTCAATTGACAGTCTTAGAAATCGTAGATCTGCTCTCCTCGAAATAGAAACTGCACATTGTTATGGGAAACCGTAGTTCTATATCTTGAGGAGAGCAGGTCTACGGTTTCGAACCTGTCATGTTAGGGGTGCCGATTGAATATGCCATGTGAGTAAGTCAAATTATTATGATTCAATAGGAAAGGATTCTATGTGACACCTTTTGATAGAATTTAAAACACACTATGCGTTAAATCTCTAACCGAACCGTGCCACATAGACACCATATTTGGCTATAGGAATGGGACACCATTCTAGCTCAAGCAATAATACTTGAACACCTGTGGCAATTTACTATGGTTGCATTGGTCAACACTAGAGAACATAAGACTCCCTCCAAACTGGACCCTCTAACCTTTAAAAATGCAAAAGAAAGTCTCGGGAAAGTAAAGTCCTACAAAGGGACATGTTGAGATGGATGACTGAAAAAATTAATAAAGATAAAATTACACTCGAAGGCATTCATGAAAATGTAGAAGCCGAGTGGGATAAATTAAGAGAAACTCGATTGAGATGGTTTGATCATGCCACAATCAAAAGGGATATGCAAGTTTAGGGTTACAAAAAGGATCATCGTGTAATATTTTCTTAAGGGTTTTTTCTATTTTTGGGAAATAAGTGACATAGGCACATTGTTGAACCATGTTAATTCTTGTGGGCTGATAAGGTCCCAATTATTCGATTTTGGGACCGTAATTGCATTAAGATTACCATTGCATAAATGTTAGTTCCTTTAAATAATTACAAAATTATTTTATTTATCCAAATTAATAAAGTTAATGATATATTAGTGTTAATTGTAGCGCACATGGAAGCCAACAAATCGCGAAACAATTACGGTTACAATACACGAGCCGAAAGGAAGCATCCAGAAAAATCTCGATCGATTTGGGCGCCACGTCACCGCGCCGCGGTTAGGCATGACCGCGCCGCGGTCATCTCGAGGAATTTGTCCTCGAGATTTTCACAGAAGCTTCCAATTACTTCGGTGGTTGTAACTGAATGGGTAGTTCGAAGCAAATCATCCGAAAAGTTGACCCGATTACTCGAATACAAATATTATAAATTGAAGGGTTGATTTTAGAGAAGGGTCCCTCTCCTTGCTCTCTTCTTCTGCAATTTTTGATTGTTCCTCTCTTTAATTTTCTGTAATTTTCTATTGAGAGATCTCTTGAGTGTAGTGAGAACATCAAGAGTGCTCAATTCTTTATCTTTGTAATTTGTTGGAGAGCTATAAATAAGGATTTTAGATTGATTATCATCTTCTTCACCCATGTTCTTCATTCTGTTATTAATTTCTGCAATATGAATCTTGCGATGATCGGCTAGACTCTCCGTAGAGAGGTCAAGAATGCCGGAGCAATTTCATCCTACTTATGTTGTTTTAAATTCTTTCTTTCTACTTTATGTGTTAATTCTGAAATTCCTCTTAGAACAAGACTAGCAAGCTTATACATTCAAATCAAGCTTAGATGATTATTACTTAGATAAGCTCAAGAACAATCATGCTATGTGAAGAATTGAAGTATAAGTCAGTTACACTTGTTTGAAGTTGGAATTCTCATGAATACTCTTTGGTTACCATCAATGTTTAACTCGATTTATCTTCCGATCCACGAGCAATGACTTGCTACGTGGATCGAGTTATAATTAGAACAAATCAGCATTTTGGATGAATTGCAAAGGTTGAATTGACCTCTCCACACCCTCTTTCCTCAATCTCTATTTGTAGTTTCAATTTCATTTACAAATTAGTTGTTAATTGTTTCTCTATTTTAAACAAATCAATTTTATTTTTTAAGAAAAATCTGTTTTCCAATTCTGTTTTGGCATTTTTATCCGAATGAATCCTTGAATCCTCATTGTCCCTGTGGAACGAATTCGACTTACCCAAAGTCCATTTCTTAATCTTAATCTCTGCATCTCTATTGCAAGCTTTACAATCGATCATGGGCATTTTTTGTCTCTTTGTTATTTCTTTTTTTCACATCTTGAATATGATTTTACTGAAAGCTTGATAAATTTGTGTCACGAAGTTACACAATAGTGAACAAGAAAAGTCATTGATTAGTGATAATTGAAAGTTTTTATTTAACTAACTTTGATCCTAAATCAGGAAAACCAAAGGCATTGATCTCTATTGAGCATGGGATACATGAAGTTATTTCATCACTCATAATAGAGATAATTTCATAGATTCTACTTAGTTCAAACAACTTTACTCGGATACTTCAAAATTCAAAATGGACGTTGTGCCCATGTGGAGCACTTCGATTTGATGCGTGATGTGTCTGCAATGTACCCTTGTTCAAGTCTACGTTGTTACTCGTAAAAATAGATGGAATTATATCAGTACTTGGTACCATAACATTGTCTTTATTCAAATGCGTGTAATATGCCTAGCAAAAACTGTGAAATCTAACAAATGAATATGTTGAATATTTTCAAAATAAAATAAGTATTTTGTGATTTTTTTGGTTTGTTTTTCCTTAAGTTAGATTTTGAGGTTTTTTGTGTATATAAGATTTAGTCCCACATCGCTCACAAGTAAGAAAGTGGTGTACCTTATAAGTAATAATCAACATAGATAGTTGTATTTGTGTCACACCTTTAGGCTTTGATCCAGTGCTTCGAGGTGGTGCGAAACACCACCAGCGCATGCACACGTGCGACGTGTAAAAGGGCAATTAGGCGTTTAGGGCGCATTAGGCGCGTTGGATCAAGGTAGTACCTGATCAGAACGATCAGGTGCGATGGATCGATATAGTACCTGATCAGAAACGATTAGATGCGTTGATTCATGATTTACCTGATCAGAAATGATTGGATGCGTTGATTCATGATTGTACCTAATCAGAATGGATCAGGTGTGTTGGTTCATGATTGATATCCGATTAGGAACGATCGGATCCGTTAAATCCAATGGCAAATGATCGGACGCGGTTAGAGCCACTAGATTGAACAGATTCAACTAAAAGGTGTTAGTTAAAAGGCATGAGACACATACCTTCGATAGGGTGCAATCTGGATCATTAGATCTCAGATAAAACACAATCTAACGGTATTAGATCAAGGGACATTAAATCATGACTCTTGGTCAACAAACATAAAAATGACTATAAAAAATCAACCAGAATTCAGTTTTCTTCACTGAAAAATTATGTGTTCTCCTTTCTCAAAGCTTAAGATCTAGGCATCATCAGTTTCTTGTTTTTTCGAGTGTTCTAGGCTAAATTAAATTGTACATAATCTAATTTAGTAAAATTGAAAGTAAGGCTTCTTTGTATCCTGAAGGCATTTGTTCATTGATCCCTTGTGTACTTTGATTCAACCAATAAGGGAGAATATTTGTCTAAAAGAGATCGAATTTTTTCAAGCCTAGAAGTTATTTTTCTTCCTTCATCGTATTACTCCCGATAATTTTTTCCAACAGTTTTAGACAGATATCCTTTTTATTTGATGGAGGCTTCAACATTTCATTCTCTCCAAATGATGAATCAAGACATGTCTCGTCTTGACCGATTTGATGGACAACACTTTACTAGATGGCAACAGAAAGTGTTATTCTTCTTAACTACACTAAACATAATCTACGTTCTAGATGATGATCTAGAACTTATTCCTGAGGCTACTCCAGAAGATAGTACATAATTGAATGAAAGGCGTAAGAAACAAAAAGCGGATGATTTTCTATGCAAAAACTACATTCTCAATGCTCTCTCCAATTCGATATACGATATCTACCTTATAGTCAACTCAGCCAAAGATCTCTGGAAAGCCTTGGAAAACAAATACAAAATAGAAGAGGCAAGTAATCAAAAATTTCTCATTAATAATTATTTTGAGTTTAAGATGTCCAACGACAAACTGGTTCTGTCACAAGTACATGAAGTTCAATTAATCGTTGGGGATCTTAAAATTGCCAGAATCGATCTTCCAAAAGATTTTCAAGTGGGAACTATCATATCAAAGCTTCTTCAATCCTGGAAAAGTTACAAGAAGAAGATAAAACATGAGGAGAAGAAGTATATTTTGGAATCTCTACAACGTCACCTTCGTATAGAAGAAGATATTCGTAATAAAGAACATAAAGATAAAGAAATAGAGAAAATCAGAGTTAACTTGATTGAGGGTGATAAGCCCAAGAAAGTTGATTTTAAGTTAAAACCTAATAAAACTTCCTCCTTCAAGAAGAAATCTGATAAAAATAAAAAGAAAAACAACAAGTATTTTTATTGTAACAAGTCTGGTCATTATGCACGAGAATGCCAATATCGAAAGAAGGAATTCAAGAAAGAAACAAATATAGTAGTGATAGAGGAACCAATGGTTGCAACAGTTTTCCATACTCGTTCACTTGCAAATGTTGTGTCAAACAAAAGTGATTGGTGGATTGACACTGAAGCAACAGATCACTTCTGTAATGATAAAATTCTCTACACAAGATATGAACTTTGTGGTGAAGGTACAAAAGTGAAAATGGCAAACAGTTCTCTTTCCAACATTCTCGGAGTTGGGACTGTAGGTCTTAGATTTACTTCTGGAAAAACTGTACTTCTTTTCAATATTTTCCATGTTCCAGAACTCTCTAAGAATCTCATGTCAGAAGACTTGCTTAATAAATTCGGTTTCAAGCTTGTGTATGAATCGGATCGACTTACCTTGTCCAAGAACAATGAATTTGTGGGACATGGTTATTCTTATAATGACATGATACGTCTAAATTTAGATAATGAAATTTCTTATGTTTTGTATATTGTTGATTCATTATGTTTGTGGCATAGTAGATTAGGACATGTTAATTATGGTTTAATTAAACATATGATTAATTTAGGACTTATTCCTAAATGTAACTTAGAGAATATTTCTAAACGCCAAACTTGTATTCAATTTAAGATAACTAGAAAATCCTTTAAATCTGTTGAAAGAACTTCTACTATCTTAGAGCTTATTCATAGTGATGTATGCGATCTCAATAGTAAAACACGTGGAGATAATAGATATTTTGTTACCTTCATTGATGATTACTCAAAGTACGCATATATTTATTTAATGAAAACTAAAGATGAAGTTTTTTAAAAATTTCGAATCTTTAAGGCAGAAGTTAAAAATCAACTTAACCATAAAAGTAAGATTCTACGTTCTAATAGGGGTGATGAATACTATCCAAATGAGTTTGTGAAAGTTATGGCATTATCCATCAACTTATGGTTCCTTACACGCCGCAACAAAATGGAGTTGCAGAAAAAAAGAATAGAACCTTAATTGAAATGGTAAATGCTATGATTATTAGTTCGGGATTATCTTGCTCGTTAGTGGGTGAAGCAATCATTTCTACTTGTTATATTTTAAATAGAGTTCCAACAAAGAAAAATAATGTTACCCCTTATGAACTCTGGTTCAAAAGGAAGCCTAATCTTAATCATCTTAAAGTGTGGGGTGTCTTGCCTATGTAAGAAAACCCAGTCCTAAGAGACCAAAGATAGGAGTTAGAACCTACAAGTGTATGTTTATTGGTTATTCTCAGAATAGCCTAACTTATCGTTTTCTAGATCTGGAAACTAGTGATATCATTGAATCTGTAGATGTAGAATTGTTTGAGAATTTGACTAAGTCAAATCCTCAAATTTCTGAAAATTTTATTCCTAAACAGATTCATCAACCTATTCAAGATAACACTAATGGTGACCCAGGTTCTGATCAACAAGATCCTGAACCTAGGAGAAGTAAGAGAGTTAGAGTTGAACGCACATTTGGACCTGACTTTCTAGTTTATCTTGTTGAAGGAGATAAATATGAAGTCAAGTATATTACTAGGTTCTTATAAATGTAGAGAAAGATGAACCCTCTATATTTTCTAAGGCTATGAACTCCAAAGATTCATTATTTTGGAAAGAAGCCATTAATGATGAAATGAATTCGATTATTTCTAATCAGACTTGGGTTCTCTCAGATTTACCCCTAGGTGCGAAACCTATAGGGTGTAAATGGATTTTTAAGAAGAAATTGAACGCAGATGGATCAATAAATAAGTTTAAAGCTAGATTAGTTGCTAAAGACTTTAAACAGAGGCACATGATAAACTATTTTGATACATATGCTCCAGTAGCTCGAATATAATCTATTTGACTACTTATTTCTCTTGCTTCAATTCATAAAATTGTTATCCATCAAATGGATGTAAAAACAGTTTTTCTAAATGGTGATTTAGAAGAAAAAATTTATATAGAGCAACCGGAAGGTTTTGTTAAACCTGGTCAAGAAAAGAAAGATTGTAAACTTATTAAATCTATTTATGGTTTAAAGCAAGCTCCTCTTCAATGGCATGAGAAATTTGATAAAATAGTTTTATCTCATGGTTTCAAAGTAAATGATGCTGACAAGTGCATTTACTGCAAATTTAAAAATAATGTTGAAGTTATTATTTATCTCTGTGTTAATGACATGTTAATCTTTAGAACTAACATTGAATATGTAGAAGAAACCAAGAGGTTTCTATCTACTAATTTTGATATGAAAGATTTAGGGGAGGCTGACATAATGCTAGGAATTAAAATCCTAAGAAAAGACAATGCAATGGTTTTGTCACAATCTCATTATATTGGGACAATTTTAAAAAATTATGGTCATTTTGATCATAAACCAGCCCTTACCCCTATGGATCCTAGTATCAAATTAATCAAAAACAATGGTCGTGCTAAAGCTCAATTAGAATATACCAGTGTTATTGGGAGTCTTATGTATGATATGCATTACACAAGACCTGACATTGCACACGTAGTAGGTATGTTATGTCGTTTTACTAGTAATCCAAGTACCGAGCATTGGAATGATGTATCTAGAGTTTTAAGGTACTTGAAGGGGACTTTAGAGTATGGACTACATTATCAAGGATATCCAAATGTATTTGAAGGGTACAGTGATGCAAGTTGGAATAATGTCAAGTCAAATTCAAAGTCTACAACTGGTTGGATCTTTAAGTTAGGTGGAGCTGCTATTTCTTGGGCATCTAAGAAGCAGACTTGTATTTCGGACTCTACCATGATATCAGAAATAATAGCATTGGCAGATTCATGTAAGAGGCAGAGTGACTTAGAAATCTATTAATGGACATACCATTATGGAAGAAGCCCACTTCAGCTATAATGATCAATTGTGATAGTTAGGCAACATTGTACAAAGTTAAAAATAAAGCATACAATGGAAAATCAAGACACATAAACCTTAGACGCAATTTTATGAGACAATTATTTAAAAGTGGAGTAATTACAGTCGACTATGTGGAATCCAATAGGAATTTAGCGGATCCTTTAACTAAAGGACTTCCAAGAGATATGATATCTAAAACTTCTAAAGGAATAGGGCTAAGGTCTATAAAATAAATTAATCACCTTTGATGAGAACCCAACCTTTGTCTTGAAATAGATAGATAAGGTTCAATGAGTACAAACAAGTCAAATAAGTGATTTAGCAGGACACTAGAACTAATTTACCCCACTTTCTAAATCTAGTGTTGGTTTCTGCAAGATAAAAGATGGATGCAAATCCTTAATAAGTTCTAAAATTTTAACTAGTGACTCATAGAATCACTTCAAGTGAACTTACCATATGAGTGAGGAAATCAGGCCGTTTCTTATGAAAATTAGACCGTTTCTAAAAACACACATGAAAACAGGATATAGTGTATGGCCATTAATGTGCGAAAAAAATAGAACACTCAACCTTATGGAGAAAAGTATGTGTGAAGAATCCGGCTCGTTTCTAAGGGTCCTTGGTTCAAGATACGTTCACCACAGCACCTTGACAAAGCTCTGAATATTTACACTAAGTGAAGGTTCAGATCCAAAAGATACCTCTCATCTATATACTAGTCTCTACGATAAGGCCAAATGTTTTTGTAAATTGATGTAATCGTTTAATCATTCTTTAGTTGTAAGAACTACAGAAGCTTGATCCCTATTAGGTACGTAGGCAGTCACTTAAGTGGTGCAGCTATTTTAATATTATATATATGGGAAATGTTCAGCAACAAACATTTTAACAAACATTTTGGCAAAACATTTTTCAAAACATGGGTTAGAGGTTTCAGAATGGGGTGATTTTTGGTGAGGATGATCTCTACGATGAGGAGATCATCATTACCAAAAATCAACTCATTTCAAAACTTCCAACCCCATCAAAAATAATTTACAAAAAATGGACGGTCCACGATTTTTCAACTTGTAAACATAGGGCTAGAAGTTTTGGAATGGGCTGATTTTTGGTGAGGATGATCTCCGCACCGTAGAAATCATCCTCACCAAAAATCAACCCATTCCAAAACCTCTAACCCATGTTTTGAAAAATGTTTTGCTAAAATGTTTGTCAAAATGTTTGTTGCTGAACGGGATATATATATATATATTTTCAACTATTTATATTTTGAAATAGTGGGGGATTTGTTGAATATTTTCAAAATAAAATAAGTATTTTTTGGTTTTTTGGTTTGTTTTTCCTTAAGTTAAATTTTGAGATTTTTTGTGTGTATAAGGTTTAGTCCCACATCGCTCACAAGTAAGAAAGTGGTGTACCTTATAAGTAATAGCCAACATAGTTCGTTGTATTTGTGTCACACCTTTAGGCTTTGATCCAGTGCTTCGAGGTGGTGCGAAGCACCACCCTCGCACATGCGATGTGCGAAAGGGCGATTGGGCGTTTAGGGCGCTTTGAGGCCCACTTTGCACTTCGCACGTACGCATCATCGCGAGGAGTTGGGGAGCCTTAAAGTTTTCAAGATACGAAATCATCTAACGGTTGTGGTTGATCCGTCACGTGTGATGGATCAGGTGCGATCAGCACCGCACGATCAAGTTAATATTCAATTGGGAACCAATCAGATATGATGGATCGAAATAATACCGGATCGAGAACGATCCGATGCATTAGATCAAGGTAATACCTGATCAGAACGATCAGATGCGATGGATCGATATAGTACCTGATCAGAAACGATTAGATGCGTTGATTCATGATTGTACCTGATAAAAAACTATTGGATGCGTTGATTCATGATTGTACCCAATCAAAATTGATCAGGTGTGTTGGTTCATGATTGGTATCCGATCAGGAACGATCGGATCCGTTAGATCAAATGGCAAATGATCGGAAGTGATCAGAGCCACTATATTGAACAAATTCAACTAAAAGGTGTTAGTTAAAAGGCATAAGACACATACCTTCGATAGGATGTAATCTGGATCGTTAGATCTCAAATAAAACACAATCTAACGGCTATTAGACCAAGGGACATTAAATCATGACTCTTGGTCAACAGACACAAAAATGACTCTAAAAAGCCAACTAGAATTTAGTTTTCTTCACTGAAAAATTATGTGTTCTCCTTTCTCTAAACTTAAGATTTAGGCATCATCAATTTCTTATTTTTCCGAGTGTTCTAGGATAAATCAGATCGTAAATAATCTGATTTAATAAATTGAGTGTAAGGCTTCTTTGTATCCTGAAGGCATTTGTTCATCGATCCCTTGTGTACTTTTGTTCAACCAATAGGGGAGAATATTTGTCTAAAAGAAATCGAATCTTTTCGAACTTAGAAGTTATTTTTCTTCATTCATCGTATTACTCCCGATAAATTTTTTTTCCAACAGAATATGGGGTATGTGTATTGCCAAATGCCCTATCCTAGCTTTGCATACCCATCATCTTCTTTGTCTTTCTGCTCTCATTGCTACCTTCGATTCTAAATGGTAAAGATTCGTACTACTTGCGCCTATCATATATTTTCTCGATGCCTACTTAAGTGAAATCTTTAAAACAAATTTACACATATTTCCTTATCAAATTATTCTATACAGCCACCGTCTCTCCATCTATCTACTGAATTAATGAAAATCTAAACCATCTCACCATCTTTTCCATCCATTATCTCATTCTTCTCCACCATCTACTTCTCCCTTTCTCATTATTATTCTTCATATTCATCTTCTTCTAAGTTTTATAAGAGGTTGAATCAATAGAGATTAGGTTTTAGGGTTTTATTTCAAATTATATTATTTCTTTGAAATTTCTTTACTTTTTTGCATTTAATCATTTAGGAAGATGGAAAAATCCACCATTAAAACTTCAAAAACAACAATTTTGAATAAAAAAACTTGAATATTTTTTGATAGATTTTACTCGATAGGTTCAAATCAAACTTGTTTTAGCAGATTCGATAAGTATCCTATTGAACATTACAAACCCAATTCTTAAATACTTACCGAACATTACAAAATAGATTCGGTAGACTTGATTGAGGTGTTAGGGTTACAAAAGAAAGTTTGATTTAGTAAGTACTTATCGAATCTATTTTGTAATGTACGGTAGGTACCTACTGAATCGATTTTGTAATGATAAAAAGTTATATTCAGTAGGACACCCACTAAACAAAACTTCTCATGATTGGTATGATGGTACATATCGAATTGCGTTTGTAATTTTCAGTTAGTATGTATTGAATCAGCTAAAACAAGTTCAATTATAAACCTACTGAAGGTCATTCAATGACTTCTAAGATTTTTAGTAAATGGGCGTAAAGAGTATTATGAAAAATTAGGTGGGTGCCACAAGTAAATGTGCGCCGAGAGCATATATGATGGGCACGATTAGCATGAATGAATGGTAAATATTACAATGAGTCAAGCTAGACTAACTAAGTAAGATTTCAAATCTTACTAAGGGTTGTAACGCCCACATGGATCACCAAATTAGCAAATCTAACAACACAGGCCTCTAGATTTCAAGGAAATACTCGTATCTAAAACAAAATTTAAGAAAAAAAAAATTAGCTTGATCCAAGGTCTTCTAATTTAAGACTAAATTCAATGGTAGAAATTAACCTTTTATTTTATTTTATTAAGTTCTTAGTATTATTTTTCCTCTAGTATCTTGTGGCATCGGATCATAGTTTTGGATTCAATAAAGTGATGCGGTGACAAAAATTTCCTTACTAACTTGATAAGGAAAGTGTTTTTCTATTATTTTTGTCATCTCATGCCAAAAATTGAGTTGACACACTTGGGTCATCTCATATAGAAATAGTTCAACTCACTTTACAACATTTATTAACCTAGATTTATATTCAAATACTTATAATTTTGAATACAATAAGGTGATTGGAAGATGTTTAATTACAAAATTATATTTATTTAAGATAATAAATATTTAAATAAAAAAATATAATTGACTCGATCGAGTTTATTGACTAGGATGATATTTTTAAAGTAATAGACGAGTCAAATACGAGGGTTGGGATTGTACACAACTCCTTGGATTGAATCTTATATGAAACCAAACATTGGAGTTTATTTGAGGAAGTGGAGCTAACTCCAAGAACTCGCACTCTAACTAACTCCAACGCCAATTCCATCTACCTTCCTCTTCCAGACATATCCTAAGTTTAGATAGATAGGTGCAAGTGCAGCTAGCTTAGTTGGTAAGTTCTTCGGATGAAGATAACAGACCCGCCAGCAACAAGTTACTGAACTCATTAAAAGCAGGTTACCGATCTAAAAAAATAATTTAGGTAGATAGTCAGATCTATTTCATCCTTACCTTCTCCTTTTCATCACCTAAAAGGTATTCACACAAATAAAAATTGAGTTGACTCGTTCAAGTCATATTTCATTAGATGAGTGAAATCATTTAAATCGAAATTTTTATAAATATTGTAGATGCAATTTCTTGCACTACCTTGAGATCCTCTTCAACTATTTAGATCTGCAATCTTTGAGTTCCTAGCTGTGCTTGCAATATAGCCTCTTCGACGTCCAAGTCAAATTAAGTACAAAAAAAGTAGGATAACAATGAGAGAGAAAAATTGTCCCTTATGATGTGTTTGGTCATGTATTTATAGGAGTAAATCCTTAGGATCTTCTTGATCTTTTTACCAACTTTGTTCGTATATCAATTAGGAATTCGAATCTAAATTAGAATATGTCTAATTCAAGTTATGTCCTTATTCATTCCTTCAGTTTAGAAGTTTCCCTTATCTGGATCAATTCCTGGTTTATTGGGCTAATAACAGATTGTGTCTTATCTCAAATCTCTGATTTTTTGGGATCTAGATATTGCATTGCTCTTATGCTTCTCACTAGAATACTTATACAAGATCCAGGACTGCAACAATCATCTGATTTTTAAAGGAGGATCTTATCAGAGTTCCACCAAGGGAATCTGTATCTTCAAACTTGGGTTATTCTCTCTGAAATGTTGAGTTAAGTCGGATCCCCCCCCCCCCCCTGGTGCCACATGTTGTTACCTGGTGTTTCACAAAAAATGTCCTCAGACAAATATATATTTTTTAAATTTATTGTACACACATTTATCATAACTCATATTGGTATCATTTACAAACAAATAGGATATTCACTGTGTGAATTAATATTCACATTGAATCGTCTGAAGTCTTTTAGGACTCGTCCAATATTTTTAAAATATCCCCCCCGCCCCCATCTTTATTAATCATCCATGGATATAATTACATGTTACATCGTCTAGAATGATTCTCATGAACTCTTGAGGCATGACACCTTCATCTTCAATTATAAAAACAAAACAAAAAATCTCTCTCTGGCTCCTAATTGAGCCAAGAAATCAACTGCTCTATTAGTTTCTCTCATGTAGAACTCAAAATTGGAAATGGCAATTGAGGTGACTAAAAGTTTAATTGCCTCTACTTCTTCTAAGTACGTCTAAGATATCATGATTTCACCCTTAATCAATTTTATGGGGTATAAGGGATCAGATGAAATTAAGATTTGGTTAAATCCTCTTAATTTTGCATACCCCATAGCTTCTTCATCGCTTTCAACTCAATGGAGATCAAGTCATCATCTTCACAACCAACCCAAAAATTCTCTTAATTTTTTTTTACAGGATCAGAAACATTAGTTTTGGATTGCCAATTTGATAATTCATTTGAGCTCAATGATCCTTAGTAAGATTTGAAATCTTACTAAGTTAGTAGGAAAAATACTTTTCTAAAATATTTTATTGTTTTTGACTAATCTTGGGCTCACCTTTTGGCATTCAAAAACATGATCGGATGCTTCAATATTATAGTGGACAAAAATATATGAACTTTAAAAATACAAATCCCAAAAAAATAGTTATTTTTCACTATTGTATTTCAATTTTTAGTTTGAGAGTTATTTGAAAGTTCAGTAGCCATCAATTTTCAAAAACTTTGATTAAACTCCAAAAAAAATTTATTTCTTGAATTTTATTTTTTGATGAGTTTTTTAATAAAACTTAGAGGGTTGTGATAGTGTTGGATTGGTGATGTCGTTATCCATATGAGTAAAAAAAACCTTAGTAAGGATTAAAATCTTATTACGTTAGTAAGACAAGTGTTTTACTATTTCAATTAAATGTTTGGATTTGAATTTAATTTATAAAGAGTATAAGAATTATAAACAAAATTAAGATGGAGAGGGACTACCCTAAAAATATTCCAAGCAATCCTCCAATAGCATCGCGCGTTTACTATCCGTCAACAAATCGCACTCACGTGCATGTATCAAACAATTTCCTTGGTTTGAAAGATTGGTGGACGTTAGACCACCTCGCAAAAAATTCAGGAGACTCGGACTGGTGGTTACTACCAATCCACGTGAAGCTCAGCTACTCCTATAGTCATCCTATCTTTTGCCATATATTCATGATTGAATTACAAAAATACCTGGCCCGATAATACCCTCTACATGTTTTGGTGAATATTTGAAATATTCCTATGTTTTCAAACTATCGCTTGACCTATGTCTTCTCTAATAGATTAATGAAAATTACATAAATTCCCTCACCTTTAACCTTTGATTAAAAAAACCCCTTCATTTCATTTTCTTACTAGGGCAAAGTTGAAAATGCAAGATTAGGTTAGTCTCAAATATGAAACATGACTCTCAACAAGACTACTCAACATGACTCGCAAATGATCCAAGTTAGCAAAATTGGGTTGAGCCTTCTTGAGTTGTAATGGTGTCGATTTGTGTAATTCGATTATTAAACAGGTTGTGTTTAGATTAAGAACATCAACTTGTTTGAACCTATTTAATTATACTGTCATTAACGTGTCATGTAGACCCAAATACAATCCAATCTCATATATAATTCATTTAAATCACGGAATACAAATTAAGTAAATTATAATCATATTGACTCACATACAATCCAATCAAACCCTATTAAGAAGTTTATAAACATATTATAATATTGTCGTGTTCACAAGTTATGTGTGTCAACCTAAATGCAACAGAACCTAACCTGTTTATTAAATAAGTTACATGAATTGTGTCAGGTTACCTATTTAAGAAAGGGAATTTTTTTTTAAAAGGTTAATTTTTAATTAATTATTAAAAAATTCAAAAAATTATTGAAAACGATTAACACATTGAACTGTTCAATGTTTTTTCAATTTGCTTAGTTGTCCGACATTTTAGGATTCTTTTATATTTTAGTGGAAGGAGTAACGCTAGCCTAAGGGTCGTTGAGTTCACCTTGTGACATCCAAAAACATTATCTAATGCCTCAGGAATGTAAAGGACAAAATCCAATGAACTTTAAAATTAAAAAGTTTATTTTTTTGTGTTAAATTTAAATTTGCAAGTTCAATGGGAATTTAGTAGTTGTCCATTTTAAAATCTTGGGTCAAGTCCAAAAATCCTTTCTTTTTTTTTTTCATCTTGGTTTTTCCACGAAATCTAGAGGTGTGTAGTGTTGGATTGTCAATTTTGTAATTCATCTAAGGTTAACGACTCCTAGTAACATATCATTAATAAGGAAAGTATTTTTTATTACAATGCACATACTCTCAGCCAACTCCCCTTAGCATTTAGAAGATGTTGGAAAGGCTAGATGCTGGACAGTCCAGCGTATTTAATTGGTGGGGCTTGTAATTTTTGTAAATTTCTTTTACAATTAATTAACTTTTTGTTAAAACAAACCTACAGATCTGAAGTATAAATTAAACAAGAATACATAAACAATCACACAAGACACAAGATATATGTAGTTCAGTCAGAATTAACCTACGTCCACGAGCGAAAGTAGTAGTTTCACTATATTAATCAATCAAAGAACCAGCTTATAACCTTCCTCTACCTCTTGTATCTCTTTAATAATGTGGGTAGGATTTCTTCTCTTTCTTACACCCTAAGAAAGAACCCTAAAAATACCCTTTATATACTTAGGATTACATAGAGGATAGAACAGATCGAATCAAAACCCAAATCAAATGGATCCAAAATTTCGGCCAGGGGGTAATACAAGTCATTAACGGATCATCAAGAATCCGGGTTGAATTCATGACAACTCTCCAACATAAAAAATAGAAGATATAACTCAACACTTTTTAAAAAAAGTGATTATCCTTTTAATAAATGAGTTGAATTCAGTTGTAAGATTTTGATACGTGCTAACATAACCATGGTTTTAAAACTTGTCTGAGACTGAGACATATCGTCCAAGTTAACTCAGTATCGGAGCTGAATGAGACCAACTCACAAGTCACTTTTTTTTTATCAAGATTTAATACCTCACGTTCAATTTTTTTATTTTTTAAAAACTAGACGTCTCAAACATATCAGATAACTCGTCCAAAACAACTTGGTATCGAGCCTAGACAAGACGAGACGCAAAACCGAGTTTTAAAACCATGAACATAACAGCCCTTGTACGAGGACGATCAAACAAAAAAATACTCGATTTTTTCTTCTTATGTCCACCTAATTTTCAAGATTGAGAAATAAGAAGTTAAGGTGAAGGAAAAGTTGAGTCGCTTTGAGGCAACCCTAGACCTCCAAGTCAGATAAAGTAAAGGATAAATTATGATGCCTTTATTCAATACCACATCCCCTATTTATATAGGACTCTTTGGCAACAACTTCGTAAAAAGAGCAGTAAAAAAAAACCTACAAAACAGTAACAAGTAGACTTTTATTATCAACAACTTTGACAAACTACATTAACTCCAACTAATTCTCTACCATTCAGCTTGAGCAGTGGCATTTTGGTTATTGACTCCAAATACTAGGGCAATAAACAGAGTCCTTACTTATTTCTATTAGATACCAGAAGGAGAGAGAGAGAGAGAGAGAGAGAGAGTGAGAGAGAGAGAGAGAGATGGCTCTGGAGCGGGTTGTCTCGGAATTGCAAGTCGAAGATTACGTATTCCCATCAACCGTAAAACCACTCGGTTCAACCAACACCTTGTTTCTTGGTGGCGCAGGTCTTAACCTTCGCACCTTCCGTTCAATATAGTAACAAGCAGGCATTAATATTAGTCTTTGGTTTTTTTCTAGAGATTATATTGGCACACCAACTTTTACTTACAACACAACAATCAGTCGATCATTTTAAGATTAAAAGGTTGTCTGCACATAGATTGGTTTGTTATAAGCAAATGTTTTGTGTTTTAATCTAATAGTACGCCGATTTGGTTATTTTGCGCAGGGGTGAGGGGTTTGGAAATCCAAGACAAGTTTATCAAATTTACGGCTATAGGCGTTTACTTGGAAGAAAAAGCCATTCCGTTTCTTGCCGTTAAATGGAAAGGCAAATCTGCTGATGATTTAACGGATTCCGTGGATTTCTACATGGATATCGTTACAGGTAAGTGACTGAATCCTCAAACGATGTTTTACGATCTTCATCAAATGAACGGTTGAGATGGGAGGTTGTTTTACGACCTCTTTAAAGCTAATTCTAAAGAAGATAAAAGATTAATAATGTCACTTTGCTTTCATTATCTAACTTCCAACTACTTTTTACGCTGTTTTTCAGAGCCACGACTGAGATAGGTTTTAAATGAGAGTTACTATTGACACACCAACTTTTGCTAATGCCATATAGGTTCCTATTAAAAAATTGTGCAAAGTTGGTGGGGGTGTTAGTGAAAGTTGGTGTGGTAATAGCAGATCCCTGTTAAAAATCCTATTGTTTTGGGAAATTTTTATTGACATGCCATGAAACTCTAAGGCCCTCCAATTTTTAGGAACATCTCTAAAAATAAAATTGCAGGCACTCCTTTCACTTTCCAATGATTTCGATGACTCAAGAGGAGGAGAATCAACGAAAATGGAGGAAGAGGAGAAGAAGAAGAAGAAAACAAAAAAGAGGGAAAGAGATTGGAGGAGGAGGAGGAGTGCCATGAATTTTTTTTTTTTCTCTTTTACTTTGGCCCACCCTTAGAGTTTCATGGCGTGTCAATATAACTTCCCAATGATTTTCTAACTCTAAATTTTCCCTACTCGATTGACGTGGCAAGGGCATAGAATTATTGATATTTTCCTTGTTTATCTCGAAGAAAAAGATTTATGGTTCTTTTCTCTTGCAACGTCGGTCAAGTATAGATTGAGTGAAAAAAATTTAGTCACACAATCACGACTCTTTTGAAAACAACGGATTTGTTTGTTATTCGGTATATACTCGAGAATTAAATAAAATAAGATTGATCGAGGTTTGTGTTGAACACAATGTCCTGAAGACAATTTTGTTCCACAACTTGGTGCCCACGATCAATGAACAATTGTCTCTTAGGATACAACAATATCACACGTGTAGAACCAGCACTTCAATCCACACGTCTAACGAATTGAACGCAAAGGTTATACTCTTAACGAATGCAAACGAGAAATCAGTATGCAAGCACGTTAAAATAGCAGAAAAGAGAAAAAAATTTGAATGAAAAAACTAAGGTCGAAATGACCTATTTATAGAATATTAAGAGACAAGGTGTCTCTTGCAAAAAAAAAAAAAGGAATTAAAGAGTGCCCAAGCCCAACACGTAAAGCCAAATTGTCGAAATTTGCAAACCCCCCCCCCCTGCGCACGCATTCAGACCTTTTTTTGGACCAATGGATTAAATTCTTCTTGAGCCCATAGGGCTCTTGTGCGCGTGTGTGAGCTTATATAAGTCTCTCTCTCATATACACTTAAGTGATATGAGAAGTTATATATAAAAACTAGACAATTTTCTTATTCCTATTCGATGTGGGACTAAAGAGTTTCACTAATAAACTCAATAGTTCTACAATCCACATATAATAAATCATGGTTAGTAAGGGTTATTTGGAATCGTTTTTTCATTCACTCAAAATAAATTTTAGACAACTAAATACATGAAATTAATCTCTTTAATGAGAAGAATAAGTTTTCAAGTGGTCTCGTCTCAAATAAATTGTGGAACCCACTTAAATCGTAGCTCAAATAAACCCACTCGATCACAAAAATTTAGAAAAACTAAATTTTTTCCAACATTGTTAACGTGTGGGCATAGTAACAAAAAACTACGATTTTTTTAGAGGAAAAATAAAATCACGCATCTTACATCTTTGATGATTAAAATGAATAAAAAATGCGAATTTTTCATTTGTGTCAGAAAATACCATTTTATTCTTTTTCATTTTTTACTTTTTATTTTTTACAAGGAAAAAAAATAAACACTTTTTGCATTTTTTTTCAATGTGAGATTTGATACATAGTAGAATTTGGCGAGTCATAAATGTAAAATATGGGATCTGGTGATAATAACTTGATTTTATTAATTTTCATTAAATAGATATATTTTTAAGTTTTAATATATATTTTTTTATTTTTTATTTTTATTGTTTTTTTCCTACCCCTCTCTCTTTTTCAACGTTTTTTTTCGAAATTTTCCCTTGCCAATTTAAACCCATACTCCTACTTTGTGACTATGCATGTGGGCACACGTTAAAGTTCAATAAATGCACTTAAGAAATTGAATTTTGTACTGAAATTAACCTTTAAAAAATTATTATTTTTACCAAAATACCCTCAGATTTCAATTACCAAAGTGTATTTATTGCACTTTATAGTTTGGTCTAGGGATACGTTAACAAAACCCTAAAAACCAAAGGGTTTTTTTTAGGAATCCCAAGGAGTATAATGTTTTTAGGAATCCCAGGAATATAATGAGTCCAACTATTCTTACTAAGTTAGAAAGTATTTCACGGCTAAAATCATGATACGATGATTCAAGGTTGTTGAGGACAAAATTCTATGAATTTTGAAAAAAAAAAGATTATTTTCACTGTTGAATTTTAATTTGAAATTTGAAATTTAGGTGAAAGTTCAGTGTCCATCTATTTTCAAAACCTTAGATCAAGTCCAAAAGAATTTATTTTATTTTTTTAATCAAAGTTTTTCCACGAAATCAAGAGAGCTGTAGTGTTGGATCGCCAATGTGGTAATCCATTTCAGCAAAACGACCCTTATTAACAAGGCTTAAAATCTTGCTAAGTTAGTAAGGAAAGGATTAGTGATATGATATAGTATTTTATTTAGATACGTGTCCTACTCTTACCTCTATTTGTTGTTCTCCAAAAGAAATTTCACTTGTTAGGTACAAAGTATTTTACCAATTTACAAGATTCCAACTAGTATTACTAACATAAGTAAAGGAAAAAAGTTCTAACTAAGACTCATCCATTGTCAAAACAAGTTCTCGAGATTCAAAATAAGACCTCAAGTTTGTAACAAATCTCGAGGCCATATTTTGACGGTGGATGAGCTTTAATAAGGTCTTTTTTCCTTACTAAGTTGGTCAGAAATGTGTTTTCTTTTAATAAAAAAAATATATATATGAATCCATGATTGGCTTTTTAATGGCGCCAAAGCTAAGTAAAATAGTTTTACTTTACTAAAGATGGCTAATTATAGACTTTCAAGTGAAATTTTCTTTAAGAGAGAGTAATTGTTTCTCTGTTTTTTTTTTTTTTTTTTTTTTGGGTATCCCCACCCTTTGGGTGAGACTAATCCCACGGTCGCATGCACCACCCTTTGAAAAGTCCTACGTGCAACTGGTTGAATAATTGTTAATAGAGTACAAAAAGTTAAAAAGAAATGAATATTGTTCTGAAAGCGCTCCACATCATAAGATTTTTTTGAACATTAACGATCTCTCATTGCCCGTACCAGCACTCACTTCACGCTTTGGTCACTAAGATTGAAATATGAGGAAATCCAAATTTATTTAGAGAGCATTATCGATTTTCTAGAGATCAATATAAACTTCCTACGGATACATTTTTCTACGGGATCTTAATGAATTTTTCTATAGATACAACTTGAACTTCTTTACCATTGGATTTAAGTATTTTACATAATGAACAAGGACAATGGGTAAAGAAGATTAAGGTGTCAAGCCTTTGATGAAAATGGTCAAATCCAAGGTTGATGAATAAGGTATCCATGGAAAGGCTGAACATCATCATCATCATTTACATCTTATCATGATTAATGGGATCGGCTTTGTGAATTATATTTCATAAGTATTTATCTATCATGAACCATTTCTTCAATCAAGACATGTTCTTTAAAAATTAAAAATTAAAAATAAAAATTTAACATGTTTGATTATGAGATGTTTATCTGATGATGAAAAACAATGGATCTGACGCTCAAATTGTTCGATCTGGTTGAAGGTCCCTTCGAGAAATTCGTAAGGGTGACCATGATCTTGCCATTAACGGGTCACCAGTACTCAGAAAAGGTGACTGAGAACTGTGTCGCATATTGGAATGCTGTGGGAATTTACACTGAAGCAGAAGCCAAAGCTGTAGAGAAATTCAAAGAGGTCTTCAAGGAAGAAACCTTCCCCCCTGGATCTTCCATCTTGTTCACACAGTCCCCACTTGGAACTCTAACGGTACGACACCACCAAATCGTTACTTAGCTTATTCATTTATTGTCTTTATAATCTTTAGTTTTGTGTTTTTGTTTGTATGTGTGAAATGTAGATTGGATTCTCAAAAGATGGATCCATACCTGAAGTGGGGAAGGCAGTTATAGAGAACAAACCATTGTCGCAGGCGGTGCTTGAGTCCATTATTGGAAAACATGGTGTCTCACCCGAAGCCAAGCAGAGTTTAGCAGTTCGAGTGTCTGAATTGCTGAAAGATGGATATGGGGAGAGAGCTTAGAGAGATTGAGAGGACACAATAGTGTGGAATAAGAGAGGAGAGACTAACTTGTCCAATATGAGTGTGGGATGAGAATTTCTTCTGTTTAGTATAGACTATGAAGTGGGCATTTCTTCTTGTTTAGAGAACTTCTATTGCCACACCAGATTTTACTTTAACGCACCAATAGATGAAATTACACCTCAACACACCAATAAGATAAAGAGCCCTTATATGGATTAGAAGTTTTCGCATGAGCTGATTTTTTTTGTAGGAAGATCTCTATGGTGAAGAGAGATTTACAAAAACGTGATCAATTGCTGACAAATTTACAATTCCGGCTCATTGTTCATTTTAATTACCACAACCTGAACGATAACGAATTCGGAAGTTTAAAGGGGCTATTTCACATGTTTAAAGTGACAATCTCACAAGTTTCGCTATTTTTAGCAAAATAATCACTTTAAACCTGCGAAATTGTCACTTTAAAACCTCCGAATTTGTTATCGTTCACGTTTTGGTAATTAAAATAAACAATGAGCCGGAATCGCAAATTCGTTATTGTTCATGTTTTTGGTGATTAAAATGAACAGTGTGTCAGCATCGTAAATTCGTCAAATTCAGCTCATGAGATGGTAATTCACCCTTTATAATACCCTTTTGATTCTTTAAAATGTGAAAATGGCCCAACCAAACATGTTTGAGTGCTACCAACAGAACATTGGTAAGAAAATAGAGCCTGGCAAAGGAAGGGTAGGTTACAGATAAAGCAACAACATGAATACAACAATTGATACATTTGCAAACAAGGGAAGTACAAAAAAAAAAAAAAAAAAGCTGAAAAGTAAACTACACTGTGAACAACATACCCTTAAGGGGTGTGTGATAATTTACATGGGAAGAGACAAGACAGTTAAGCTAATGTTGAGGTAGCCCTGGTCTCTTCTCCAACATTTCATAATGAAGAACAAAGTTATCCTGCAACACGACAACACGATAAACTGAGTACTTTTAAAAAATAATATTTCAAAATAATTGGGAAGGTTTGTTACAAAGCCCAGACCTTGCGAATTGTTTCCCATGTGTTGGGATCAAAACAGTGGTAAGATCCTCTCTCGTATGTGCTCGTCTTTACAAGTGGTTCCATGTTTGGAACTCTAATAAACCATAACCGGTGCTCTCTATGGTAGAACCACCCTCTAGTGTACCTGCAAAACAATGGTTAATGACGCTCTTAGTTGTTTTCATTCACACTTGGATGTTAGATCATTTTGTCCCCACTGCCCTACACAACTATTTAACCAAGATGAACTAGGTACACTGCACATAAAAGTTTCCAAATAGTTGTTTCCATAGGTATGCTGCAAATAAATCAATTTTATGAGTGCTCGGTTACACAATGCAAATGATTTGCATTGCAAAAAGTCAGCATGGATCACCTAAATTCTTTAAGAAATATCAGCAAATTATTTGGAGAAACATTTTCCTAAGTAACGATTTGAGCCTTACTAAGGGTCGTTTTGCTCAAATGGATTACCACCTCAGCAATCCAACACCACAGTCCTCTAAGTTGCTTTGAAAAAGTCAAATCCAAAACAAACAAAAAAATCGGAAAACAATTTTTTTTAAACTTGATCCAAGGTTTTGAAAATGGACGGTGGCTACCGAACTTCCACATAACTCCCAAACTTAAAACTGAAATTCAACGATGAAAAATAATTCTTTTTAGGAATTTTTTTTTTTCAAAGTTCATAGAATTTAATCCTCTGCAACACAGAAGCATTGGATCATGTTTTTGGATGCCACAAGTTGAGGCCAAGGACCCTTAGTGAGGATGAAATCCTTAGTAAGGCTAGCTGGACTCAATCATTTGCAGCATAAAAAGTATGGCTAATCATTTGCAAAATTATTCAACTCCAACTTACATATTTCAAAATTACTAAAATATTCCTTATCAAAAAATAATCAAATTACAAAAATACCCTAAGTCCTTGTCACTGCAATATATACACAAAATTTTACAAAAACACCTGTCATCAAAGTTAGATTTTATTACATATTAAAATTACAAAAATACCCCTCCACAGAGAAAATTTTAAATTACAAAAAATAGTCCTCGGTACTAGCTATAATAGCATGCATTTCAATTCAGAAAACTACATCTCATCAAAGATACATTTACTTGTATATTAAAATAACAAAAATACCCCTAAGAAATGTTTTTATAACAATATCGCTCGTCATAGGGTTTTGTAAATTCATGTACTTGTTCTTGTAACAAGTACAGGAAGTATTTTATAGTTTGAATCATTTCTTTGATGATAGAATTTTGTAATTCTAGTATGTAAATATAGCAATATTTTTGTAATGTATGTACGTTAATGTAGCAAGTTTATATTTAGGATACTTTTCTAATTTAAATAATTTATTTCCTAAGATCGAACAGGTTAAAGTAATTTCCACTTTTTATTTAACAATAAATCACTTCGAAATTTTTGTGTTACAAATATCAAGTTATCAACCAAACACGAAAAATGATTTATGAAGATATTTCCTGATGGCTACCAAGCAATAGTAAATTTTTCAACACAAAACATTTGCATTGCAAATGCAAATGATTTGTATGGTGTACCAAGCAGGGCCTACAAGATTTTTTGGGGAAAAAAAGTGTTTCTTGGTCTGAGACACCCGCACCCTTTACCTAAAAAAGAGATTTCTTTCTTGGAGTTCCACCAAGAAGAATTAAAAAAAAAGCATGGATTCTTTACATGGGAACATTTCAAAACCTAATAATAATTGAGCAGCTATATAAAGAACAGAAGGTTTCATGAAGAGACGTACAGTTCATTAGCAGCGTACAACTGGGCCTCATCTTTTGGCATACTGCAGGCACAACAGAAACATATTACCATCATTTAGCTAGCATTTAGAACTTCATGCCATAATAATTATAGATAGCTGCTATTGGCACCCCAACTTTTACTTATTACACCTCCAAATTTTTAATTATTCATCACATCCGAATTAAAGATTAAAACACACTTCAATTCTTTACATATAGAAATCTAGCACAAAAAAAAATAAAATATGAGAGCTTCTGTTGGCACCCCAACCTTAACTTATTCTCAACCATTCACTTATTTTCTTTATTTTTAATTCGGGTGTAATAAGTAAAGTTGGGGCCCCAATAGCAGCTATCTAATTAAAACAAATAGGTACAAAAAAGATGCAAACCTGTAAAAGATATAAAACAGTGTCTCCAGCTGGAACTTTGAAAAGTACCTTTGCTGCATCCACCAAAACAGAAATTAAAGTAAAAAAATGCTACAAGATCAAACAAATGTAACTCATACCAAGGGTCAGGAATAGCTCACATGTAGTTCGGGTGGTGGTTTCGCATAGTAACATTCAGGAACGTTATGCTCCAGGTCTATCTTGGCAGGCTCTTCGGACCATGGAGACACAAATGTTTTGTGAAGGTTATCGGCTGCATTCAAATTTAGCCCAAGCGTTGTCAAATCAATCCCAAGTGCAAGGGATGTGAGGTCGGGATCACTCATTCTTATGATACTTAACAAACCAAGCAACCCAAATCGATCGGGAGAAGCTTGTGCTGCTTGAATGGACTTCATGTTCTGATCTCTATATGTATGACTAGCAGCTGACATCTGTTGGAGGCGGAACTGTGCCTGGTTTTGCTGCTGTTGGTACTGCTGAATAAGCTGATCATACGAAACTGAATTCGGAGAGTTTAGTGGTCTTAATCCAATGCTAGATGGCCCGTTGGTCTGAACCTATGTGAAAACAAGAGAGAAGAGCACGACCAATTTTAGATTAAGGTACAGACAAAAAATAACACATGGTAAATATAAGAAAAAAAAACTGTTTTTTTAAAAGTCTCGTTTAAAACACATTTTGTAACTCTAACAATTAAAACAATAAAAAAACAAACTCATCTTTTTCCAACAACAACAAAAAAAAAGCGTTTTTACATTTTAAACTCTTTTTTTCAAGAAAAAAAAAAAGCATTTGTTTATAAGCATATGGTCAAGCTTTATAACCTTATGGTTGTTTATACTTTTGGTCTATGAAAGTTGTTTAATGTGGGACTTGATGTTATGGTCGTTAAATTGTTTCAAGTATCTTATTATGCTCAAAAGATATGATGGTTAAAAAAATTGAACATCATAACATGTATAATTATATATGTGAAAAAAAGTTATCATGCACAGATATTCAATAGTATTATTTTTACTCAAAAATATATTGAAAACTTAGAATAAATGTCTAATGTATTATATATATTATATTTTTTTCATAACTTCAATTCTTATTTTTTATTTTTTTATTTATCATATTTTATTCTCATTTCTTTTCCGTCTTTTCCAAAGTTCTCCCTTGTCATTTTAAAACCATATTCCAACTTGGTGTCTATTGTACCACATATGCAATGAACTATTAATGGCAGCCAATGACCATACCTGTGAGTGATAAGTTCCATGGGTAGATGGGAATAAATCAGAACCATGTAACTGAAGAAGATCTTGACTATTGGAAGGTGAAAAGGAGACCCCAGTGCTACTGACTGATGGAATATGTTGATGCTGTTGCAGTGGGCGATGAGATGAATATGTTCCTCCTAAGCTGAATCCAGCGGACCTACCCATCTAAAAGCAAGAAAAATGTTAAGGCCAGACACAAAAAAAGCACAAAGAACTTCCACAAGGAAGCCAGGACTCACTGGAAATTGCTGGGATTGCATCATTGACACGGCATTATCATGAAATTGTTCTTTCTGGTGCAAATCCATTGCAAAATCAGAATTGCCACCTGGCATGATTAACTTCATGTAAGTATAAATCTGTAACTAAGCAATCATTCGGATGCCATCAAAAAGATAGAAGGGGTGTGGGGGGGATGTTAGAAACACCCACCTGTAAAATTGGCAATATTAGGTTTACCCCCTTGCAAAATACAAGATTTGGTTTTTCCCCCTTGACCATAAGTCAAGGTTGTTTTTTCTTGATGATTTAACAGTGAAATTTTTTTCTTTTCCAAATTTTGCTTCAATAATTCAAGTATTTAAATAGCATTTTGAAAAATTTAAACTCTCACCGTTGAATCATCAAGAAAATACAACATTGACTTACGATCAAGAGGGGTAAGCCTAATCTTGCATTTTGCAAAGGGGTAAACCTAATATCACCAATTTTACAGGGGGGTGTTTCTAAAATACCAACAAAAAAAAAAGCTTTCAATTTTAGTACATGAATTCAAAGGTAAAGATACATTGCTCTTGTATGAGATTATTGCAATCAAATTTAAAAGTAGTAGAAGACCATATGAGCAAATTTGTAATAAGCTCAAACAACGGATTGCACAGAAAATATACACATGTGTGCTCGAACTTCTAAAATATTGCATAAACTACAAAGTTGTACCCACATACTCCCAACCTTGGAGGTGGGTACATTCTATACACTTTTCGGGGTCCACTCATATATAGGATCATTGCTTTCAACAAGGCTATTGGTAAAGGCAAATTAAGAGTTCATGTTGGACAAGGCAAGCATGACTACATATACTTCTATACAGCAGCTTGACTAGTATTCATGTCCTGCTATGTACCATGTGTTACATCACAAACAGGTAGATTAGTCTTTTATCCTTGTCATTAGATATTTATGTTAGTTCTCCATTGTCGGGTTCTATAAGAGATGTACCATCATAAATTCATAATTTAAATTATAGTATTTTAAAAATGTCCCCCCTCTTAAATTGTTTATGACAGGCTTACCCCCTTGACCGTAAGTCAACGCTTGTTTTTCTTGATGATTTAACAAAATTAGTAATTTAAGTATTTGAAGAGCATTTTGAAAAAAATCAAAATTTCACTGTTAAATCATCAAGAAAATGCAACGTTGACTTACATTCAAGGGGGGTAAACCTAAGCTTGCATTTTGCAAGGGGTAACCCTAATATCAACAATTTAAAAGGGGTATTTCTAAAATACCATTTAATATAATTGTTTGTTTTATGTTCTTCACTGTTACTAACACTACATCCCCAAAACATAAATCAATAGTTCAATCCCCTCACTACATAATGCCCACAAATTGAACTAACAGTGTTCTGCTCATGAAAGGGAAAAAAAAAAAGGATGAAATATTTTTTAATGACCCACTAGACCTAACATAACATACAAAATTGTGGATAGACAAGTTATGGTTGTAAAAGCAACTCCAACACACGACTTACCCCACACTCCATCCCCTCTCAACTGCCATTTTGGGTCATGAAAACAAAAATAGGGGTCTCCAACGCACTACCCATCTCACTATCCATTTTGGATCGTGGGATTTTCACAACCCATTTTGGGTAACAAGATGCAACATCTCCATTTTTTTTAGGGAAAATGTTTCAGACTGTTAGCTGAAAAAATATTAAAATTTCAGATTGTTTGAAATTTGGGTTGAATTAAAAAATATTAAAATATTTATGAATAGTCATTTTGAGTAGCACGGTTGGTGTGCATACCCCATGAATATACAAAGTGACTATTCATAAACACATGGTTACCCATTAATTGAGATGGAGATGGGTATCCCTGTTGGAGTTACTTTAATTATAGCAAATATTTGTCCAATAATGCCCGTATCATAATCCAGGTCCAAAGAAAAATAAAACACCTTTAAATCCAGGTAATGCTGGAAAATCTTCATTTTGGATGCTGAATTCTTGGTTTTGTTGGACAATAGGACTAACACCAACATTTTGCTTTCGAAGTGAACCTGAAAAATTAAAGCGTTAATGGTCAGAAAAAATATATATATATATAATAAAAAAGAAGCATTCAGTAGTTGAAGGTTGACTTTTTAAATACCCAATTGTCCTTGAGGCCCTCCAGCAGAACTAGGCCGCCCAGTCAACTGAGGGAAATCATTGATGTCAAAGGGAGAATTGTCATTGGAGTTCATATCACTTAAAATTCCCATTGAACTGTAATTATTCCCTGGTTGTCCTCCACCAGTAGGATAAGAATTTCCCATCATAGACATCATCTGCGGTGTTCCTGAATCCAGTACAGAATCCATGTACTTACGTCAAATATAAGTTTCAAATACAACAATTTAATGCAACAATTCAGAAAGAACTAAGATTTCTACAAGGAACCGGCAAACAATAAATGAAAAATATAAAAGAAACAATAGTTTGAAACAGACAAAAGATAATTAATATAAATTCTCCCATACGAAAAAAAAATAAGGCTCCTTGCATAAAAAGATACCCTCTAAAAAACATTGGGGAAAAAAAGGCTCTATTTTTTTCACCCGTTAAATGAGCCTACATATGATGAATAGAAAATTACACTAAAATAACAAATTCAATGAGAAGTAGGCTACGTTTTGCCCAAGAGAAATATCAAGTGCATTAGAATCAACCGTGGGTTCTATTAATCAACTTAAATATATTAATTAATGAGAATGAATTTGGAAATTTCATAACCTGGACCGATGTAACTGATATAGAAAAATAGTTCAACTAGATTTTGATGAATAATTTGAACTGTTTCAACTTAGTTCATACATTTCAGCCATAAAATAAAACAAAGCAGGAAAAAAAATTGATAAAAAACATGAAATTTTTTGGTTGAATTGTGTTGTACAGAAGCAATTCAAGCAAACCTTACAAACACTTTAAAAGCATAGAGGACATTCTTTCACTTGAACTTTGACTTCGGGGGTATTTTGCTCAAAACACAACCACCAAACTTTTTCAGCATTTTAGATATATATAAACAATAAAAAAAACCGGTGATCATTGAAAACTCTAGAATCCTGTCCTTCACTCCAAACACTAATATTGATAGTGAGTAGAAAACTCAAGCAAATTTTTGTCCTAGTGTGGAAAAGCCAGTTTTGACTACAAGATAAAAGAACTGAGTCGAGGTCGGTTCTTTGCCCGCATGTGCAGATCTTTTATAGTTTTATGCTAAATTTTGCAAGAGGGATCAGTATGAGAGAGATTTTCCAAGAAGATTACAACAGCTAAGACTAAACGTTGCCAATAAGATTTTTTTTATATAAGTATAAAATATATTGAAGAAAGGAGGAAGAACGAAATACAAGAAGAGAAGGATGAGGTAGACCCTTAAAGAAAAGCAAAAAACGAACGAAAAAAAATTCCAAAACATCAATGATTACACAAGGACTTCCATCTAAAAACAAAGTCATTGAAAGTAGTCCCCGCAAACTCTATGTTCAAATTTAATCAAAGGTACAAAAAGCCCAAGATCTCCTAGAAAACGCCATGAGAGCTTCTCGCCTTACTTTTGAACACCTTGATATTTCTCTCATTCCACAACCCCCAAGCAATAACCGAGGAAAGCATAGTCCAAAGGTATCTTTTTCTGGAGGAGAAAGCATTATTGGCTCACTCTACTAACAACAAGAAGAACTACCGAGGTAAGACCCAGTTAATATGAAAAAACCGAAGGAAAATGGACCAAATATCATGAGAAAAAGAGCAGTGAATTAAAATACATCCCCTCAAACAAAGGGAACAGCAATTGGGAGTGATCCAATCCCGTGCAATCAAATTGTCCATCATAAGAATCCTCCCTAAGGAAGCCAACCAAACAAAAAAGGAAATTTTAGAAGAAACTAACTTGGACCAAATGATAGACTCTGAGAAGGATTGCTCAGCGAAAAGAATAAGCCACTTGTGGGAAGAGCGGACAAAGAATCTCAGATCCTTCGCCCTCGTCTATTCCTACTTATCCTGATCGCTTTCATTGAGATGAAAAGAATTCAAGAGGTCAAGGAAAGATGTCACCTATGTTAACTCCCAATCATTAAAGTTTCTCCTGAACTCCAAATCCCAAGTAGAAATGGAGTCGTTGCGAATCAAACATTGCTGGATCGAGCAGTTCTTTTTTAGAGAACAAGTGTACAAAGGCAGAAATTGAGTTGTCAGAGACGATGTGTCACACCAAATATCTTCCTAGAATCTGATTTTGTCCCCCGTGCCCTCTCTAAATCTAATATTTCCTTCAAAGTCCTTACTCACCTTAAGAATCCCCTTCCACACACTGCACCCATACGAGCCTTTAGCCTCACCGCTATACTAACCTAACCTCTTCACCCCGTACTTAGCCATAATGACCCTCCTCCACAAACTACCCCTCCTCGCTAAACCTCCAAAATCATTTCCCTAAAAACGCTCTATCAACCCATCTAAGGCCCCCTAATCCCCAACCCCCCCATTATTCTTGGGCATGCAAATCAAATTCCATCTTACCAGGTGGTACTTCCTCCTACCATTCTTGTCATTCCACAAAAAATTTCTCGTAAACCTTTCCAATCTGATTTCTACGAACTTAGAAAATGAGAACAGGGAGAGAAAATATATCAGTGTACTTGTCGAGGTGCTTTTGATCAAAGTTACTTTCCTTCCTTTTGATAAATATTTGGCCTTCCACGTGTTCTCAATCACACCTTCCCAAATTTTGTTACTATCATAGGGAGCTCCCAACGATAAACCCAAATAGGATGTTGGTAAAGTATCATGCCTACAACCCAAAATTGCGGCCACATCTCCAACCCCAAAAAGTTTACTCTTCTGCAAATTGATATGTAATCCTGAAATAGCCTCAAAACAACACAATAAGACACGCAACACTCTCACCTAATCCCTCGAATGGTCCAAAAACACCAGAGTATCGTCCGCAAATTGTAAGAGAAAAATCAAAAGGAAGCATCTTAAAAGAAGGGAAAATGTCTAAATGACAAAACAGAATATTCTTTAAGTCATTATCAAACTAATTAACATAATAACACTCTCTTACGACGTGAAAATCAATACCTGGTTGAAGCACACCACTCATTAATCTGTTGGGCCCTTGGACACCCAGACCAGCAGAACCACTACTGGAATTCAAGTTTAGGCGAGATGCAAGACCTGAAACAGACAATCCACCACCAGAGTTTATGCTCCTCCCAATATTGCCTCCACCAACAATGTTACCCATCGAGCTTGTAATCCGAGAACCAGAATTTCCCAAAATTGGAGATACCAATCCTGGAACAGCACTTCGATTACTAACACCAGCAGATGTTGGGGGAATCCCAGGGATTGAACCACCGACAGCATTCATGCTACCACTAAATGCAGGGCTTCCAACAACACTTAAACCTCCTCGATTTGTGACTGTTGAATGTCCATGTGAGCTTCCATGAGATATCTGAATATCAAAGGTAAAATGAGTATAAAAGTCAAGTTTCAGAACCGAAAAAGAAAAGAAATTTAGCAAAATATTGATTTAGGGAGATTCTATTGCCCCACCAACTTTTACTAATAACACATCAAATCATATGGTACCAACAAAGAATGGATAAATTACCATTTCATGCACTGAATAAGACAAAATTCTGATTCCTCAGTACACTGTTGATTTTAATTCCCAAAACATTTTTTCTAGCGAGTTCGTCACTTTTATAAACTACCAGCGATCTCACCATTAAAAATAGCAAGGGTATTTGAATTTGATATTACTTACAATCTCGTAGGTAATATATCAGTGAGATCGCTGATTATTAAAGTGACAATCTCACTGGAAAACATGTTTTGAGAATTAAAATGAACAGTGAACTGACACCAGAATTTTGCTATAAACTGAGCATGTTTACGGAAATTTCTCACAAAGAATCACACATTTTGGGGTGCTCTTAGTTAAAGTTGCAATAGAAGCTCTCTTGATTTATTATGTCACATCAAGCATGAGAGGACCATGTGTTACATGCACACAAATTTCTATACAAGTACCTGAGAGAGAGCAACAGGGATATTGTTTGAAGCAAATCGTCCACTTGAGAGGCCTCCCGTGGGCTGTTGAACACCACTTGCTGGGGAACCATTTATGGTTGAATTTCTAGATGCAAGTGTGCCAGGCATATTGGGAATGTTGAAGCTACCATGGATGCTATGAAGTCCTTGCATGGATCCTATTAAGAAGATATTTCAATTACGCAAGATGACATATATTTGTGAGAAATATAAAGTTGAAAAATTGAGAAGAATCTCCACACCACTGTGATGAAAAACAGGGGCGGACGCTGCAGATTGGGCAGAAAAAGATGATGTAAAAGATCGTCCTGTGGTGTCCTGAAGATTTGAAGTCGATCCGTTGAGTGCTGACTGCAAGCAGAAGTTACATAAGTTTTACACGAAGAAAAAAAAATTCTTGGAAATATTAAAGGGAATGGCAAACAAAACCAACTATATGATCATCAGATAGCAACAATGTTCCATACACGAATGAATTATAGTGCGTTCATGTCTAACTGACATGGTGGGAAGCTTGGTTTATCCAAATACTTAATTAAAAACATACTAATAAAAAAGAAATTAAGTAGATAAAATATCAAGGACAGAAAAAAATATAGAAGAAAAATAAGATTATATCATATTAAAAAGAAACATTGACTCGCCCAAGCACGCATACTGAAAAAACAAAAGTTGCAGTCTATTGCATGGTATACCCGCAAGTCTCATAACTCAAACAACATTAATGTAAGTTATGAGAGATGCAATAACTATTGAGTCTGTGGATACATCAGATTTACATTTTGAAAGATGAGCGTAGAACAACAAACGGAATCATCTATTTCTTAGTCAAAATAGCCATAATGCTCGGATTGTTTCTTCACAAGACATATTACACACCTCACATTTACATTTTGAAAGATGAGCATAGAACAACCACTGGCATCAACTATTTCTTAGTCAAAGTAGCCATAATGCTCGGATTTTTTCTTCACAAGACATATCACACATGCACACGCACACTTAACAACCAATATGTATAGTACAACATTTAAACATTTAAAGGGCTATGTGAAGAACAGAGGTATACATTAAGTAGCCCAGACATTGCACAAAACTCATAAGAAATTGTAAGAGATCATCTGTTGCAAAGATGTAGCCCTTCTTTGTCTTGATCTGGCTTGACAAAGGCTTTTAAATCTAGAAGTTTTCACTGAAGAACGAGTCTCTAATCTGAAAGATATCACATAAGGATAAGAAGAAGATTAATAAAAAATCACATATGCAAGAAAGAAGCTCTCAGAATTATATTCTTGATTTATCTCAGCTATAAAAATGAATTACTTCTTGATCAAGAATAATATAGTCAAAACTATAACCAATAGTACATATAGGTCTCCATCCACTTCTACACAAGTAATTATATTATCGTACCCATGCTTCTTACAGAGAAGTCCTTGCTACACAAGTAAGTTACTTCTTTTTGGCACATTAACGCTCCTCATATTCAGCACTCCACATATAAAAAAAAAAAAAAAATTCCAACCTACTACTAAAGTGAGTATTTCCATTAGATAAATAACAGGTATTTGAAATAAGGGTTGGGTTCCGTTGACTCAAAAAATGACACAAGATCTTGATCGTGTAAACACAAAATCTAAGATTGAGATTTTTACATGTATCTCAACAATACATATCCCGATGATACTTATCTCAAGGATAATTTTCAACTGTTAGATTTTTTGTTTACATAGTCAAGATTTTGTATCATTTCTCGAGTGAACGGAATCCAACCCTTGAAATATATTTACTAGGAAGTATGTATTCTTAGTTTTTGTTCATTGGGTTACAATTCTGTACAATTTTAAGCATAAAAACATCCTATTTTAGTGAACATTAACTGTAAAAAGGAATCAAATTAAAATTAATGAAGGGTTGCCCAGTCAGTTCGAATTCAAGCCCACTTAGTTGCTGAAGAGTAATTTTTACGACTCGTTCTGAAAAAGAACCATCAAGACTAAGAAAATTCAAACTCTAAACACTAATAAACAAGAATTATTTCTTCCCAACAAACAAAATTAATAAAAGGAAACAAATCCAACGTCCATACTTCAGAAAAAGTTGAATAAATCCATCATACAGTATAGAATCGATCTGACCTATCTAAATGGCAATTTGCAAGAAAAAAAATTTCAAAATAACAAACACTAAAACTAGCTAATAATCTCAATCGTTTTTTCTTGAAACACCCAAATCAGTAAAACCTTTACCCATACTAACTCAAAAAACCCTAGAGATTTTTAAATTACAAGAAGATGATCGAAATTACATATATGAAATGGTAGATCAGAGACAAAGAGAGATCTTACTTCGTCAGTTTCGGAGTGAAAAATATAGGTCGAACACGAAACAAGAGAAAGGGAAGAGACGATTAAATCCAATCCAAAAAGGAGCTATTTTTATCGGACAAATTCTACATGTTTTTTTAGACTCGTTTAAGACCCGGAACGACCGGGCGAGATAGTCAATGTGAATCGTCAATCGTTTTGGTTCGGTAAGTTCCGACATGACTCATCTGATTTATTAAAAATATTTGAACGAGTTTATAAAAACTTGTCTGAGTCAACTGGGTTTTGTGATTTTAATATAAAATAATTAGTTTTTTAATAGTTCAAACAAAAGAACTTCGATTTGAAGGTTTTTAAAAAGGAGTTATTTTTATCGAATGAATTCCAAGTGGTTATAAAACTCATCCAAGACCTAGAAGTGACGGGGCAAGATATTCAATGGGAACCGTCCATCAGATTGATTTGAGCGACTCTAATTCGTTGGATACGATGACTCAAAACTCGATATTTCTTTGAAAAATATTTGAAGATTTTCGGAGTTTTTTTATCGAAATTCCAACTCATCCAAGACCTAGAAGTGACGGGGCAAGATATTCAATGGGAACCGTCCATCAGATTGACTGAACCTAATTCGATATGACTCACTCGATATTTTTAAAAATATTGAACGAGTTTATAAAAACTTGTCCGAATCAACTGGATTATATATCTTTTATATAAAATAATTAATTTTTTTTAAATAGATTAAAAGTTTTTATCTATGCATAATAAGATTATCTAACTAATCATCTATTAATCAAATTTATTTTATAAGAAAAAGATTTATAATTATTTAAATATATATATGGGTCGCGTTCTATGTACACTTATTTCTACTCATATCTCCACAACTTGTTTGGTTCATCGGATTAAAACAACATCTACAAACGAGATGGGTTATAAACTTACAAAAATTTCTTACCAAATAAAATTTTCAAAATTAGTTTTACCTCCCCGTAATTAAATCAACTCGTACACTTCGTCTTCTTCATTTCTCTACTGGAAGAACGACTCGTTCACAACTTCTTTCTCACCCTCATCTCTTAGGCGGCGAAGTTGGTGACGAAAAAATGCAAGAATTGATCCGCCTTCAATAATCTATTAGAACATATCTTACTCTCAGTTCATTATCTGCTTTTCAAATGTCTCTAGTTGCATGACCATGGATCACTATGTCAAGAATGAAGTATAGAATGCAAGAACTTGAGGATATACCTCTTTTCTAACATATTTCTTTGGACAGATATGAGAGGTCTAGACCTACAAATCGGTTCATTCACCTTAAAGAAAATTAAAGCTACCACAAACGACTTTGATGTTCAAAACAAGATTGGAGAAGGTGGTTTTGGTCCAGTTTACAAGATATTGCCTGTAAATTGAACCATCATTTATCATCTCTCTCTAAAACGTCTTCTTTCTTCTTCTTCCTATCTTTCCTTCTCTCGCTAACCTGACGGCAACTTGATCTTATCGAATTATACTCTCCTTTATTTGGTAATGGAAATCTCGTCCGTATGGAAAAAATGTTTGTCTCTTCCTCGACCGTTTCACAGGTTATTATAAATAAAAAATAACGATTTTTTTTTGCTCTTTTTTTCTTTTCCACATCCCTTATTGTACAAGTAATATTTATGCTCAACGTACCAATCAACCTCGGCTCTACTTCGTTCCAATCGAAGGAAATTAGTAGAGCACAAAACTCGTCGATCTTGCTATTGTTGAGAATAGATCTTGGCTCAATGGAATTCTCCTTAATTTCCCATAGACGAAGATAATCGCCTGAGGATGCGAGGAGATGGCGAAGAGATTAGTTGTTGGTGGTGGTGATGGGATGGAACATGATCTCGGTTTGGGGATAAGAGTGGTCAAAGGAGAGATTGGGATCGATTTTGAAAGTCAGGGTTTCTTCATCGAATGAGAGGATGTCAACCTTGTTAGTGAGATCTTCAATAAAACTTCCCACATCGATACGATGGGTTGTTTGTAAGGAAGAAGAGATGGCCATGGTGTAGATGGAATACGGAGAATTGTATGTGAAAATGTTTTCAGATCTCAGGTGGGATTCTTGGCTGAAATTGTCCATTTTTGTTTTTTAAGTTTGATCTATGATTCTAATACTCTCAGGGGGGCTTATGATAGATTGAGAAGGCTTATACAGTTTTTCGAGTTTGATGATCTCTCTCATTCTCGTTTTCGTTCACACTCTCGCTCACTTTCTCTCTTTCTCTCTCTTCTCTTTGTCTTCAATGAAACACTTACAGTGCAGAACGACAATGAAGAGGATGAAATGGGTGTGGGGAGGTAGTTACAAATACTTAAAATTGTAAGTATTTTTATTAGGACCACGTGCTTTAATTTCTCTACTTTATAACATGAGCCGTTGGATCATCTTTAAATCCGACGACTGTGTTGATTTGTTGCTTTATGAGTTGTCTTATGTGTACATGGAGTGCAACCCTATACATATCAATAAATAACTCTAAATGATTCAAATGGTTTGACCCATTGACAAGTCAATTTGATATTTTGAGAGATTAGATGGGACAAGATATCAAGTTTTAAATATATTATAATATTCAAAAAAATTAGTAAAACAACGTTAATTTTATTATTTATTATAAAAACATATTCTTTTTGAAAATTACCAAAAGAAATTTAAAATGTGAGACCGTCCAACATTTTATGAAATCTCTCATCTATTTTTAATACTCCTAAAATAATCCTATATATATTTTTGGTGTATCCAGTGTTTTATTGAAGTCGCGAAAACCTCAGCAATTGATGTAGAGAAACAATTCAACAATTGATGTAGAGAATTATTAAAATTTTAAGCGATGTTGGATGGTACAAAAATTTCAAAAAATGTTGAATAGTTTAAAGTTTTGAATCATTTTTTGTAATTTTGAAAAATTACTATCATTATTCTGATAATAAACAATGAAATTAACATTGCTTTTGTAATTTTTCTCATACTTTCTTGAAGTTTGTTATTGGTAAAATTATTTATCCTCCTATGTCCCAATTTAAGAACTAGATATTGTAATTAACTTGATGGTGTAGATTCTATTTTGAGCGGTCGAGACATTATTCCCTAATTTATTTGGCATATAGTATAAAAATTGAAAAATCATTTTAAAATACAGCACACACCACTTATTGGTCATGAGAAAATATTTTATTTTCTATAAATCAGGGGTGGAGCCAAGATTTTTGGTCAGTGGGGGCTAGATCGTCGGTTTTGTATTTTATTTTAAAAGAGATTTACCGAGTAGACCTCAATGTTGCATTTTTATTACAAAACTCTCTTGGAGTTCCGACAACTCCAAGGAAATCTTACTTTATTAAATTTGTTACCAAATAAATTTTTGACTGGGATCCACATCAATTTAAAATATTAAATACCTATAATACTTTCATTTCATTAAATCAAATACCTATTGTAGATACGTGAGCTTCGAAACCTTTGGAGAGGTTTGAACTCATCTACACGAGTTTAGGAGTCGTCACCATTCAATTAAAGTGTGAATAAAGATTATAAAAGATTTTTATCTAAAAATATGTTTTTCGACTTGTAGTGACTCACATATCTAAAGATAAGGGGGAAATGTTTTACCTAAAAATCTAAGGTAAGGATGTTCGGTTAAGGGACAAGGAAGGTGTTAGGCACCTTGTCCCTCTCATCCTAAAATGGTTACCAATAGATGATCATAGGTGAAGATTAGAAAACTCTTTTTTTTTTCAGACAAAAAAAAATATATAGAAAATTAGGAAAAATTAACTATAACTTTATTTTTTGAAAAATGAACAAATCAATATGATGAGCAAGCCCCTACTAGAAGTAAGTGCTTGTTGAAATTTTTTGTGAGCTTGAGATTTTTATGGAAATCCACATGGATATCATCATTTGGAGTCCCAAAGCTTCAAAACAAGTTTATGTGCTCCCTAGGGAGACTTTATTTATTTGTTTAATCTTTTGGTGAGGTTCATGATTTGAACCACACCATGTAGGAATCAAGATTACGCGCATGAGATTTTGTTCATTTTTTTATTATTTTTATTGGCTCTAAAAGTTGAATATAAATCCATAGGGACCTACACTCTTATTTGTGGTCATTTTAGAAGTAAATGTGTGCAAAGTGTATACATGTGATGGACTTATCAAAAGAAGATTACCTTTAATGAGGGTTTACTTTCTAATTTTATTGCCATCAAAGAAAACAAGATAAGAGACAATTATTCTAGAATTGAAATTTCAAGGAATTGAAAGCCTTTATGCTATAAAAAATAAATTGCATAAAAGTAAATGAAAATAAAACAACATAATCTAATGCCCTCAAAGTGCTTATTGTGAACTTATTGGGAGAGATTACCTCAAAGAAGAATTACTCTCTTTCCCCAAGCCTCTAGACTAAAAATCTAGGAAACTACATTAAAAAAATATATGAAATTAAACTTGCAAATAGAAAAAAGTGCTTAATTTAAAGAGGGGGTAATAAGAATGGGGATAATAGAGGGTTTAACCTCATCTTAATCTTCTTCTTTTTGTTCTCGAGTTGAACTTCTAGGGATTTTTAAAGAGGTTTTGAGAGAATAGGGAGGTTTAGAGATTTGAGAGAGATTTGGGCAAAATTTTAAATCACCAAATGAGCTCTTCCTTTACCTTGGATGGGGAGTTCTATTTATAATATTTTGGGAGATCCTTGAGGATAAACTTGTCCTAAAGCCTAGGATTCCCAATATTTTTAATAAAACCTCTAGAGAAAACCCAAATTACATCTCCTTTGCTTGGACTTGATGGTCTTTCATTCACCTATAAGTCTCACCAATCATGATGATCAAGAGGATATGATAATAAAATGTCATAGTTTCTAAAGAATTCTTTGAAGATGATAGAAAGGTCTTAGGTCATTAGCTTTGGGTCAATTAAGAAGGAATTAGACTAGATGACATGTAAATATGAATTGGGATTTTGGATATTAAGGTCATCTAGCTCAACTAATTCCCTAATAACTTAGTGTTAATTTAGTATTTGCTCACAAGTGTCAATGTAATTAGACCAAAGTTCATGGTTTGTGACAATTTTGTCTAACAATATGGGATTAAGGCAATAATTACACTCATGTGAAGACCAATTCGATTGAGGTTCTTTGTTAAAGAAAAAAAATTTACACGAAAATCAAAGTAGTGAGATTATTGAAGAATTGAAGGAAGGTTAAAAGATGGGGGGATTTTCGTGAGTGACAAATCATTAAGGAGTGGGTTAAAGGGTAATTATCCCTAACAAAATTTGAGCTCACATGAGCTTGTAACAAAATTGGCATTGGGTGAACTAAAGCCTGAACAAAAATTATGCCTGTCCGTGGGTCATCCTTAGATTAGCAAAAAAATATGTTTGGCCAAGATTGAGGTACGACTAGGCTTAATCCAGAATCTAAAAAATGGCCTTCAAGCATTGCGGATGTTTAAAAGTTGGGTTTTTGAATCCTCCTGAAAGTTACCTTGGGTCAAGTCCTTTCTCAGAAGGTTTTTGATGCTCTTAGGCTCAGCCTAGGCAAAAATGGGGTGTCTACACCTATTATATCCTCTCCCCCCCCCCCTCTCTCTCTCTCTCTCCCCTCTCAACCTTTATTATTATTATTATTTTAAATGTAAGTTTCATTAGGAAATACATTTGGTTGTGACGTTAGATTGCCAATGGATGTATGAAGGTCTAATAATGATTTTTAGAAGGACAATTAATGATCAGAGGAGATAGGATATAATATGTATTTGATTTAAAGAATGAGGGCATTTATAGGTATTTCACTTTTAGATGAATGTGGGTCCCACTTCAAGGTTTGTTGGGTAACAAACTTGATAAAGTAAAGTTCCCTTGGCATAGGCAGAGTCATAATTTTTGGTTAGTAGGGGCTAGATCATTGTTTTAAAAAAAAAAAAAAAAAATTCACCTAGTAGGCCTCACTATTGCATTTTTATCACAAAAACTCTCTTGGAGTTCTAACAACTCCAAGGGAACCTTTCTTTATCAAGTTTGTACCCAATAAACCTTTGAGCGGAATTCACATTATTTTAAAAATATTAAATACTTATAATACCTCCATTCATTAAATCAAATATCTATTATATCCTCCCCCTCATCTCTTTCTCTCCTCTCAACATCTATTTTCTCTTAAAACACCAATCAAACCTAAAAAGAGTTTTATTTATTTTTTAAATGTGAGTTTCATCATGAAATCCATTTGGTTGTGGTGTTGGATTGCCAATGCATCCATGAAGGCCTAATAATGATTTTGGGAAGGACAATTAATGATGAGAGGAGATATGATAAATATGTATTTGATTTAAAAAATGATGACATTTATAGGTATTTGTCTTTTAGAAGAATGTGAATCCCACTCCAAGATTTGTTGGGTAACAAACTTGATAAAGTAAGGTTCCCTTGGAGTTGTCTCAACTACAAGGGATTTTTGTAATAAAAATACAACAATTCATCCTGATAAATCTCTCTTTCTCTCTCTCAAAAATACCTACCTTATGGAATTAGTAAGATTTTAACTCTTACTAAGGGTCCTTGAGCTCAAATGGGTTACTGCATTGGCAATCCAACACCATAGCCCTCTACAATTCATGAAAAACCTGATCCAAAAAAAGAAAAAAATCAATATTTTTTTTCGGTCTTGATCCAAGTTCTGAAAATGTACAGCTACAAAACTTCCACGAAACTTTAAATTTAAAATTAAAATTCAATGGTGAAAAATAATTTTTTTGTTCTTTTTAAAAGTTCCTAGAATTTTGTCCTCCACAATTATGTGGCATCGTATCATGTTTTTTGGATGTCACAAGGTGAGCTCAACGACCCTTAGTAGGAGTTGAAATCTTACTAAGTGAGGCTAGTCGGACTCTTTTAACTTGGGTAAAGGCATGTCATAAGGTAAAAAAATGTACTTTCCTTACTAATATAGTAAGATATTTAGCCTTAGTTATTTTGCTCAAATGGGTTACCACGTTGGCCATCCAACACCACAGCCATCTAGACTTCATAGAAAAACTTAGATAATATATATCAATTTTTTTTTAAGACTTGATTCAAGGATTTGAAAATGGATGACTATCAGGCTTCTATCTAACTCCCAAATTTAAATTTTAAAATTTAATACTGAAAAATAACTTCTTTTTTTTTTTTCAAAGTCCATAGAAATTTGTCCTCTACAACCCTAAAGCATCGTATCATGTTTTTCGATGCCACAAGGTAAGCCCTAGGACCCTTAGTAAGGGTGGAATCCTTACAAACTTAGTAAGCCTGGTCAGACTAAAAGAAAAACATGTGGTTATCAGTATTACCAATCAAAGTGTAGGAGTTAATCTTTAAAAAAATGTGGTACTCTAATAATGATCAAAGTCTAGGGGGCTAACAATTTTTTTCCCGAAAGTTCCGGGGCGAGCTATAGCCCACACTCATCCTTACATAGCTCTGCCCATGCTATGAACAAGCCAAAAATGGATTTGTAACTCATCTAAGACTAACATGACTTGTCCGAGTTATCTCAGTCTCGAAGGCAATTGAGTTAGACAGTTATTGTGAATCGCCATCACATTTGACATGACTTGTCTCATATTTGAAACCTCAACTAAATTTTATATGTTTATATAAAATAATTAAAATTTAAAATTTATATGGTTGTGATCTATATAAAATATGTTTAAGCTTAAACAAATCTACCTTACGATAACAAAAAAACATCAGTTTTAAGAGTTTGTCTTGTTCAAGATGAGATGAGTCACCTTGTTATATTCTCAGATCCATTCGATTCCCATAATAGAAGTTCCATCATTTCCCATTGCTCGTGCTCATGCCTTTTTTGCATGATGATCAGTGAGCATGGTTTTTAACCTCGGTATTAGGTCTCGTCTCGTTCAGCTTTGATACCAAGTTGACTCGGATGATATGTTTTCTCTCGTTCGAGTTGTCACATTGGACATTAAGACAATGATTTTAATTATTTAAAAAATCTGAAATGATTCCTATTAAAAAATACAAAATTAAAAAAAATTGATTTTGGGGTGAAAGAATAGAGGGTTGAGGCTTTAACTCGTTTGTCTCAGTTAACTCAGACGAGATTTTGAAAATCTCGTCCGATACGTCCCGTTTAACTTGTGAGTTAATAATTTTCTGTGCTATCTTGTTTGTATCACCCGAGATATTAAAAAATATCGTCTGAGACGACTCGCTTATCTCACGATACACGATCGTCTCAAAATACTTTGTGAGTTGGTCTCATTCAACTCTGATACCGAGTTAACTTAGGTGATATGTCTCGGTCTCGGACAAGTTTAAAAACCATGTCAGTGAGTGAGTGGTGCAGATGAGTACAATAAAATTAGTTAAACTGCACACTTAAGAATTGCCATTTAAACTCAGGAAGTGTTGTTTTGAAAACTAAGGATGTATGATTGCATAAAACAATATTTTACAGGGAAAACCATTTTCCAAGAAAATGGTCTTAAGAAAATAGATTGTCACAAAAGAATTTACTGATTCCAGATAACATCGTTGCCTCAATGTGCTTTGTGGTGCATATCAGAGGGTCCTAAATCTATTTGGTGCCCGATTTCCACTACCCTAAAGTCATTCATTGTACTTTCCCTTGTAACTGTAGGATCTTGAAGGTTCATTCCAGGCACTGATGTGTTATAGCTCGTTGGTGTGGCAAAGGGTGGCCCATCAGGCTTAGTGACCTCACCCACTTGCCCTGAAAACATTAAGAATGACCTAACTTAGAGCTAACACTTCCTGATTATAATAAATCAATATTATATCATGTATGCACTTCTCCATAATCATGTTTATTTTGCATCCCAAAGTACTTTTTGACATCGAACCTTATATAAAATTACAAAGTCAATAAGAAAAATAAAAGAACACAACAAGATGTTTGTGATTCAATAGCGCCTATGTCCAAGGATGAGATGATAATATTTCACTCAAAATTATAACTCGGGTTTCTCCCTATTATTCTCTTAGATCTCCCAAACTTGAAAGCATTAATTTTGTTGTTCAATTTACTCTTTTAACCTTAAAATGAGTTATGTGACATATATGCATACATGTGACATTCAAAATATCAAAATTGCCTGATTAGGTACAAGTGCACAATACTTCCCCAGTGATATATCAATCAACAAATAGATTCAAAATGAACAAATGCACGACTTGATCATAGTCATTAGTTCCGTCATGTATTTAATTAGAATACTACAAAAATATAATAAACATCGTGATTGAAGTTGATGAACCTTTGAGCTAAATTGGGTGAGAAATGTAAGTTAGATAATTCAAAATCACGTAAGGAAATGAAGTTGCTGACCTGAACTGAATGCTACAATTTCTGTGATTTTTTGTCGGTGGTGAAGGATAGCAAGAACTCCAAAAATAACCCAGAAAACGCCGAATATTGCAAGTGCCACTCTAAGTATAGTTGGTATCAGTTTTTTACTCTTCTTATCATTGTTTGAAGGTTGAGTATAATTGGTTGAAGTCTCTAATGAAAAGTCAGATGATGTTACAATTGTCCAAGGTGGTGTTTCACTGCTCAAAAGTATCCTGGTGCTTGAAGTCCCATATGACTCGTTGGATATGCACAAATCTGGATTGCTCATGATGCTACAATTCAAAAGAACAAAAAAATCAAGACCTTCAATCGTCAAAGAAGTCACACTTGATGACGACGAGGAATAGTGGAAAGATGGGTACTTAATGATTCACTTACTTTAACTTCAAATTTTTGTTTTTAGATAGTGAAGATGGAATAGTTCCGAAAAAATCGTTGTCTGCCAAGTTCCTTCACGGAAAACAAATATCATTTTTCAGGTTAGTTTTAAAGAAATGTGTAATTTTCATAAGACCATAGAAGAACATGTTGGAGGTGCAATAGAACTCACAAGTCTACAAGATTGGGGAAGGAACCAAGGAAAGCAGGAACTTCTTCAATAAAGCTATTATTGTGAAAATCTCTACAAACCATGAAAAAGATCCAAGTTTAAAAACAACAAAGATTGAATCATCAATTTTACTTCGTTGTTCTCCATAACCCTTTTCACTCACATGGTTTCAAGAGCATCCATCCCACTAAAATCAGGAATAGTCCCATATAATCCAAGGCCACTGAGATATCTGGAAAACCACATAGAAAAAATAGACAAGAGATCCAGTGTTCAATCCCAACAAATTAAATTTGATAAAGCCATAAATATATATAAAGGAAAAAAAAATTATAAGTCAATGAACCAAATACAAATGATTTGGCATAAATAATGATATTAGAAGAAGATTTACAGTGCTGTAATTCGTGGTGTAGCATCAGAACTACATGCGACCCAATCCCAAGTAAAGGGGGCGGGAAGACAAGGGTCACCACTCCATTCCTGTAGTTCAATGAAGTTGTTTTGTAACAAAGTTAATGCATCCACTGGAAAAAAACAAAAAAGAAGAAAAAATAATGATTAGTCTACAATTCTCATAGTTCTTATTGCATCATAAGTAATAATTAAATTGAATAAATTATGATTAATTTAGCATTTTTTTCCAATAGGGTCGAATTTTAGATTTAAAAGTTGGAAGGAAATTTCATTGCGTCATCTACGTCATATCCCATTTAGTCTTTGCGATGTGTGATTTCGAATTCTTTTGGAGAGAAAGCAATAGAGCAACACATTTCTTAGCAAGGTTGGGAAGTTATTCTAATGATATTTTTGTAATAGAGGAGGCTACTAGTATTCCTCAAGAGCTTTAGCGCATTTTAGAGGAAGGTCTTATCTGTACTTACACTCGTTAGTTGTGTTTTTTTTTTTTTTTTTTCTTTTGAACCCCAGCTTATCAATATTAAAAAAAAAACATGAATCTTATTTTGCCCCCCATCTCTATATATCATGACTCATATCTTGATGTATTCCTTCGTATATTTGTTTACTACCTTCATCTATGTCATTTTCAAATTTCTATTATTCTTCTAGGGTTTTTGATTTGTACTAAAGTCTCCATTTTCACTAGTGTTAGTATTTATATTCTTGTCACAAGCCCAAATAACTCAAAAATAAAAGAAAGGCATAAAATTTGAATGTTTAAAAATTAGAAACACACAATCTTTTGCATTGGTTCCATCAGTTAGTGCATCACCGACACTGAAGACCTCCATGGCATTAATTAGTGGGGGAAGAGTTGAGTCCGAGGTGGCCACCAAAGAAAACAAAGTGTTTGCAGAAGCAGTCATGTTTCCAATATAAATCTCCAAAGTACTCCCATAAGATGGAATTATGGGATTTGTGCTAGCCTCATTGTTAATGTAAATCTGAAACGATTGCTTCTCCATTGAATCCAGCTGAGCTAGTTCAGCAAAGTATGTGTTGATGTAGATGGGTACTTCAACTGTTGGTAGATTAGTGTTTAAGATTACGGAGAATGATACATTTTTCGGTGTCATTGCACTCTGTAACACAGATCTTGGAGGGTTATCTTCAACATCAACCTTCATGAATAGTAAGTCACTTGGAACCTTAACTAGTCTATTGGTTACTATTGCAGGAACCCAAATACGATCATAAGCGTCATCCGAGAACCTAAACCAACATCAAAAGTTATACATGTAAACATTGAACCCACAATAAAAAATAAAATAAAACAAGAAACATCAAATACACCAAGATTTACATTGTATGATGGTATGCCTACATCCACTGATGAGATGAGACCAATTGACTAAATTAGACTAAGAAACAAATTAAAGCTTTGGAATTTTTTACTTCTACCTTTCGTAGACCTTCCAAACCCTCATTTCTATGTTTTCTTTAACTCTTATCATGTCAGCCTAAAACGAGTAATATTGACTTCAATGGAATATTGTCAGCCTTCGAGACTATGTTCGTTACATAAGTACCACTAAAAGGCATTTTTATTTTATCTTTTACTACAAAAGGGTAAGGAAGTTATCGTCTTTTTGATCAATAGTGTTTTTGTATTGTACTTTTGAGAGTTTGTGATATTTATAGAAAATGTACCGTTGCATAAGGACAACACAACCCTTGGTTTTTGTACTACAAACATTTTAGGAATAGAGAGATTTACCAAAACGTAATCAATTTTTGATGAAATTTCAATTCCAACTCACTGTTCATTTTAATTCCCAAAATGTGACCAGTAACGATTTCTGAAGTTTTAATATGACAATTTTGCAAGTTTAAAGTGACAATCTTGCAGGTATCAAGTGCCTATCTCACAGGTTCGTTAAAAGTAGCGAGATCGTCACTATATAAGCAAACGAGATTGTCACTTTGGGAGAAAAACACCCAGTGAGATTGTCACTTTAAACATGCAATCTCGTAACTTGAAAAACCTGCGATCTTGCACATTCATGTTTTGTGAATTAAAATGAACAATTAGCAGGAAAGGAAATTTCATCATATTTGGCTCCCGAAATGGTAATTCACCCTTAAGAATTTTCATTAAAAAAAAACATGATTTTGGAGTTTGTTAACATTCCATTGCAGTCTTAGACGACAACAAATAATACGTATCCAAATTCTAAAATTCGAAGATTGCCCTTATTAATCCTAATGAGTGTGTTTTATTTTCCTAGAGTACAATGCACCCATGGTAATTAATTACCAACTAGATTTAAGATTCAAGACATCTATAGCAATATAATGAATCATAGCAAAGGAGACACATTGGATATTTTTCACATACCTTATTGTTTTATTTGTACCAAAAGCAACCCTCTTTCTCAAGAACAAAGGATAATTTGAATCAACATGGCTGTACATACCGATATCCAAACTCCTTACTTCAAGTGTTGATATAAAGGGAAACTGATTATTTTGTGTTTGTGCAACACATACACTTATGGTATTCCCTTTTGCACTATATACTGCTTCATAATAAACTACATCGTCGCTCGATGTCACCACTGTTGCCCAGTGGTTTCCATCAAATTGCAGATCGAAGGTTGGTGGAGATGATTTCTTGTCATAGTTTCCATAGAAAAAGCCAGCACGTACAAGGACACGATCACCCTTGTCAATATCTATTGTGTAGCAATTCTTCTTGTGAGTAGTGAATACTCGAAGAGTGCTCAATACATGAGAGACTGAACTCGGTGTCGGCACAACATGGTTTTCACCATTTTGAACATAGAGATCATCTCCAAACCATAAAATAAAGTTTTCGTCAGAGTAAGAACTTGAGGTACCACAATCAATGCTCACAAACACTGTAAATTGGATAACACACGGAAACAACATGATTTATTAGAAGCAACAAAGATAATCCTCATCATTATCTATGCCTTATTCCAAAACCAAGGTTGCAACATGAATCCTATTTTTCTATATATTTAGAAAAAGAAAAACAGTGGGTTTTTTTTTTCAAATAGAGTTGCCATTATGAACATCTGACTTTGGCTTAACCTTACTTGAAGTGTTAAAACTACCATTTTTTTTTTAATTCTTACAAAATTATTCAAAATGAAAAACACCAGGATATTTGCATGAATCATTAGTCAAAGGGTGTAAATCTATATTATTATTTTTTTATTGAGAGAGACATGTCTAAAACATCTAATTTGTAAGGGTGGTAAATATATAAAAATAATAACTTAGACTGAATATCTAGACAATGGAGATCATAATTCCTTTTAACCTCACCTTCTGCTGATACCAATACAAAGGAAAGAGACAGAGATGATAATGACAGAAGAAGAAGATGAAGAAGGTTAGCAGCCATGGAGGTCTAAAAGATAGAAAGAGCCTCTGGGCCTAGACCTTCATTAATGGGGGAATGAAGTTTGACCTTCTTAAGGATTTGACTTTTTCTTCTTCTTTTCAAAAACAAAAGTAATCACAGCTCAGTAATGAAAGGGTTATCTTGTTAAAGGGTGTTTGGTATGTATTTTCTTCTCGTTGGCTTTGACTTAGATAAAATTATTAAAGACTTTGGTTTATTTTATTATTATTATTTTTTTTTAATTTTAAAACCGGGTATCCCTGTAGATAGCGTGTCGGACCCATGAATCATGGCCTTGTCGAAGAACTAGTCTCGGGGCACATGCAACACCCGCACCTCACATGAACCACATAAGTGCGAGTGCGTCCTCACAGGTGGCCCCTGAGCTCATACTGGGCATTGAACTCATGACCTACCGGCATTAACCTTTTATCGGTCCAAAATTGCCATTGAGCGAACTCCTGGGGTTAAGACTTTGGTTTAGTTGATTCCCCACTCATTGGGTATATTTGTTGATATTAAACAGATGAATGATTGGTTTGTTAGCTGTTATTCTCACAGACTGTAATCCTATGTAGAAATATATGTTCATGAACAAACGTGCATGCCACATTTAATTTTTAAGTATTTTTCTGCCAATTGACTTATGATTAATATTGATTAAACAATAATTTTAAAACTCAACTTGAATGATCATCATGTTGTTGATGACACATAAATTGATTTGGATGAGTCATTAAAAATATATTACATTTTATTTATTTTGAATACGTTATCATTTTAAAATAAATAATAATATCTAGTTTTGTTCTCCAATTTTTTTTAAATATAGGGTAAATTATACTTTGACCCCCTATAGTTTGGCATAATTCCATATTGACCCTTAATGTTTTGATAATCGCACTTACCTCCCCTTTCACTAACAATGTTAAAATTCAGATGTTATTTTACTATTTTATTTTTATTATTACAAAAACTAAATTTTAAAACGATAATTAAAAATGCTCCCATCTAAGCATTCACATCTTAAGTATGAACCCATTTTTTGACAGGGATAATTTTGTTTATCAAGAAAAATAATATTTTAAAAAGTATAAAATGAACTTTTCAAAAATAAAAATCATTTTTTAAATATTTGGTTGACGGGAAGTAAATGGAAGGGGGAGAGGTAAATCAGCCCCTTAGGTAACTATAAGGGAGGCAAGTGCAATTATCAAAACTTTAGGAGGTCAACATGGAACTAAGCCAAACTCCAGGGGATTAAAATGTAATTTACCCTTAAATAATTATAGTTGCATAACTCGGTCTTGTTTCTGATCCAAGTCGAAAAGCTGTTAAATTGACTTAAAAAGTAGGCAACTTTGATTTTTGGAGTAGAGTCAATTCAAAATCCAATTGAGTCCAGTTGACTTGATTGAATATTGAGTCAACTCAACAAATTTTAAAACTGGATGAAATACACAGGCAAAGAGTTATATCATTATGATGGTTTGTGATGAGATTCTTATTGTAATTGATTGATAATCATGACCTAAAAAGTTATTTCTAAGATCCTATTTACAGAAATTTTAAGGCTTAATCATACGCTAAATTCTCTAAATAGACATAATTCATTAATAGTCTATTTTTATTATTGTTTATGATTTTTTGCCTAATTTTGATTATTTATTTGTGATAGGTCAAAGTCACAAGATCCAAAAAGGACGAACTAAGACAATCGAAAGAGTACATTGCACTTCAGGACTCAAGACAAGACTACGGACCAAAATCCAAACCCATTAGGCCCATAAGAGTTGTGGCATGGTGAACTCCTTGGGCGGCGCGGTGAAGTTGGCAAGAACTACTCAAGTATTTGTGCAAATTTATGACGGCTTGATTTGTAACCTAATAAATTAGGGTTTAAACATTTTGTTATACACGGAAGTTTTTCAAATCTATTAAACCTTATTATGGTTTCTACAAATAAGAGACCAGGCCATAATGGAAAAAAAAAACTCTTTCCTATCTTCTTCTTCTACCTCATTTGTTTTTATTTTGATTTTAGGTTTTTAATTTTTGTTTTTACTATTCAAACTTTGTAATCAATGAGCAACTACTGATTTCAGGCTAAAGATCAATAAATAAGCAACTTCTATTTTCTCATCTCCTCGCTCTCTTTTTATGTTTTCTATGCTTTATTTATTTTTTCTTGTGATGATCATCGGCTAAACCTCTATTAGAGAGGTTAATGAAGCCATGAGTAAGATCATCGTAATCAATTTATTAGTTTATATATGTGTTTAATAGTTTATTTGTGATAATGATTTATTAAGTAGAGATCATCATATCTGATTTGTTATTCATGGTTTTGATGGTTTAGACTTAGTTAAGTTCAAGTTAAATTATACTAATTAAATATTAAGTTAATCTTTTGATTTCATCTTATTAACTTAAATCATAATTTTTTGAGTTAATAATTGTGTCTAATATAATCATTCTCTGATCCAACAACATTAGATTGTTAGTGGGTTTGAGATAAGAATAAATACTGATAACTGATGAAATTACTTATTTGTGGTGGATTTGACTGATGTAATCTTTACATTGCAATCTTATTTCATGTTCTTCTATTGTTTTTAGTTTAGTTTAAAATTCTTTCTGAATCAATTTTTTATTAGTTAGTTATAAATCTTTATCGTTTTAAGTTAAAAATTGTTGGATCAACGTTATTTATGTGGATCGACCCTTACTTGCCAAGATTTTTGTATTTATTCTTATTTTATTTTGCATGTTAATCTACAACCAACAATTGATTTTGCAAATGATCATAAGTCTATCTTCTTTTTTGCCACTTGGGCTAACCAGGGTTCATGGACTTCCAATGATAATGCCTAGTTTATGGTTGCCAATGGGTCGGGCTGGGGAATAAACTGCCGAGGTTAAATAGGCCTAAAATCCTAAACCAAGCACAACCCACCTAATTTCAAATTTGAGCCCAGTAAGAAAAGACTTCTCGAAAACCACTCTTTTCAGCGGATAGTTATCGCGTCAACCTAGGACACCAACGAGCCTAGCAACCAAGTTCGAGTCCGACTTTGAAGCGGCCAGGCCACTTCAAAATTTTAGAGGAACCCTCGTCGTTACAAGACATGTGGCTTTTTCACGCCCCCTACATTTTTGTTGATATTTGGGATACATCCTTGGAAATGCCTCTTGTAATCCACAGGAGAGGGTTTGAACAAAATTTTGAAGCATAATGGCCCTTCAAAGTTTTTTCCCCCAAGTTCAAGCCAAGCCCTAAAGACAAATTTGGGCACAATTCAGTCCAGTCTGATAACTAAATGGGCCAAAATCATTACCAAATCCAATCCATGATTTGCTGGTCCGGACCAAAACCCAACCCATTAACAACCCTATATACCTAATTATGACAATCCATCATAGTAAAATGTTCAATTCTAACAAATTATCAACCAACATTAAAATCATGGACTAGTGCTTTGGAAGTGTGTACTACTTGCGTGCTAACAAACAGGAGTTAGTGTATATTAGTTGGCTTTTTCGATGACTCAGTGAAGAAAGATCAAGGGAGGAGAAAATTATCTTTTAGTATTCAAATAGGTAAATAAATAAATAAATAAATTATTTCTGTTCATCGATTAGAATCACCAACAATGGTGCAGCCCTAATTTTGAATGGTGGATGAAAATTTGGAACATTGAGAGAGAGTCCACAATAACATTCATAAAAATGAAAAGGGGATTATAAAAGATGGTGTTTTTTATGACGTTCATCATCTAATAAGTCAAATTCATTATTTAATCCTACATATAAGCCTTCTACAGGTATTGGTATTCCAATCAAGGCTGGTAACAGGTTGGATTTAGAATGGGTGAAGAATATATCTGTATCATATCCGATATTATATATGATTTCGTGAAGGATATACGAGTCCAATTAAACAATTCTGAATGGAATCTGAGTCATATATATACTAGCGGATGTCCGTGCCAACATTGCACTTGCATGTATTCCTGACTCTTTGAAAGTTATATTTGTTTGTCTTAAAACCCAATTGAAAGTGCATGGACCTCCTTTTCCTTTTCAATTGATCGATCTTTTAGGTTAAAGAAGGTAATTTAAAAGAGTTGCCTTGGATAAATATAGAATTTCTCAATTGATTTTTGGTATTAGTTCCTTTTTTAATCTATTGTTTTGAATTATGTTATTTAAAGGAGTTTATGTAGGTGTTTTGTAATTGGATCAAGGGTATGATATTTTCTACTCATCTAATCTAATGGAGAGCCTTGAATGTGGGTTGAGAGTAATGTGAAAAAAAATCAAAATAACAAAGAGAACACAATTGTATGAACACAAGGATTTACGTGATTCGACAATGTATCTACATTCACAAAACAGAACAAGAACAATCACTATTTTCTCATAAGTTTTATAATTTTTTAGATCTCTATTTATATAATCGAGAGTTATCAAAACATGTAAAACTTTTCAAAAATAGAAAATCTCTTAAGAAAATATTACACGATTATTCTTTTCATATCTCTTAAAAAATTCAGGGCATGTGCTCTATCCCTGCCCGCTGATCGATCCACGAGACTCCCGTGGCTCTGCATAGCGCTATAGAATACAAGACATTTACACAACAGCTAGAAAATTTCATCATTTTATTTGGTGGGTTAAATCTCTCCATCAAAATGAGGGTTGAGATGTTATGGGTTTCCAACAAAGAGGAATCCCTAGAAAAACTGTATAATCCCAAGAAGATATGTACTAATATTTAGGAAATCTATACCATAGGGTAGAAAAGCCCTTTTTATAGTTTGTACGACTGAGATGGAAGAACCTCCTAGGGATTCCTTTGAAAATAGATTGCCAAAACAAAAAAAAAAAGATCAACATTGTACCATATTGACAATGTGTTTTTTATCCCATATCAGCACCCATTGGATACTCAAAACCATTTGGCGATCTAAACAATCTAAGAGTTCATTGGTTACACCAAATTAATGAGGGAGGTAATCTAAAAAATCACCAAAATCTCGATTGATTTGAGAGGATTATATGTAGTGCAAACAACAGCATAGCCCTCTAGATTTCATGGTGTGGATCAAATTAAATGTGGGTGTTTGGTGGTGGTTCACTTTCAAAATCCTTAAATCATGCCAAATTAGCTTTTTGTTTTCTTTTTAATAATTTGTTCGAATCAAATCTAGACCATAAACTGAAAAAATCTGAGGTATTATCGAGTCACGTCGACCAACATAGCAACCCACGTGACCCAAATGAGAACCTTAGAATTTAGATTGAGGTAATGAAAGTTGATATAAACATCTTTTCCATAATAAATCACGATTCTAGATATAGTTAAATAAAAGAATATAATTTAAAAAGATCTAAAAGAACTTGAATTGAGGTAATGAAAGTTGATATAAATATCCTTGTGATAATAAGGTATGGCTCTAGATATAATTGAATGAAATATCATATTTCATTCAACCAAATCCAAATTTTTGGATTCAAATTTTATGGTGATGATCACAGGCGGATTTACAATGGGGACACTTGCCCCCACAAGAATTTTTGAAGCCTATGGATTAGTGAGTTATTGCGACAAATTTTAGCAATGGATAAAAAAGTCTGCCACTATTGCCCTCACAATTTTTTTTTTCCACTTCTAGTTGTCTTAAATTTTTTTTTTCACTCTTAGTTGTCCCCACAAAGAAATCTATACTCTTGGTTGCCTCCACATGGGGAAAATCCTGGCTCCGCCCCTGGTAATGATGATGTAGATGATCACGAAAAAAATAGTATAGCTACACAATTCGGTATTGTCATTTAGTTTCCGGAGGTGGTAGTTTTTTGAAAGTAGGGTCTGGATGATTAGGTAGAAAACATTTTATAGAGAAAATCAATTTCTTGGAAAATAAATTCTCTCAGAATATGCTTGCTATTGTTTCACCAAGGAAAATGTCATAAAGAATTTTTTTTCCAAGTGTTTTTAAGGACTATCCCATTCTGACAAGAATAATCATTTCTTGGCGATTGGGTCAGAAAATATTTTACCACCAAGAAAGACAATTGTTTTCTTTGGGAAAATAATGGTTACCCCAAAATGCACAATCACACGGTGGTAAATCCCATAGATAATCATTTTCCCAGGTAATCAAACTGACCTTGAGGAAAAAAAAAAAGTTTCCCTTCTTTACAGATGGCATTTAAAAATGTGTGGTTGGACAAATATCTAACCTATTTAGTGGGACCAAAGATCCATCTTTTAGGATTGTTTTTTACACAACCAAGACAACAATGATGTACTGTTCTTTTCTAGCCTAGACCCCATAAATTTCTCATCTTGTATCCAAACTTACAACACCCAATTTAAAATAAGTTTATAGTAAATTAAACCTGAAAAACACCACAAGAACATTAGTCTTTAAATGAAATCCATAATAGTTTAAACTTTACACATTAAGGTGGAATTTAAGTATTCTTGATAACATCATAGCCTCAATGTGCTTGGTGTTGATGTCTAATTCTATTTGGTGCTCAATTTCCACAACTCTGAAGTCATTCGTCGTAGTTTGCCATGTGACTGTAGGGTCTTGATGGTTCATTCCAGGCACTGATGTGTTATTGCTCATTGATGTCGTTAAGGTTGCCCCTCAGGCTCAGTGCCACCGCCCATTTGTCCTGAAAAACATTAAAAAAACATAGCTTAGAACTTGCACTTATAGATTATAATAAATCAATGTTATGTCATGTATGTACTTCTCCTTAATCATGCTTATCTCGCACTCCAAACTACTTGTTAACGTTGAACCTTAAGTAAAACCATGCAGTTAATAAGAAAAATAAATGAACACAATAAGACATACATAATTCGATAGTGTCTATATCCTACGGATGAGATGAGAATATTTCACTCAAGTATAATCCGGGTTTCTCCCTATGATTCTCTTAGCTCTCCCAAACTTTGAAGTGTTAATTTTGTCGTTCAATTTTACTTTGTTGTATCCTTAAAACGAGTTACATAACATATATATCTCTAAAATTCAAAATATCAAAATTGCCTATTTACGTATAGATGCATTATACTTCTTGGTGATCAAACAATACATAGATTCAAAACAAACAAATGAATAGATTAATTATAATCACTTATTGTTCAAGTTGTAAATGATAATAAAATAATAACAAAAGAAAACATTGGCAAACAAAAGTCGAACTACAGAGACAATGTTAATCCAAAGTATTTTTAATTCCAATCCAATTCAAGTTTATGTAACCGATTAAAAATAGTTTTTGAGAGAAATTTATCTAAAACAAACTACTAAAATAAAAACTAAAAAATAAGATAGAGAAGTGTAGATCAATTGGATCCACTTTCACAAGCTTTATCAGTAAATTCTGATTCTTTATTTATCTCGATCCACTAATCAAAAGTATGCAATAACTTAGGTCGAGATTATTAGATAAACATTGACTATTCTCTATAAAGCATGGATCTTCTTAAACTTATCAAAGAAAGAAATCATCAAAACTTTGAAAATATTCAATATTCAACTTGATAATAAATACCTACGCTATCACAATAAAACTATTAAGTCATTACGAGAACAATAAAACACTAATAAATCTTACTTCGGCTTCCTCAATCGATCTAACGGAGATTTAGCCAACAATCATCACAAGAACAATAAAGTAAAAAAAACATGGAAAGAAAAAGTAGAGATGAGAGAAAGAGAATATCTTTATTATTTCCTGATTTGAAATCGACAGAACCTCCTTACAACTTTCGTAAAACTAAGAAAGAAAAATATAAAAACTTAAACTAAAAGAATATAAAAAGAGAAGTTGACTTCTGGGGGAGATTGGAGATAAGAAGCCATTTAGTCTAGTCTCCTATTTATAGAGAGACTAGATTAGGGTTTCTTGGGTAATTAGGATTTTAAAAACATTCCGTGATTACAAAAATACTAAAGTCCTACTTCAATAAGAATGTCTTTCAGTCGTCAAGCTTCAGTACGAATTTTGAGACTTGAATTTTTTCGTTGACCACGTCGCTGCCGTTGACCATGGCATCGCGATAAAGTTTTTGTCAATTGACTTCAATTTGAGTCCATGATCTTATTTTGGATCTTAAATCATAGTAGTAACTTCGGATTTTCTCGATTCTCTCTGAAACTTCGCGAATATTTCCTATTACACGTAAATAACAGTAATTAGTTCCGAATTACATAATTAAATTGAAAACAAGAATTATTGTAGACTAACCATGCATTATGTCTAATGAGGGAATTTAGTATTCAATTTATCCGTAAAATTCATGTAATAAGGGCTCTAGAAACGACTTTCTAAACCTTGATCACTTGTTTCGTCGTGTATTTAATTAGAAAGCCACAGAAATATAATGAACCAAATTATAAAAAAATTCGAACTAAACTATGTAAGTTAGATCTATTATGTAAATGTCTTGTATTTTGTTGTGTTATGCAGAGCTGTGGGGGCAGAGTCCCTAGCCCAAAAATTTTAAGAGGTATGAAAAGGGCAGTGGTGTAATATTTTTTAAAGGGTTTTCTGTTTTTGGGGGCTTCTGTTTTGGGGAGTTTTATATGTTTTAGTGACTCTTGGTTATATAAATAAAAATCTCTATGTATATAAAACGTATGAGAAAATAGTAATTATTCTTGTTCTATTCCGTGGAAATAGGCACACTGTTGAACCACGTAAATCCTTATGTTATTGTTGCAATTATGTCATCTTTTATTTTCATTTTTCACAAGATCATCCAAAATTGTGTATGGAAATAAAGTTGTTAACCTGCACTGAATGCTACAATTACTGTGGTTTTTCTTTGGTAGTGAAGGATACCAATAACTCCAACAATAATCTAGAATAAGCCAAATATTGGAAGTGCCACTCTAACCATAATTGGTATCAGTTTTCTACTTTTTTTATTGTCGCTTGGAGGAGGAGTATTGGTTGAAGTCCCTGATGAAATGTTAGGTGACACTTCGACTATCCTAGGTGATGTTTTGATGCCCAAAGGTGTCCTAGTGCTTGAAGTCCCACATGACTCATTGGAAATGCATAAATATCAATTGCCTGTGATGCTACAACTCAAAAGAAAAATAATCAAGAACTTCAATAATCAAAGAAGACACACGTGATGACAACAAGGAATAATGGAAAGATGGGTACTTGATTTGGGTAATTGATTCACTTACTTCAACTTCAAAAAAATTTCTGAATAGTGAAGATGATAAGGTTTCAAAAAAATCATTATCTGCCAAGTTCCTTGAAGAAGAAAAAAATATACATTTTTCAAGTTAGTTTTACATAACTGTATAATTTTCATAACCCCATAGAAGAAAATGTTGGAGGTGTTTTCCAGTGGAACTCACAACTCTACAAGATTGGGGAAGGAACCAAGGAAATCAAGAACTTTATCAATAAAGCTATTATTGTGAAAGTCTCTACAAACCATGACAAAGAACCAAGTTTAAATTAAAACAACAAAGATTGAGTCTTCTTTCTTACTTTGAGTTCTCCATAACCATTTTCACTCATACGGTTTCAAGATCATCCATTACACTAAAATCAAGAATAGTTTCATATAATTCAAAGCCACTGAGATATTTAAAAATCCATAAGGGAAAGAAATAGACATTGATTATAGGTTCAATCCCAACAAACCAATGACCCAATAAAATGATAAATTTATAGAAAAGATCACAAGTCATCAATAAACCAAATACTAATGATTTGGCATATATAGAACATTATAAGAAGATGATGAAGATTTACAATGTTGTTAATCGAGGTCTAGCCTCTGAACTACATGCGATCTAGTCCCAGGTAAAGGGGGTTGGAAGACAAGGGTCACCACTCCATTCATGTAGAGTTGTTTTGTAATAAAGTTAACGTATCAACTGAAAAAATATAAATGATGATTAGTCCACAATTCTCATAGATCTTATTGCATCATAGGCAATAATTGTTGGAATAATGAATGATAAATTAAAGTTTGGGTTTGTCTCAAAATCTGGGTTCATACCAACAATCACATAGGTAGTTACAAAACATATTCATAATAATTATGTGTAGAGAAAATTGTAAAGAGTTGCAATACCACTTTCCAATAATTATGTATCTCTTCAAAGAGGTGCATTAAATGTACTTTTTCAAGAGTTATGTACTTCTTCAAATAGGTATATTAAATGTACATTTTTCAAGAGTTATGTACCTCTTCAAAGAGGTGTATTAAATGATAATAGTTGCAATACATTTTCAAAGAGTTGTGTATCTTTCCAAAAGTTATGTCCCTCTATGAATAGATGTTTAATCATTTTGTTTCTTATATTTATAGTCCATCCTTCATTGTATTTTTTACAAAATTTTCTTAATCATTCTTCATACTAGTTTTATAGAAAAAGTGAGTGCAAATCATAGTTATTTCGTTGTTCTTTGGTTTGAAGTGCTACTATCATAAGAAAGAGATTGTTATATCTAAGGAGATAGTCTCCAAAGACCATGAGTACCAATGTGAGGAAAATAGTGTCTTAAGGACATAGAGTCAAACTCTAATCTTGGTCTCATTCATTTTTTTTTTCTTCTGTTTTTCGTATACATCATTATAAGCATTTTTGAATTTTATTTTAATTCAGTTTCTATTAGGTATTGTTTACTTGATTTTTCAAGAGGACAAATTATATTGTCATATTCAATAAGAATAACAATCTTAAAACAATATTTTTTAGAGTTTGTATTTTATATGAATGATCATTACATCGGTTACAAATTCTATCACTCTTGCCACTATTCCAACCCATGTTAGTCATCGGGAGAAATTTGAGAAATTCAATGAGACTGAGTTTAAGAGATGACAATAGAAAATATTTTTCTATCTGACTACATTGAATATCGTGAGATTTCTACATAAGGAAGTCCCTACTTTAAAAGAAAATGAAATTGATAGTCAAGTAGTCATTGTCGTGGATGCATGAAAACATTATGATTTTTATGTAAAAATTATATCCTCAATGGATTGGACAACACATTGTTTAATATGTATAGCCAAATCAAAACTTCTAAAGAGCTATGGGAGTCTTTGGATAAAAAAAAAATGAAATAGAAGATGTTGGCATGAAGAATTTCATCGTTGGTCATTTTCTTGATTTTAAAATGATTAATTAAAAGACTGTCATAAGTCAAGTCCAAAAGTTACAACTCATTTTACATGAAATACATGTAGAAAATATGGTGCTTAGTGAATCATTCTAAGTGACTGCAATAATTGAAAGATTACCACCAATTCGGAAAGACTTTAAAAATTATTTAAAACACAAAAGAAATGAGACTCGATGACTTGATTGTGAGATCAAGAATAGAATAAGATAACCTTACTTCTGAAAAGAAAATAGGAAATGTTTGGAATCCAAGGTAAACATTGTGGAGACAAGACAGAAAATCATAAAAAATATAGAGCACTCTAATCAAGGTTCAAGCCAAGGTTATTCAAAAAAGTTAAAAGGACTGTTATTTGAGCAAATGACGAGAAAACTTCAAAAAGAAGACAAACCAAGAGCATATGACCGAGGAAGAGAGACTAGTAACTGAAATTATTTATATAAAGCTTTCAACTATAGTGTCTAAATTTAATTTGGTAAACAACCCAAAAAAATGGGGCGTGGACACTAGAGTTACTCGTCATATTTGTTCGGACAAAAAAATATTCTCTTTATATGAAGAAGTAAACAAATGAAGAAAAATTATTTATGGGAATTCTACAACTTCCAAGATTGAAGGCATAAGTAAAATCGTACTAAAAATGACATCTAGCAAGGAACTCACTCTCAACAATATGTTGTATGTTCCAGATATTCGAAAAAACTTAGTTCCAAGGTCGTTGTTGAGTAAGAATGGGTTCAAGTTGATTTTTGAATCCGAAAAATTCGTACTTACTAAAAATGGGGTGTATATGGGAAAAGGTCATTTGATCGATGATTTGTTTAAGATAAATGTAATGACAATTATATCCTTAGTTTCTAATATTAATAAAGTAAATTCTTCTATTTATGTGCTCGAGTCTTTTAATGTGTAATGTGATAGATTAGGTCATATGAATTTTAATATATTGCGTAGATTAATAAATTTATATTTATTGTCTAAATTTCATATTGACCCAAAACATAAGTATGAAACGTGTGTGAAGGCTAAATTGATCAAAATACCCTTTCATTATATTGAAAGGAACACTAAACCTCTAGAGTTAATTCACAGTAATATTTATGATTTAAAATTTATGCAAAGTAGATATGGTAAAAAATATTTTATTATTTTTATTGATGATTGCATAAGATATTGTTATGTGTATTTGTTAAAAAGTAAAGACGAAGCCTTATAAATGTTTAAGTATTAAAATAATAAAGTTGATAATCAACTTAGTAAAAAGATAAAGGTAATAAGAAGCGTTAAAAGTGGTGAATATGAAGTATATGTTGGTGAGTTCTGTATAGAATAAGGTATTATTCACTAAACTACCACTCCTTATTCACCTCAATTTAATGGTGTTACTGAACGTAAAAATTGAACCTTAAAGAAAGTGATAAATGTTATGTTAATAAGTTCTACTTTACCCCAGAATTTGTGGGGGAAACAATTCTTTACGCAAATAACATTCTCAATAAAATACCTCACAAGAAAAATGACTAAACTCCATATGAGTTAAGAAAATGACAAAGATCATCATATAAATATTTAGAAGTGTGGAGGTGTCTAGCTAAACTAATGACTCCTACCCCTAAAAGGTCAATATAGGACTAAAAATCATCGAATGTATATCTATTAGTTACCCACATAACAGTAGTGTATATCGATTCCTTGTACATAAATCTGACATTCTTAACATTCATGTTAATACCATTATTGAGTCATGGAATGCTTCATTTTTTTAAAATATTTTTTCTTATAAAAATATACAAGAAATAAGTTCTCATAAAAGAACTCATGATACTACAAGCAATAGTTCTCAAGGAAATATAGATAAACAATCTATAGAAAATGGGGATAAACTTAGATGCAGTAAGAGAGCTAAAATGATTAAGTCATTTGGACCTAATTTTCTCACTTATTTATTAGAAAATGAACTTCAAAGTTATAAAGAAACAATGTCAACTTCTAAAGCTCCATTTTGGAAAGAGGTTATTAATAGTGAAGTTGAATACATTTTACAAAAAAAACACATGGGAACTAATTAGATCTATTATAATAGATCTTCCATCAAGCAATAAGCCTTTAGGTTATAAATGGATATTCAAAAGAAAATTGAAACTTGATGGAATAATTGATAAGTATAAGGTTAGATTAGCAACAAAGGACTTTAAACAAAAAGAAAGCCTGGACTTCTTTGATACATATTCACCAGTTACCAAGATAACATTCATTAGAATATTAATCTAATTGTTGCATTACATAAATTTGAAATTTATCAAATGGGTGTTAAAACAGCTTTCTTAAATAATGAATTAGAATAATAAATTCTATATGAAACAACCTGAAGGGTTTATCATTCTTGGATAAGAAAAAAAGGTTTGCATACTTATTAAGTCTCTTTATGAATTAAAACAAACATCAAAGCAATAACATATAAAATTTGATAATGCAATATTTTCAAATGGATTTAAGATCAATGATCAGGGTCTAGAAAGTGATTTCTAGAACCCTAATTACATAAACTTTACGGGTAAACTATATACTACATGCTCTAATTATATATAATTTATTGTTAGTTGCTATTATTATTGATTTCCATTAAAATATGTGTTTCAGACCTAATTGCGATTATTTATATGTAACAAGAGAAATTTGCAAACTTTCAAGATGAATTAGAAAAATTCAAAGATACCACTATGATCCAAAATCTGAAACAAGACTAAGGACCAAAATTCAAAACCATTGGGCCCAAATGGACTGCAGTGCCTTAGTCAACTTGGACGATGCGGTGATATCAAAAAATAAAACCTCGAGATTTGTGTAGTAGCTTGATGACTAAAAATACTTCGTATTAAAGTAGAGTTTTGAAGGTGTTTTGTTTACAAAGGCTTTCTGAACCCTAGGAACCATAGAAACACTAATCTCGACTCTATAAATAGGAGACCAGACCAAAAGTTAAAAGATATCTGTCAAAAAGGGAGATTTTTTTAATGTACATTAAGAGTTTTTAGTAACTTTTATTTTAGTGTTTTTCTTTTAATCTTTCTTTAGAAAAAAAAGTTGTAATTGACGAGACTCTACCGGTTCCAGAATAAAAAAATAATAAAGAATTTATTTTCTTGCATCTCTACTCTCTTTCACTCTCTTTTATGTTCTCTTTGTTTTATTTTTACTTTATTATTTTTCGATGACTATTAGCTAAACTCTCCGTTAGATCGATTAAGAAATCCTGAGCAAGATTCTATTGACTTATTTTTATTATTCCCATATCTATGCTCTATTGTTTATTGTGAAAAATTCTTTTAAGTAAAAATAATCGAATGAAATATTAATTGTTCTACCGTTCAAATGGTTTATACTTAGAAAAGTTCAAGATAAACTATACTTGGCAAAAAAACATTTAATATTTCTCTTATAATCTTGACTTAATCATTGATCATATATTTTTGAATTCATTCGTTATATAACTAATCGATTTTTCAATCCAAAAATATTAGTTTTGTTTAGTGAATCAAGATAATAGAGGACATTTAAAGATTGTTAACAAGACTTGCAATGGTAAATCAAACCGATCTACACTTCTTCATAGTGTTTTAAACCCTTTCTTTTAATATTTTATTTTAGATAATTTATTCTCAAAAACTGTTTTTAATCGTTTATGTAAATTTGAATTGAGTTTAAAATAAAAAAGAATATCAGATCACATTGTCTATGTAGATCGATCATTGTTTACCAAGGTAACTTTATTTTTTATTTTTAATTGATAATCTACACTGAACAATCAATGGATATGATAAATGCATATAGGCCAAGAGCACACAAAATAGCTATGTAATTGTGTGTCTTTATGTGGATAATATGCTTATTATAGGTAGCAATAATGACATCATTACATCTATCAAAAAAATGTTTACTAGCAATTTTGATATAAAAGACTTAATTATAGCAAATATTGTGGCGCCTTGCCAAATACTAACACAAATCCCCATGTTAAAACTCGAGGTACTAGGTAGCACCTCGAAATTTCGGCATGGTCTCCTCTATTTATGTTAGCATTTCAAGGCGTTTAACCTGCACTTAATAAACAACATACATTCCTGCATATATACATTCAAAATATAATACTAGCGGAAATCTATATACATCTAATAACGTATAAAAATCAGAGTGCGGAAGAAAAATTTTATATACACGATTATACAAGAATTCCTCACTCTAACAAAATTCCTAACGCTCAAAATCAAAATCTATATGACTCTTAGACAAATCGACACCACTAGGGGTAATAACCCCAGTACTCACCAGGTAATAGACTCTGGTCGCCTATCTGACCCACCAGATGGTCCCCACTTGCTGGTTCTGTGCCCGTCTCGCCAACTGCAAGCTCTAAAGTAAAAAAAAAATAGGAAGAAACGGGTGAGTAACAATGGTTACCTAGTAAGGAAACAAATAATTTCTGTCAATAATCCCTCCTAACATGAATGAATAAACATACTGAATCATTTTAACATATGCAAAGTTTTATAGAATAAACTACGATTAACTAGTACATATAGTCAGTGATGAGTAACTAAACATTTTAAAACTAACATTACATCAATCAACAGTACTCACTATAACATTTTCTTTATATACAAATCTAATTAATCAAATAGAAACATTAAACATGCATTTCATTTTATATATCAAAGTAAGGCAACAGATACATAATACACTATGGTGGAGTATTGGAATTAGAAAGTTGGGATTCACGACTAGATCGATCACAGTCGGGACATGATGTTACAATTCTTCTTTGGCTTTTAGTTCCTGATTTTGTGGTCGATCGCTGCCCTTACCACGCATGGTTGACCATTTATTCGGCTTAGGCTGGTCGTTTGATGTGATCGTAAATAATAGGTTTCTTTTCGATGTGTCAGAACGGTCGACTACTATAGATTGTTAGTAATCACTGACTAATCATCATCGTCTATGCCTACCAGGCGTGCATGTGATTCCCAACCACCTTTACATAACAAGTTCACTGGTAAAGATAGAGAGAAATAACCTGAATTTCAGTTGTGACTCCACTCTCAAACGCGTCCCATACCACGTATGAGCTTGGTGGTCCCTACCGTACATCACAGGATAGTATACTACTTCGGATGATATGACGCACTATCCCTTCAGGTATTCACAAACTCTTTAACAGCTCACAAAATAACTACATATATATTATTTTCATTTGATAACAAAAGAGAAATTAATAATACAAGGTTGAAAATGGATATCCAGTTTCCTACCATGCAACTATGGCTAACCGACCTAAAATAAATAACAGACCGGAACAGTAAACAGCGCCTCGTGCTAACAGAAAGTAAATAAACATGCAACCAGTAACATTATCCCTGGATATCCGTTCACCAATCTACACACAACATAACAATATAAAATGCAGACATCACCCCTCGGGTGTGACTCTGACATTTTACCGTTTCATACCCTTTTTTCGATTTTTACAGTTTTCAATCTCTTCAATAAAATATCCATTTTCTGATATTCATCAACTCAGTATGAGTTCATTGAATATTAAATCATATTTTCCAATTATAGAATTTATTTTTATCAATAATATTAAAAAAATATAAATTTTATATCAAAACGGGGTCCAAGTAGTGCACAAGACCCAACTGATGGAAATAACCCGTATAATTGGTTAAAAAATACAATTAAACATATCAAACATGCAATTTCTAGCTTGAATTTTGAAATAACCAAAAAAATTTTATATTTTGAAAATACATCAAAATTTTCTGATAAAATCCTAAATACAATTTTTACAATCTATGATTACTAATAAAAATTGAGAGTTCCTTACAATCTCTAGGCGACAGAATTGAAGCACGTGCATGGAAATCAAGGTGACTCGTACTTCGAGATGGCTGATTTTTAAAATCGACCCGGTGATTTTAAAGATCTCGATGTGGCAGAGGACGGTTTGACCCCGAAACGGATGAAATCCGAGGTCGAAGTTACGAAATCTTCGTATAAAAATACGAAACAGATTCTGGATCAAACCATTGACTCGATAGTACAATCAATGTCATTCATGGGTCAGATGGTTGAGTCTCATAGGAAGTCCAGAGAGGAAATATGAATAATACAACCACCACCACCTCGAAGCCAAATGAAAGAAAGGCAATTAGTATCTAGCAAGAGACAAACAATTACGAAACTAGTAAATTCATAAGAAAAATAACCATACATGAGGAGTGAGATTATAGACATACCAACTCAATTGATGGAAGACCTTTATAAGAAACAACAATATATACTAGTAAATCAATCGAAAGAAAGAGTTGTAATATATTCAAATGTGGGAAATTGGAACATAAAGGAGAATAATGTTCGGGTCGACGTCAATCAATTAAGGATGAGTGGTTCTGAAAGATGCTAGACAAACCAATTTAGAAAATAATAAGGCCACCAGATTTCAATAAAGTTGATAACGCACTCGTGCATCCCGAACATACAAAACTAACGATCAGAAACGAGAAATGGTACAAAACTTACCACAATTGTAAGGTGCACCACTAAATCCAAGAAATGAGAGAGTGTTGGACTTCTTCACAAAATGAAAATACTATTCCACCTCAGGGACCACTACCACAGGTCTTGCTTTTGAAGAACGAGAGAGTTTCCCAGCCCAAAAGACGGGTAAATCCAAGGATGTGATTGTAGAATTTCCAATGATTACATCCACCGAGATTTGGGGACTTTTCCAATCTAGTTGAGGTCAATGAGTGGGTTTTGAAGACCTGAAAGATTTTGAGTACCATGTAGTGCCTAAGAGATCAGTGGGTGACGGTGATTACATTCCAGTTGGACGATGATACTAATCATTAGTAACGTTTTGAAATTAATGTATTGGGAGATGGATTGTTTGAATGGGTAGACTTCGAGACTTCGAGAGGATAGATTTATATCCAAGACTGCTCGATAAATCAAGCACCAGGAGTTTTTGAGATTAGTGTAGGGTAATCTATCAATTACAAAGACTAAGATATGATGTTCATTAGGTTGTCACGATATGCGCCCGAGCTTATCCTGAGAGATTTGCAGAAGGCCCCTAGATTCTGTAAAAGACTATAACCCTATCTAAGGAGCAAGAGGTCGATGATTGAGACTACCAATTATAGAGATACGGTAAATCGAGCTTAAAGGATAAAACGAGAGGAGATAGAGTTACAGACCTCCAAGGGGCAAATGAGTTGACCTTAGATTTCTTTTCTTCCCAGATCAGATTCAGACAAGAGGCCGATGTATTCGAGGCCAATCTCCTCCGGATCAGTGTATTCATAATATATAACTCCTCCACTATCAAGTTGTAAAGTTTCCCAATCGCCGAGTTATAGAGCAGCTGGAGCTCCAGTGATGCCAACAAGGCCAAAGGAATCAACAAGGTAGGTTCAGAGCCTACAGACCCCAATCTACCAAATGCATACTCCACAGAGATCTATGAAGATAAAATCATTGACATTGTTACCCGTGTGATTAGGTGGGATATATCAAGAGAGAATGTCCTCTATCATAGGCAGGAGCAAGGGTTATGACCCAGGAAAAACTACCTGTCTCCGACAAAGTTTTGGAAAGTACGATTTCTAATTATAATGTTAGAAATTGGAGTTCTATTCAATACTAATTCTTCTAGATCATATAATTCTGCTGAAAGTTTGTATACCTGCTAGAGTTGTACTTCCCACTATTCATTATTCTAGTATAATATTTGAAACGGACTAAACAACCAACCTTTCTTCTACCGCTTTCCATTTTCTATGCTATCATCCCATCCTCATCTTTAACCTCACCCTTTTTTTAGCGATTTGATATTTATTATAATTTGGAACTGTGAAGCTTCTGGAAGTAGGCGGAGTAGAAACTAATCAACTAATAGTAAGGGGGTGAAGGAATGAAACTAATTCGGAACTAGAATAAAAATGTGCAAGCTTAAAAAAAAAAGGAAGCTAATCGTGAACCAACTAGACTACATTTTGATAATTGATAGGTATGTTTTAGGTGTAAGGATGGTCGTGAAGTGTGAGAAGGCGAGTGTGATTTATAAGACTAGTAATGTGACTATATAGCAAGTGAAGGTATGGGTAATAACTAATACTATATATGGTTGAGTTGAGGAACTGGTGAAATTTGAAAAAAAAAAAAAAGGTATCGTACAATTTTGAAAGAGCATGTGGTATGTAAAACAAAAGAGATTTAGTAAAGTATAAGTTAGGAGATGGGTCGATATAAAATGTGAGAAAGAATAATCTTGTGACAATGTTGCATTAATGGTGACTTAATGGAATTATGAGAAAATAGATGTAAGACTTATCCCCTCGAGCAAGAATTGAATCATAAAGGTTATGTCAGAGATTTTGAGAAAATATCTCAATAAGTAGAAATGTAATATTAAATTGAATATAAAGATAATGGTGTGTTTGCAATAAATATATGCATTGAGGGGTAATATTCATGGCAATTATGAGTAAAACATAATAGATAGTGTAATTGGTGAGAAAAATAAGATAAAGAATAGAAAAGATTATTGTTAATAGATATTAGTGAGGAAATGAGGCAATATGAATTGATTGTTATCTTAGGGTTATACAAATAATTGATTAGTTGGAGTATGAGTTTGAATTAGAGTGATTAATTAATGAATGTGTTGGGTTGACGGAGTATGGGAGACATAAGTCTACGAGTTATAAATCAGATCGGTTTGGGACTAAGAATAGATGGTAATAAAAAATAGGTAGTTTTTATTATACATGTCGTGTTAGTGGAATCGCGACAAAGTTTGATTAGGTATGATTTCAATTTCGATGACGAAATTTTTATTAAGGGGGGGAGAATGTAACACCCCGAATTTTCAATTCGTATCTCGAGGAAAAAATAATAGAATTTAAAGAAAATCTTGAAAGTGGGACTTAGGGGTAAAACTTTAGGATGTTTCTGATCATTTTAATGGAATCTGACCTCACCATTGGATTTAAAATGATCGAAAAACATACTTTAGCCTGTAAGCATGCTCAAATACGAGTCCGAATATAAAAGTTACAAAATCCTCAATTACTGAGTTGGACCAAGCTAAAATAGTGAATTTTACTAGAGTAAGAATTATTAAGATTAGATTACACCACTGGATTCGTAACGAAAAATTATTGAAGATGGACTATTTATTTATTTTTTTTGGAGATCAGGAAGTCGAATTATCGTAAAAAACAAAAACGACATCAAGTTCAAGGGTCACCTCATGCCAAAAATGTAAATTTTTGTTAGAGACAAAATTTGTAGAAATTGACTACACCATTAGATCCGAAACAAAAAAATAGACGAAATTGAGTATTCATTTGTCATTTTTGGAGTCCAGATGATCAAATTATCGTCGATCAAAACAATTGACAAAATATCGATTTTGTCCCAAATTTTATATAAATAAAATTTTAATAATTTCTTTTTCAATTCATCTTTCCCAACTCGTCCAAACAGCCACGACATATATAAATAAAAAATTCATTTTTTCTTCGATCTTCTACCTCAGATCTCTCTCAAACGGTTCACCGTCAACGATTGACGCAGAAGGGAAAAATGTCCGCCGCTACGTTCTCTACAAAACCCACCCAACCTCTTTCTATTTCACTTTTTTTTTCATCCAATATCGTCAAAAATCAGTCGAATTTAAATACGGAAATTTCAAAACTTTGACATCAGATTTCGTCCGTTTCGGAGTCAAACAGTCTTCCAACGTAGAAGGGCGAAACGTTCGTAGCCTCGACATCTGTAAAACCTATCCAACTTTTTTTCGTTTCACTTTCTACTTCATCCGATATCGTCAAAAATCAGCTGTATTTATATACGGAAATTTCGAAACTTCGACCTCGACCTCCGCCGTAGAAGGGAGAAATGACGACCACATCAAGATCTTCGAAACCACCGAGCCGATTTCAAAAATCAGCCACTTTGAAGTTTGGTCCGTCTTGATTTTCGTGCTATTCACCTCAATTTTCGCGCGCGTTGACCTCGATTTCCATGCACACATTTCGATCCTTTCACCTAAAGATTGTAAGGAACTCTTAATTTCTATTAGTAATCGTAGATTGTAAAAATTACATTTAGGATTTTATCGAAAATTTTTTGATGTATTTCTAAAATATAGAATTCTTTTGTTATTTAAAAATTCACGCCAGAAATTACATGTTTGATATGTTTAATTGTAATTTTTAACAAATTATACGTGGATAAGATATTTTAACGGGTTATTTCCATCAATTGGGTCATGTGCACTGCTTGAATCCCGTTTTGATATAAAATTGTATTCTTTTTCAATATTATTGATAAAAAAATCAATTCTATAGTTGGAAAATGTGATTTAATATTCAATGAACTCATATTGAATTGATGAATATCAGAAAATGGATATTTTATTAAAGAGATTGAAAATTATAAAAATCGAAAAAAGGGAAAAGGGTATGAAACGGTAAAATGTCAGAGTCACACCCGATGGGTGATGTCTGCATTTTACGTTGTTGTGTTTTGTGTAGGTTGGTGAATAGATATCCAGGAATAAGTTAATGGTTGCATGTTTATTTAAATTTCTGTTAGCGCGAGGCGCTGTTTATTTTTCCGTTATGTTATTTATTTTAGGCCGGGTGGCCACACTTGCATGGTAGGAAACTGGATATCCATTCTCAACCTTGTATTGTTAATTTCTCTTTTGTTTTCAAATGAAAATAACATATATATGTAGCTATTTTGTTAGTTGTTAAAGAGTTTGTGAATGCTTGAAGGGATAGTGCGTCATATCATCCGGAGTGGTGTACTATCCTGGGATGTACGGTAGGGACCACCAAACTCATACGTGGTATGGGATGCGTATGAGAGTGGAGTCACAACTGGAATCCAGGTTTATTCCTCTCTATCTTTACAAGTGAACTTTTAATGTAAATGTGGTCGTATACGAATGGTTTGTATATTTGGGAATCACATGTACGCCTGATAGGCATAAACGAAGATGATTAGTCAGTGATCACTAACAATCTATAGTAGTCGAACGTTCTGACACATCGAAAAGATACCCATTGCTTACGGTCACGTCAAACGGCCAGCCTGAGCCGGATAAATGGTCAACCAAGCATGGTAAACAGCGACCAGCCACAAAATCAAGAACAAAAAACCAGAGAAGAATTGTAACATCATGTCCCGACTGGGAGCGATCCAGTCGTGAATCCCAACTCTCTAATTCCAATACTCCACCATTGTGTATTATGTATCTGTTGCTTATTTTCATATATGAAATGAAATTCATGTTTAATGTTTCCATTTGATCAATTAGATTTGTATAAAAAGATAATGTTATAAGGAGTAATGATGATCGATGTAATGTGAATTTTAAAATGTTTAGTTGCTCATCCCTGGCTATATGTAACAGTTAATCGTAGTTTCTTCTTTAAAACTTTGCATATTTTAAAATGATTCAGTATATTTATTTGTTCATATTAGGAGAGGTTATTGACAGAAATTACTTTCTTCCTTACTAGGTAACCATTGTTACTCACCATTTTCTTCTCTATTTTTTTAGTTTCAGATTCAGAACTTGGCGAGGCAGGTATAGGGCACGAATGAGGATCATCTGGTTGGTCAGATAGACAACCAGAGTCCATCACCTAGTAAGTACTAGGGTTATACTCCCTAGTGGTGTCAGTTCCTCCAGGTAGTCTTATGGATTCTATCTTGAGTGTTAGGAATTTTGTATAATCCTGTATTCTGGTTATTCTTCTGCACTCTGATATTTCATACGTTATTAGATGTATATAGGCTTCCGCTAGTATTATATTTTGTATATATATGCAGGATTGTATGTCGTTTATCAGGTACAGGTTGAACGCCTTGAAATGCTAGCATAAACAGAAGAGACCATGCCGAAATTTTGAGGTGTCACCTAGTACCTCGAGATCTGACATGGGGATTTGTGTTAGCGTTTGACGGGACGCCACAATGACAATAATTAGGGTTCTTAGATACTTAAGATAAACTCTAAATTATGGGTTGCACTTCATAAGATACCCAATTGATGCTAATTAGATATTAGACACTAAAGACTATAAGTCCACTAGTGGATATGTATTTACAATTGGAGGTGCAATCGTATAATTTAAATCTTCAAAGCAAATTTGTATTGTCAGATCCACTATGGAATCTAAATTTATAACTTTGGATAAAGTAGGAGAAGAAATTGAATGGCTTCGTAATTTCTTAAAAGATATTCCATATTGGTTAAAACATGTACCTACAAATGTACACATTGCTGATCAGGGTCTAGAAATTCATTTTTAAAACTTTAATTACATAGACTTTATCAATAAATTGAACATTAAATCCCCTCATTAGACATAATGCATGGTTAGTCTATATTTATCATTATTTTCAATTAAATTATGTAATTCAGATCTAATTATTGTTATTCACGTATAACAGGAATTATTCGTGAAGTTTTAAGACAAATTAGGAAAATCCGAAGTTACCACTTTGATCCAGGATCCAAAACAAGATCGAGGACCAAAATTCAAGTCAATTGACCAAAATTTTACCATAACACCATGGTTAATGATGACGACATTATCAAAGACGAAAGTCAAGCCTTGAAATTTGTACTGAAGCTTGGCGGCTAAAAGACATTCATATTTAAGTAGGACTTTAGTATTTTTGTAATCATGGGATGTTTTCGAAATTCTAATTACTCAAGAAATCCTAATCTGATCTCTCTATAAATAGGAGACTAAACTAAATAGCATCTCATTTCCGAGATCTCCAATCTCTTGGAGATCAACTTCGATTCTTTTAGTTTAGGTTTTTATTTTTTATTTCTTAGTTTTACGAAAGTTGTCAGGAGGCTCTGTCGATTTCAAGTCAAGTAATAAATATATTTTCTTTCTCTCATCTCTATTTTTTTTTTTTCATGTTTTTTTATTTGCATTTTATTATTCTTGCGATGACTATTGGCTAAATCTTCGTTAGATCGATTGAGGAAATCGGAGCAAGATTGTCAGTGTTTTAATTGTTCTCAAAATTACTTCATAGTTTTATTGTGATAATATTAGGTTTGTATTATTAGGTTAACCATTGAATGTTTCTCAAAATTCGGATGATTCTTTCTTTGATAAGTTCAAGAAGAATCATGCTTTACAGAGAATAGTCAATGTTTATCTAATAATCTTGACCTGAGTTATTGAGGTAGGATAGGTATTTGTTATTAGGTTGAATATTAAATGTTTCTCATAGATTTGATGATTTTTTTATTTGATAAGTTCAAGAGGAACCATGCTTCACAGAGAATAATTAACGTTTATCTAATAATTTCTACCTAAATTATTACATACTTTTTATCTTGTTTATATTATAACTGCTTGATTTTTCGATTCACTAACATTAGCTTTGTTTAATAGATCGAGATAAAAAGAGAACCAGAATTCATTAATAAAGTTTGTGAAGGTAGATCAAATTGATCTACACTTCTCTATCGTATTTTTAAATTTCTTTTATTTTAGTAGCTTATTTTAGATAAATCTCTCTCGTAATTATTTTTAAATCGCTTGCTAAAATTGAATTGGATTGGAAGTAAAAATACTTTAGATTAATATTATCTTTGTGGTTCAACCCTTAATTGTTAATATTTTCTTTTGTTCTTTATTTTATCATCATCTACAGCTCGAACAATTGTGATAGTTAATTAACGATTCGTCAAGTAATATATATAACGATAAATCTCAAGATATTCGTCAAAAACACAATATTGTGAAGTAGTTTAATTTCAAATGAAATAATTTCAATAGATTATATTAAATCGAAAGACAACCTTACGATCTATTTACTAAAGGTTTATCGAGAGATAAAGTTAACTATTCATCAAAGAGAATGAGATTAAAGCCTATACTTAAAGAGTTTTCATAGCGACAACCCAACTTAATTGACTAGAGATCCCAAGATCTAGGTTCAAAAAGGACAACCAAACTACGTATGATTCAATAGTAGTACTGAGAAGAAAACTACTCCCAAACATTTTTATGATGAAATAATACTACCTACATCTTGTATTAGGATAAACTACGCTTTTAATGATTACTATAACTTGACAATTCAAGTAGGATATGACAAGATACTCTTAATAGGAAATCATCTATATGATTATGAGAGGGGGTGGCTTCTATGAGAATTTTAAAGGAAAAATTATCCAGATCACTTATGAAATCAGGAATTGTTCAAGGCCAAAATGAAAACAACCGTGAGAATCAACTATATCCGAAAAAGAATTGTGTAAATTCTATTGTTTAGGTTTACACCAAAGGCTGAACAATTCAAGATATCATGTTCACTGATTAGCTAATAAATCCAATAGTTTTTTACTAGGGAATGTTCAAAACCACAAGTTATCTATCTCGATGCTGTTATTTTCCAATTGTACTCTCTCAAGTGTTTGCATTTTCATTTGCATTTTTTTAAAGTTAATTTCGATTCATGTGGGAGATTGTTGGAAAAATGAATGATAAATTAGAGTTTGAGTTGTCTCAAAATATGAGTTCATATCAACTGTCACATAGGTAATTACAAAACATATTAATAATAGTGATGTGTAGAGAAAATTGTAAAGAGTTGCAATACCTTTTTCAAGAATTATGTATATCTTTAAAGATGTGTATTAAATGTACATTTTCCAAGAGTTATGTACATCTTCAAATAAGTGTATTAAATGTACTTTTTCAAGAGTTATGTACCCCTTCAAAAAAGTGTATTAAGTGGTAACAGTTGCAATACCTTTTCAAAGAGTTATATACTTTTTCAACAGTCATGTCCCTCCATGAATAGGTGTTTAATTGTCTTGTTTCTTCTATTTATAGTCTATCTTTCATTGCATTTTTTACAGAATTTTCTTGATTATTCTTCATACTAGTTTCATAGAGAGGGAGTATGCTAATCATAGTTATTTCGTTTTTCTTATGGTTTGAAGTGCTACTATCATAAGAAGGAAATCGTTATATCCTGGGAGGCAGTCTCCAAAGATAGTATGCACTAGTGCGGGGCAAATATTATCTTAAGGATATAGAGTCAAACTTTAGTCTCGGTCTCATTCATTTTTTATTTTTTATTTTGTATACATCACTATAAGTATTTTTGAATTTTATTTTAATTCAATTTCCATTGGGTATTGTTTACTTTTTTTTTTCAAGAGGAAAAAGTATACTATCATATTCAATAAGAATAACAATAATTAAAGGACATTTAACATAAAAATTCCATAGGTTTATGGCAATGGCAAAAAAGTGTCACTTTTAAAAAAACATACTCAAAATAGGGTCATTTGTTACAATAACTCATGTATTTGAACAAAAATGCCCCCACCTATAATTACTTTAGTAAACCCTTGAAGAATATTATTTTAAATTATAGTTTCTTCCATCCCAACCTTTTGTACCATTGAAATAGAGAGATTTTCTCGTTCTCTTTACCAAAACCCACCAAATAGTCATTGGAGCTCACTAACGAGGGTTTAGCTTTGAAAAAAGATAGTGAACCTTGTTGTTGATCTATCTACTCTGATGATTTATTGGAACTTTTCTTCAAATATTGTCACTATTTCCTCTCTTTCTTTCATTTATTTAAATTCGTTTACATATTCTTATCAACCATGATATATTTTTAGTTATATAAACGAAAAATGATAGTAAAAACTCAATAATTATGTAAAATTTTATCAGGTATAATTCATAAAATTTACCCAAAGTTGAACCTCGACGCTAGAATGAATGCATTATTGCATTGAGGCTCAATGTTACCTAACATTGAACCTCGACGAATAGTTATAACACAATGCTATGATACATTCCAGTGTCGAGGTTTGATGATAGTAATGTTAAGGCTCAATACCATAATATATTCATTTATTTTCAATTGATAGATCTTTTAGTTTAAAGATGGTAACTTACAAGAGTTTCTTAGGATCAATCCAAAATTCTTCAATTGAAATATAGTGTCACTTCCTTTGTAATCTATTATTTTGATTTATGTTATTTTCATTATGTAGGTGTTTTGTAATAGTGTCATGGGTCGTATAGTCTCTTATCATCTAATACAATCAAGAGCCTCAAATGTGGATTGTGGTGCCTCCGAAATACTAACACAAAGTCTAATGTCAAATCTTGATGTACTAGGTGGTGCCTTGAAATTTCAGCATGATTTCTTATGTTTATATTAGCATTCCAAGGCAATTAAACACCTGATAAACCATACACATGATATCATATATATATATATGGGTAGCATTCAATGGCAAACTTTTTAGCAAACTTTTTGGCAAAACATTTTTCAAAACATGAGTTAGAGGTTTTGGAATGGGCTGATTTATGGTAAGGATGATCTCTACTATGAGGAGATCATCCGCACCAAAAATCAGCCCATTCCAAAACTTCTAACCCATGTTTACAAGCTGAAAAATTGTGGACCGTTAATTTTTTGTAAACTGTTTTTGATGGGGTTAGAAGTTTTGGAATGGGCTGATTTTTGGTGATGATGATCTCCTCATCGTAGAGATCCTCCTCACCAAAAATCAGCCCATTCCAAAACCTCTAACTCATGTGTTTGAAAAATGTTTTGCCAAAAAGTTTGCCATTGAACACCCCTATATATATATATACAAAAACAACATAATAGTAGAAATATATATACATCTAATAACGTACGATAGATTAGAGTATGAAATAAAAAATTAATATATAGGATTATACAAAAATTCCTCACTCTAACGAAAATCCTAACACTCAACCCAAAATATATGATACTATATGTACTAATTAATACCGTTGGGAGATACAATCGCAATACTCATCAGGTAATGAACTCTAGTTGTCTATCTAACCCACCAGATGGTCATCACTCGTGCTCTATACTTGTTTTGCCAAGCGTCGGATCTAAAACTAAAAAAATGGAGAAGGATAGGATTAGTAACAATAGTTACCTAGTAGAGAAGCAAATAATTCTTGCAAATAATCTCATCCTAACTTGAATGAGTGGGCATTCTGAATCGTTTCAATATATGCAAAGTTTTACAGAATAAACTATGATTTACTGGTATATACAATCAGGGATGAGCAACTAAACATTTTTAAAGATTCATATTACATCAATCAATAATACTCACTATAGATTTCTTTTTATACCATTCTAATTTATAACATTAAAACATTAAAAATATTTTTCATTTTATAATTCAAAATAGAGCAACATATATATAATACACAATAGTAAAGTAGTAGAATTAAAAAGTTTGAATTCTACGATTAGATCACTCCCAATCGGGACATGATGTTCCATAATAAAGTATTAGTTCCTAATTTTGTGGCTGGTCGATGTTTACTACACTTACGGGACTATTTATTTGGCTTAGGCAAACCGTTTGACGTGACCATAAGTAATGGGTCTCTTTTCATTGCGTCAGAACGTTCAACTACTTTAAATTGTTAGTGATCACTAACTAATTAGTTTTGTCTATTCTTATTAGACGTGCATGTGATTCCCATTATACATCCCCATTCGTGTATAATCACCTTTAAAATACAAGTTCACTGAAAAAGATAGAGAGAAATAGACCCAGATTCCAGTTGTCACTCCACTCTCATACACGTCTCATACCACGTATGAGTTTGGTTGTCCCTACCGTACATCTTAAGATAGTATATCACTCTGGATGATATGAGAAACTATCCATTCAGGTATTCACAAGCTCTTTAATAGTTCACAAAATAGCTACATATCATTTCTTTTCTTTAAAATAAATAAGAAATTGACAATTATTTTTCTTTGAAAATAATTAAAAAATAAACATTACAGAGTTGAGAATGGATATCCAATTTTCTACCATGTAATTGTGGCTATGCAGCTTAAAATAAATAATAGTACAGAAAAATAAATAAACATGCACGTTACCTTGTGACAATAGAAAGTAAATTAACACTGGATATATGTTCATCAACTCACATATAGCATCACAATGTAAAATGTATACATCACCCCTCAGGTGTGATTCTGACATTTTACCGTTTCTTCCCCTTTTTTTTTTTTTCAATTTTTATAATTTTCAATCTTTCGAACAAAACATTCATTTTATGATATTTATCAGCTCAATATGAGTTCATTGAATATTAAATCATTTTTCAAACTTTGAAATTCATTTTTATCAATAACATTACAAAAATTATAAAATTTAGATCAAAACGGAGTCCGAACAGTACATAAGACCCAACTAACAAAAATAATCCTATGAAATGTTATACTCACATATAATTTGTTATAAAACACAATTAAACCTATTAAACATAAAAATCTTAGTGTGAATTTAAAATAATAAATAGAGTTCTAAAATTTTTAAACACATTACGAATTTTTGTTAAAAATCCTAAATGTAATTTTCACAATCTACGATTATCAATAGAAATTGAAAGTCCTCTACCAATATTTATGCAATAGAATTGAAGCATGTACGTGGAAATTGAGTTAATTAACATAAAAATTGAGGCGGATTTGATGTCAATATGACTAATTTTTTTAATCGGACCTGGTGATTTTGAAGATCTCGATGACGTTGTCTTTTCTCCCTTTTACGACGGAGGACGGTTTAACCTTAAAGTAGATGAAATTTAGGGTTGAAGGTTCGTTATATTTTTGATTGTTTTTCAATGAAATAGGAAGAAAGAGAATAGAAAAAGAAAAAAAATAGGTAAGTTTTGTAGAGTTCGATGCTGCGAACATTTTTCCCTTCTTTTTTAGGCGTCGACGGCGTCCCATTTGTAATGAATCTACAACTCAAAGTTGGTTGAAATTAACATTCTAAAAATCGTATGGGTTAGCTGGTTTTGGACGACTTAAGAGATGATGAATAGTGAATTTCATTAAAAAAAATTTATATAAGTTGACAAGACGAAATCGGTATTTTCGACATTATTTCATTTAACGATAACTCGACCGTCAAGACTCCAAAAGTGACAAGTAAATATTCTATTCTTTATAATTTTTTATTTTAGATCTAATGGTGTGGTCAAATTCCACAAATTCTGTCTCTAAAAAAAATTCACTATTTTGACCTGATGGAATCCTAAAATTGACGTACGATAATTCGATTTTCTTGACTGAAAAAATGATGAATAAATACTTCATTTTCTATAAATTTTCATTTTGGATCAAATGTTGCTATCAGATTTTAAAATTCTTGTTTTAGCAAAAATTCATTTTTTTAACCTAATCCGACTCGAAGATCGAAGATTTTGTAACTTTTCTGTTCGAATTCACATTTAAGCATGCTTACAAGTTAAAGTATGTTTTCTAACTATTTCGAATCCAATGGTGATATCAGATTTCATTAAAAATGAGTAGAAAAATCTTAAAGTTTTACCCTAAGTCTCACTTTCAGAATTTTCTCAAAATTCCACTATTTATTTTTTCTCGAGATACAAATAAAAAACTTGGGATTTTACATGGATTGAGGCTAGAAGGTTTCATTATTTTATTTGGTGGGTTGTCTCTCTCCACCAAATTAAGAGTTGAGATATCATGGATTCCCAACAAAAATGAATCCCTAGAAAACCTTTATAAGATATATACAGATATTTAGGAAATCTTTAATTAAGGGTAGAAAAGTCCTTATTTATAGTTTGTACGACTGGGATGGAAGAACCTCCTAAGAATTCCTTTGAAATGGATTGAAAAAAAAAAGTCAATATTTATTCCTCAGATTTTTTTTATTTTGGGACCACACGTGCCATCTCACCTGGCATGTGTACAACATTAAATAGCCACCTTTTGGTATAATGACATATAAAGTTTCGAAGGCATAACCTTGATGGATGGGCATATAGCTCTGCATGTGTTTTTACTCCCATATCAACACCCATTGGATGCTCAAACCATCTGGTGATCTCATAGATAAGAGCAGAAGCCCGATGTTGGTTGCTATAAGCATTAGGGTGAGGGAAAGGATCATGTATTGCATGTCATTATCATCCAAGGTGATTGCAATACTTGACACAGCAGGTGGCTTGTTGTCAACCTTTGTGACAAGAAATGACATGATCTACTAGAACGGATTGCTAGCCAACATTGTGGGACCTGCTTGATGACCTAACCTATTGAGATAGGCCATTGACACATGCGTGTCACCTAACTCGTTGAATAACATAAAGGAAGGTTCTATATGATTGTTAATAAGTCTAATTGGCCCGTCAAATAGTATAATATATTGACTTTTTATACAAAAGCATAACAAAAATAAGGATTTACGTAATTCAACAAATTATGTAAATCTGCAGAAGAGAAGGAGATCAATCCACTATCAACGATAAAAATCAATTACAAACACAAATCCTAATTTTGAATTAGTCTCTCGAGCCCAAACCCCACTTAGGAATGTATATTAGATATTCCTGGAACCATGGGCTGGGAGGGTTTGCAAGTACTCCATCTTGCAAGATCATCCAATTATACGTGTCTTTCCCTTAACTCACATACACTCTTTCTCCCTAACTACTAAAATTCTCCTCTTTTTTGAACCTCCTCTTCTTTTTTTCCCCATTTTAATGTCACGAACACAATGACCCAGCAATAATAAACATGATTTAGTTGAATTCAAAGTCACCCTTAATTAATGGAATCATACGCCATCGCATCCTTGAGTTTTGCCTGATTCACTTCTCTACCTCATGAGTACGTTAGTGAAGCCCATCTTTAGGGGTCCAATTCATATGTGTAAATTATGCATGTTCGACTTAGATTAAGTGCAATTCAACCAGACTCTGATTTAGCTCAATTGTGTTAGATTCCAACCCAATTCCTATTAAAAGTAGAATTCATTTTATGCGTAATGTAGTAATATGTTTTTATTAATATAGTAACTGAGAGCTTCACCATTTTTCCTGTCACTTTGTTTTTGCTTGGATTGTAATGCGTTGGGGTCTGAGTTTGTATTTTAGGCCTTAGCTGGGCTTAAACCCAACCCAAGATGGTAAGCAATGACACACACACACACAAAAAAACTTTTTATTTTTATTTTTTAAACAGGGTATCCGTATGGCTAGCTGGTTGTGCACGTCCATCGGATTTTTGCCCGACCCATACAACAACGTTATCCATCAGGACTAGTCCCTTGCCATCACACACCATCCCACCTTATCACATGACACCATTTAAGGAGTCACATTTTTGGGGAGGGGCATATAGAGATTCAAAGATACGAATTGGGGAGTAAACCTACTCGCTCTTACTATCTCAGCTAACCCTCGGTGGGTAATGGCAAAAAACTTGATCAGTACTTGTAGGCAATAGCTTCAAAAGTCGCAAATAAATTTTAAAGTAAATAAAATTTATAAACTTATGTTCTTCTCAAAAATATTAAATTTAATCGAATAACTCCGTCAAATTTCTAACTTGATTTGATGCACTTTTAATTGATTCAATTGAGTTGATTCAATGATTTTCCAAGTTTACTCCATATGATTGGGGGCTGAGATATCTTTTCTGTGATCTATCCTAAATTCAACGAATTACTAGTCTCACTCCATTCATTTATTTTTATTTTCTTCTTAATTGAGGTGCAATAAGTAAAAAATTGGGATGCGAACAAAAAAACCTCTCTCATAAAACTATGAATTTTCTAAATACTTTGACCACTAAAATCTTTCTAACCCTCTGTACATATTCACCAACTCAAGTACGGATTTAAAACAGTAAGGGAAAGCTTCCAGGAAATTAAGCCGGAAAGAAATGAGAAAAAATGAGGAAAAAATTATTATATATTAAAAATTATGAAAAAAAAAATTTCTCATGTATCATTAGACATCTACTCTAAGTTTATAATATATCTTTTAGTGAAAAAATGGCATTGAATATCTATGTATGACAACATGTTTCCATACCTAATTATAGATTTTATGATGATAAAAAAAGTCTAACCATCAATGTAGCTTTGGAACAAAATAACACGCTATCGGAAAAAAGAAATTAACATCAAGCACAAGGTTAGGGCTGACAATGGATCGGTTCGGTATCGGATTAGTACCACTCTAATATCGATCCAAATTTTTTTAAACATATACCCGATTGGATTAATGAACATGTGAAATGAATCCGATTTGTTTTATTTTCATCCTTAATCTGAAATCGATCCGAATACATGCCTTACTTTCAAATTATCAATGTTCAAAAATTATAAAAATATATAATTTGAAAAGATTTACTTTCCAACTACAAATATAAAAGGGAAACCAAAAATATTAAAAAGTTTCATCTATATATATGGGTCGGGTTCTGTAGACCCCATTACGACCCCCTTTGCGACACACCATTTTGTCTTATATGGGCAAAAATGTTTGGAATGGGCTGATTTTTTGTGAGGATGATCTCTATGGTGAGGAGATCATCCTTGCCAAAAATCAGCTCATTATGAAACTTCTAGCCCCATGTTTACAAGTTGAAAATTTTTAGACCATCCAATTTTTGTAAATCAATTTTGATGGGGTTAGAAGTTTTGGAATGGGATGATTTTTTGCCAGGATGATCCCCTCGTCACAGAGATCATCCTCACAAAAAATCAGCCCATTCCAAACATTTTTGCCCATATAAGACAAACGGTGGGTGGGTCGTAATAACGCCATCCTATATATATATATATATATATATATATATATATATATATAGAAATTAAGAATAATAAAAAAACATTAAAAATATGTTCAGTGTGGATTTTTTTTCTAGAGCGGATTGATGTGCACTCAAATATAATTTTTCCTATTTTTTCGGATCAGATCGATTTGCACGATTTTGACATTCGATATATATTTTGATGATTGCCAACCATACATATGGCCATAGACTTGTAAAAAATGGATTATTTTTAAAAAAATTTAAACAACGCATTTAAAACAGAAAAAAACATGTGTTAAAACATAAAAGTCATGTTTAAAAAATATTTTTTTAGAAGTCAAAAAAATATTATTGTTTTAATCATTGGAGGGGAAAAACTCATTTTAAACGAGACTTCAAAGAAAAAGGGAGATTTTTTGTTACAATGCCTCGATCTGTAACACCCTCGATTTAAACACATATCTTGAGGAAATTTATAAGTCAACATATGGAAGAATTTTTTTTGAAGTTGAAATTTTTCAAAACCGATTATACCATTAGGTCCGCATTAAAAAATTAATTGAAATAAACTATAAGATCACGAAAACCAGAGTTCGGGACATAGACTTTTTAATTAAAACAAAATGAATTTAATAATGCCCGTTACGTCCTTTTAAGATTATAAATATTAAATTCATGAAAATTTTATAATCTATCCTCTATTTCCCACGTTTTCTTCTTCTAAAACAAAACCTTAGAGAAACCCAAGCCTCCTTCCATTTTCAACCTAAGTTTTCATCTACTTAAAAGATCCGTTAAACTTCAACGTAAAAGATAAAATTGCTCAGTTCATCGTAAGTTTTGAGGAGAATTAAAGAAATAGCATTTCCAACCATATCCGATACGAAATCTTTGACCCAACTCAATTTTCTACACTTTTCGAATATATCTTGGCGTATATTTAATGTGGGAAACTTTTAGATCTTCCTAAGTGTCGTAGATTTCTATGCCTTGTAGTTTTAAAACAAAAATTTATTATTTTATTATAAAAGAAATTAAATTTAAAAAAGAAAAAAACATCATTTTGAAGAATCTATGATTCTCGCCACTCTAGATAAATTTGTGGGGGTTAACTTGTAAAGTCTGTTGAGAATTTGTTATTTATCTGTTTTTGACGATCTATATATTGTTGGAAAGATCTGAAAGTCTCCTTTATAGGAAAAATATAAAATAAAAAAAATTAAATAAAATTTTGTATTCAGAGAAGTCAATTTGCAATGCAAGATAGTCATCTTAGTTTTTTTTTCTTTAATGTTGTATTATTTTATTTTTGTGTTATTTTTTTTATAAAGAAAATAAGATCATTGGGATGAGAGAGACCCTAAAGTTTTTATTAGGATAGTTTGAACACCATTAGTAGTCATATCATTTTTATCTATATAATTATTTTGTGTAGAAAATCGAGAATGCGTAAAGTGAAGAAGAAGGAATCGAATTTCATTAACGGATTCCAATATTGATTAAGGCAGGTGCTCACGACACATTTATTTATATATATGTAGTAAATAAAAATTAAAATATAGCATGATTATGTGTTTCTTATGTTCTTATCGATAATGTGAGATATAAATGTCTGATAGATTTTGATGATAAATTTTTTATTATCATAATAATGTTTATGTTCAAACTGTATGGAATATTTTTTTTAAAGATGAATGTGAAATTGCATAATTATGAATACAATTTGAAATGATGAATTGAGCAAATCAGGATTTAATTCCTTGGGTGAAAGACCCGAAAAGCTCTCAAGAAAGATTTCGCATTTTGAAATAGAGAGTTTAATTGAGCTGTTGGAAAAATCAATGATGATGATTATAGCCAAACCAGCGAGAAAATTGGTCATTATTTCATGCATGATTATTTTGGAATAACTTGATTACTTGATGATAACATGATCATATATTTCTTTTTTATTTGTGTGTATGTATGCATAGATGTTAGTGTAACGTTGACTTTCTTACAAACTTTATATTATCAATTCTGTTGAAAAAAACTTTTCAGATAATGATCATTGAGATTGGAGTTGGACGATGAAAATGTCAAATCATCAACGAATATAATTTATTTATTTTTTTAGTAGTTGTTTAGTCTTTTTAGGATTCAAATTTAGAATAGTTTTATTTTATTTTTTATATCTGGTTTGAATGTAATAAGTACCCAACAAGTATTACTACATTTGACGTTTTGATTGAATTCTAAGATGATGCTTTTCATTTTAATAAGTATTAATTTTTATTCTTTCTTTTTAAATATTTAGTTAATATGATTCAATGATTCTTTTTTCTTCTCATATCGTTAAATTAAGATCTTGAATCTGGTTATAGATTGGATCAAGGTTGGCAATTTTTAGGGTGTGCCACGATTCCCAATTGCTATGGGGAACAAAAGACGAAATGCAATTGATTTTCCCATTTAAGTGGTTTTCGCTTCTCCTTGTTTCTATTCCCAACTCCTTTCCAGGTAGTTCTTAATGTTTGACATTTTCCATACTTCGTGAGTGCAACATCAAGTAATTCGCTCATGTAGTGGAAAACGTAATAGCAAATGCGTTCTTGCTTTAAGAAGTTTGTACTGAAGAAGTGATCGAAAAAATATTTAAAGCGAGGCATCTTGTGCATCTTGGTGGCTAACAAGACTTCCGATAAAGAGAAATCCCATTCTTGGGGGAGGGGGGGGGGTGTAATAACCCCTAAAACTAATGTCTCGATACAACATAGGGAAAATTACTTAAAGGATCCTCACAGAAGATCGTTTCTTTTCAAATAGTCTCTTAGTTTTTAGCGGTTGCTTGACAAGACATTTAGTAAACCTTTTTCTTTATAAATGGTCCCTAGACCTCATTTCCCACATTTTTCACAATTGAATGCCTTAATCGTTCGAACTCATTATTTTCATCCAAAAATTGGATTTTTGACATCTCAATGGAGTTTCAGGGACTCTATTCTGTCAGAAAGGATTTAAGAAAGAAGAAGAAACCATTTTCAAGAGGGATTTTCAAACATTTTGAAGATATATGTTAAAATTAAAATTAGGATTTTTTTTTCAGCTTTTTTTTTTTTTTTATATTTAGCTTTTTGGTGAAAATTAATCAAGAATGATTATTTTGGGTTGAAATCATTTAAACAAGTCAATGTCTCAAGTTTTCAATCAGTCTTTCTATGTATTTTAGTCGAAAAAATTCGAAAATTAAAAATGTGTGAGTTTTATTAGTGTCAAGTTCACTATTTTTTATTTAAAAAAATGTTGAACTCGACAATAATTAGAAAGCGTCGAATTCGACAATAAATAAAAAGTTGTGAACTCAACAGTAAATAGTGGTGAGTTCGACAATAAAAATTTAGAACTCACCATTAAGTGGGGGGACCATTACAAAAGAAATAATTTACTAAATGTCTTGTCAAACCACCGCTCAAAATGTATGGACTATTTAGAAAAACACCCTTCCACAAGGGTCCTTTAAATAATTTTCCCTTCACAATAAGATCCTAAGCCGGCGGTACGAGATCAAACACAATTTATATATATATATATATATATATATATATATTCTCATCAATCAATCAAATATATATATATATAGTTTTATATATCAAGTCTCATGCACAAGCACGTGGCAGGTCATACTTACCTCTTGCTTAGCTGTGAAATGATACACTTTTGTCCTGTGGTCCAATCTCACCACGTGCCTGATTTAAACAATTTTATCAATTATTTTTTGTCGTTAATTATGTTTTCACATTGGCAAATGATCGACGGCCCCACCATACAATAACGTCGTGATGGCTAGTCAAAGGTTTATGCCCACATTAAACAAATACTTAATTTTGTCGGAATAATCAATAAACAACAATGCTGTAATCACTATAGATTACAATACTCCGCTGACGAGGAGGCATGGACACAGAATTATAGATTTTTCCTTCGGGATATTTAATTGTACATCTTCATAAAAGATATGCAATTGTGTATCCCAAGGAAAAAGATCTATGGTTCCATATCCATGCCACATCAACAAAGTATTGATCGAGTGAAGATTTTCTAACTGTCACATGTGCTTGAGGATAGACTCGAGCATCAAAATTATTTTGATTCATATTTTTAGAGTCATAGATAAAAATAAGAATAATACTGAAGTGACCTCAGGTTGGAATCTCATATCGCACTTCTTGACGTGAAAGTGAATAGGAACCATAGATGCTTTTTCACTTGTTTCAACCTAAGGTCACTCCAACACGACTATAAAATTAAAATACCTCAAATCTTTAGATTGGAAATTATCAACTTTACGAGTAAGTCGATCCAAAAGAGTGTACGATCCATCATTCATGGTCATTGTGAGGATTGAGGACTAGGGCTATCGATGAATCATTCATACTTGAAGTTCGAAAATGAGGATTCAAATTTTGAAAAGGTTATTATCCAATACGGTTCGGATCAGATACCTTATCAAATCGATTCTAGATCAACCATGTTCCACTCCAATAAAATGTAGGAAAGTATATAAATTATATTATATATTTAATTTAAAGAACTACTATTAGCACTCAAACTTTTACTTATTACACTCCAATTTCTTAAATTATATATCACAACCCAACTCAAGATTAAAACACACCATTCAAACATTACATAGATTTGGCTCTAAGTTATTAATCAACATTATAACACTCATTGAAATAATTTCAATAGTTGTTTACAATTAGGATTAGATATAAAATCTTATTATTATGTGTGCACTATTTTCCCCCTCCAACTTTTACTTATTTTCAATCATTCATTTATTATTATTATTATTATTATTTAATTGAAGCGTAATAAATAAAAGTTTGGGTGTCAATAGAAGTTTCTTGATTTAAATGTATGAAGTTTATTTGGGTTTTGTATATAAAATTGGATTTGGATCCTAATATTGAGATTCGATAAAAACCCAAACCGACAAGAGTTCAATCTGATTCTTATCGAATCAATTCCAAATCAAACCTAATCCTTAATAGATGACCTGTCAACCATGATCTGATCTAGATCCAATCCATATACAACCCTAGTTATGGGTGAGGACAACAACATCCATCAATAAAAGTGAAATTATATTACAACACCAACTTTTACTTATAATACATCAATCTTTTGTTGGAATGTATGCAGTCATTCCCTTTTTTTTTTATGGCACCCCATTTTTTCTTCTTCTAGAAGATCATTGATTGTTCTCCTCCAAAGAGGGAAAAAAAATGGATGAGTTCATTCATGAAGAAATTTTGAAATCTAAGAAAAGAGGAGAGATCAAAACCATTTTTTCTCCACTAGCTTTGTTCAAAGAAAGCTTAATGGATGATTATTTTTTATTTTTTTATTTTGAACATTTCATTCATAGAGGATTTTTGAAATCTATTATTTCTGATTGATTTTGAAATTAAATTCATTCTCCCCTTTTTTTTCTTCTTCTCATTTTCATACTTTTTTTTAGCCTTTTCTCATGTTCTCTCCCTTTCTCGTACGTTTTGTGGTGGAATGTGTAATTTCATTAATTAATGTATTCTAAATAAAAGTTAGAATGCCGATAGAAGTTCTTTAATCTTTCAATTATTCCATATTATATAAGATGGTTAGTATTGGATAATTTTATTATTGACCAATGGAGCGCTTAAGAGGCATGTGCCAAATTGTGGGTCAAAGAGTTCTAATGATATGTGCTTATATATTTTATTTCTGTTTTGATGAGTTGCACATATCATCTCACTCGGCACGTGAATAATAGATAAATAACCAACATTTTAATAGAGAGAGGACATATAGAGATTCGAAGTCCTGACCTGGAGAGCAAACCCAATCAATCTTGCTATCTCAACTAAGCCTTGGTGAGTAATGATGTGCTTATATAGATAATTGTTTCGTGCATATATTATTGAGATAAGAGGTGTCAATGGTTACCCAACCAACCAACCAAAATCATCCTAATTTTTTAATTATAAACTTAAATACTAGAATTGGAATCATTATGACTAGAATCAATGTATACAATAAGGATTGGATTTTGTTCATTGTACCTAGGTATATTAAAAAATAAATAAATTGGGCTTCTAGGAAAGAGTATGAATAGTCTCTGATTAACTAATACATTATTGAGGGGGTCATTTGGTAACCATTTTGATTGGAATGGAACTGTTTCTAAAATTGATTTTAACAATGTTGATTTTCTAGGTGAGAGATTAGTCATTCCACTTTGGATCAACCAACATGATACTTATTTGAGCTCTACAAACTAGAGTACAAATAGGGAGTAATTGCTACTCTTGTAACTATTCACATCTTGGGATTTAAATTTGGCATCTCGAGATCTACAATAGCTCCAACCTACTCACAATTTCAATTCAGGTCTGACTAATCTTACTAAGTTAGAAAGGATTTCACTCTTACTTAGGGATCCTTGGATTCACCTTGTGACATCAAAAAACATGATCCGGTGTTTTAGGGTTATAGAGGATAAAATTATTTATATGAATTTTGAAAAAAAAAATGTTATTTTTCATCGTTGAATTTTAATTTTAAATTTTGGATTAAGCCCAAAAAAGAGTTGAGATTTTTTTTTTTTTTTAATATCTAAATTTTTTGATAAAATTTAGAGGTTTGAGGTGTTGGATTGCTAATGTGATAATCTATTCAAGCAAAACGACCCTTAGTAAGTCTTAAAATCTTTACTAATTTAATAAGGAAAATGTTTCTCTTTGTATTCTTGTGCATCGATGTGATATCTAGCAAGGAAGCTCTGATACGTGATAGATACCCTCCTGTCTCTTCACTACTCAAAGACAAGAAAATTCATCCCCCCTTTGCAAAGATATGGATGCTTGGGGACCATTTTGTTTCATATGTCATGCTAATCTCAACTATTGTCCATCTTATTGAATATCTCTAAGCAGAATGACAAAAAAATGAATAATGTTGAATGACCTCAAGATTGTACCTCATATTGCACATCCTGACGTGAAAGTGTGTAGGAATCATAGATTATTTCATCGAGATATGAGTCAAAAAACATCTATGGGTCGTACATACTTTCACATCAGAATGTGTGATATGAGGTACAATCTTGAGGTCACTCCAATACTACTTTAAAAAAAATTTGATGTCATCCACCCAAACATCTTTTTCTTTCTTTTTTTCCCAAAAAATTCCAATGATCATAAACGTTCGGTCCACAACTTGATTGACATACACACCAAACAATTAGCTAAATCATTGATTTTGAGCCAATTGATTCACGCCATTTTCAAAAGATAACGATTGTTGTAATGAGCTAGAAATCACCAATTGAAGGTATTTAGGGTCTTTTATTACATATTCCAGCTTCTGCTTCCGAATTTCATGTCTAGGAGAAGTAGAAGCTCAGAGTCCGAAATGTTGTGTCCAGGAGAATCTTGTTTTTTATAGAAGCTAACGAAAAAGTAGTAAAGAGATGTCAAATTTGTTATATTATTTAATCAATGAGTTAAGAAGAATGAGGGGTGAAATCATCATTTCACCCCCATACATTTTTCAATGTTGAATTCTATTAGTGGCTCTCGTGCAAAAGCTACCCCAACAAAACTTCCTAAAAATGCAATTTTGAACTTCTCACAAAAATTGTTAAAATAGAAATTATTATCAACGAACGTGTTTTTCTAACTTTTTCGACTCAAAATCCAAAAAATCGTCTAAAAAACCTGTAACAAACAGACCATTGGCTTAGCGCGCGCTCTCTCTCTCTCACAAAAAAAAAAAAAACACACACACACACACACAAAAAAGACGAGCCAAGCCAAATATTATGGGGTCAGTGGCCCAAAAAGTAAGAAAAAAAAAAAAAAAACAAATTCGGACCCACAAGAACCAACCCAATACCTGATCCACACGAGATGTGTTGACCAATGACCACCAGTCCCATAAAGCCGTTCGATTTTATAATATAAAGTATCACCATTTGTCCCCACACGCTTTGTGTGTATCCATGTGCGTAAGAAAGGTCTCAATAGGGTTAGGACGTAAGGTTTCAAGATGATGTCACTGCCAACTAAAATAACAACTGTTCAAGAGCTCCAGCTGTAGTATTTGGTGGTCCAACTATTGGACGTTTCTCATGAATCGGGCAATACGGACCATTCGATTGGTTATCTATTCTATCTAGTGGTCCAGACATTGTTACGATGGATGATCATAATATCTCCGTACCCATCAACTTTGGGGATGTTACATTGACATAGAATAACTAACCTACTATCAGATGCAGTAGAAATTAATTGTCCATAACGGTTGTAATTTATGTTCACATCATCTAAAAGTCTAAGTTACAAATTACGTTAAGAGTGGAGATCACATGGTCCCTGGAGTTTGGTAGTAAGCTACTTCCAACTCATTTATTAGCCACGTGGTACTGTCATTGGACATTCTCATCCATCATTGTCAATGATGAGTTTGGGGCCAAGCTTGATTGACCACTAACTCATCAATCATTAAGAGGAAGATTGTACCTTTAACAAATTGGAGTCTTACTTTGAAGAGGCCATCCCGCGTCAAAATTTTGGTAGAACCTTCTTCATAACACAGGGTACGGATCCTCCGTGGTACTTTTTTCCTGAAGTTTCCTGTAGAGATTTTTCTACAGCTTTAACAGGGTCATTTTCAAAATCAAGAAGACTCAAATCCTCTAATTTTTTAAGTATAAATCAGATTTGAAAAAAAAATTCCACAAAAAGACTTTTCAATACCAAGTTCAAAGGTTTTGAAAATGAATAGTCATTGAACTTCTACGTTTATACAGCTTGGATTTAGCGTTTTGATTACTTGGAAATATTTCAAGCGTCCAAAACTACTGTAGAGAACTACAAGAGAAAAGTACCTCACCACAACATAACACTTGACTTTTTGTATTTATTTCACACTCCTACTTGCTCAACAATATTTGAGATACCTCCTTGGATAGTAACATGTAGTCCAAAGAAGTGGGTTCTATCAAAATTTTGAAGGGGGTTGCGCAGTTCAAAGTTTTTTCCAACAAAATGGGGCCAGGCTGTGATTGCTTTTTGAGCTTTATAAATGTTGAGGACTCTGTAAAGAGAAGTGTTAAAGGCATTAATAAGGGCTACTCAAACCATAGTCAAATAGTTGTCTTATATGGGTTACATGTTTCGGAATGAGCTGTTTTTTGGTGAGGAGATCATCGTCACCAAAAATCAAACCATTCCGAAACTTCTAACCCCATCAAAACAAGTTCAAGAACTGTAAAACATCCTCTTTTTTTTTTTTGTAAACTAGTTGTGAGGGGGTTAGAAGTTTCGGAATGGCTTGATTTTTGGTGAGGATGATCTCCTTACCAAAAAGCAACTCATTCAAAAACTTGTAGCCCATGTAAGATAAAAAAATTGGCTATGATGAGGGTGCCTTTGATAATAATTGGGGTGCCTTTAACATTACTCCTTTGTAAATGCAAGTCCAACTTCGGAGCGAGTAACTGCTTCCAAATTTGAAGGAACGCTCCTCGCTACAAGGCACATGGTGTTTCAAATTTATTTCACGCCTCTACATTTCCTTCAAAATTTGAAATACCTCCTTCAAAATATCATGTGTAATCCAATGGAAAGGGTTCCTTCAAATTTTTGAAGCGAGCTGCCCACTTCAAAGTTTTTACCTTGTAAATGCATTGATTTCTAGTACCCTTAAAAGTCATTTAATACTACTTTTTGCAAAGTGGATGTCCAATCTTCATTGTAGTGGAAAGGGGTTACAAATGAGATTTGATATTTTGAAATTTATGTACTAAGCTGATGAACCAATGGCATCATGCCATGTGTATTGAAAAAATTAAGGCACTTAAATTGCTCTGAAATTCTCTCTATTAATCGATCACTCTTGCTTATGTCATGCATATTGCATCATGCCATTAATTCATTAACTTAGTACATAAATTTCTAAATAGCAAATCTTTGTTTTACAATCATCTTTACTATTATAATGAAAGAAGGCAGCTTGGATCCTACAAATGCCCCCACCTTTACACTTAAATTTATATAATTAGTGTCATTTTGGTAATAATAAAAAAACCAATAAAATTGCAACCCACCATCCTGAAATCATAGTGGTTAGTTTTCAAACTTACAAAAGTATCTTTTTTATTATGTAATAATAAAAAAAATCTTTTAATAAATATTTTAAGATAAACCCTTTTGATTAGGAGTTAAAATAGGTCGGGTTCAGGCCGGATATGAGTATTTCCATATCCATATCCGAATTTTTATCTAGATTTGAATCTGACTTGGATCCTAATAGTTAAAATCATATTCAAACTATTTTATTTTCATTAAATCCATATCTGGATTCAATCCGACCCAATTAATTAATTTGAGTTGGATGATGTCAAACTGTTCAAGATTATTTTTAAATAAAATTGTTAAAATATGACCAAATGGTGATTTGAATTCAAGATATCTCAATTTTGAAGAGAGGCCTTGACCACAACATTCAGATCTTGATGGATATATGGATGGATTCATGTCCGATCAGATACGACTTGGGTCAAGGGACATCAACCCATATTCGAATCATATTTTAATTCAGATATACTTGAAGGAATCAAACCCACTAAATTTGAATTCGGATTTCAGATAAAATCTGTCCCATTTTAAGTCCTATTTTTGATACATGTGCATTTGCACATGCCACCTTCTAGTACATTTAACTATAGATAATAAAAGAGCATGCCAAACCGAATTAGGTATTGAGAGACCCTAATTGGACCTGGATTTAATAGATTGAATTTTTTTTAGTCCAACCCTACCCTTCTAGGGCTAAGATCATGGCTTTAAACCTTGCCCCCCTCCCCCTTCTCTCTCCCTCTCTCTCTCTTTCTCTCTCCATTGGGACAAACCTAGTTAATGGGCCAGTAGGTCCAATTGACAAATCCTATCTTAGGTAAAAATAACCTTAAATGAAAAAGGGAGCAACCATTTGCAAATGACTAATTGTCCCTTACACACCAATCTTAAAAAATATCAATATTTCTACTTCTTGTTAAGTATTTACCAGTTGCACCTCTCTCTCTCAATTTTTTTTTTTTATTTATTTATTATATTGAAGGTCGAAGAAGCAAAAGATCTATCTTTCTTTATAATTTTTTACCCTTGCTACAGTGACTCCATATCACTTAAAGTAACACTATGTGTGCAGAGAACTATCATTTTTCCTCGAGTGCATAACACTTATATTTTAAGAAAAGTATCAATGATTACTTTTCATACTTAAGTTGTCACTCAGTTATATTCTAAGTATTATTTTGAGTCATTTTAACACAAGTCGTGATGAATGCACGTGATTTTGGTATGCGGCTTGGTACGTGATTGACGTGGCAAGGGCACAGAACCATAGATTTTTTTCATCGAGATACATAGGAAACAGATGTGCGGTTTTGTGCCCTTGCCACGTCAACTGCATGCATCCATCATTACTATTTTAACATTTTTCTTAAAAAAAAAAAAAGAGTTTTTTTCCTCTATCTTATTGAAAGAAGAAGAAGAAGAATAAGAAGAAGCTCTCTATTTCTAAACCCCCGGTAAGGGTTTAGGTAGCATGTGTCCTAAGGGCACATTTTTTAAGATGCATTAAATTCACCTTGAAAATGCACATTTGAGGGTATTTTTGATTGATTTAACCCCAAGGGGTTGTCCTAGTGGCAAGTCGATCCTTGATCCTTGATCCTTGGTAAGCTCATCAAGAATGGTAGGTTATATATTCGAAATCACACAAAGCAATGAATTCCTTGGGACCACCCTCGAGGGTTTATTTGACCCCTTAACTAACCAGTTCATGTAAGACTCTCTGAGGGACAATTTGTGAGACTATGAGATTAGTCTCACATGAAGGGTGAGGATACCCATGATAAGAAAAAAGAGAGTATTTTTAATAGAAAAACATATTTTGAGGTTAATTATTTTTTATCGGTAAACCTATTTTTAATGAGTTCAATAATTTAGTGCAGGTGGGATTTGAACCCATGTTTCATTTTGAGGTTATTTTAGTAGAAAAATAAATTTTGAAGATGCATTTAATGCATCTTAACGTATGCCCTTGGGCACATGTCTACATAAGATGAGGAGTGCAACTTTTTCTTCTCTTCTTTTTGGGAGTGCAATCAGACAACCCAACCACTTAAATCACCAACACGTGGCGCATAAAGGAGAACAGAGTAGGGTTTCAGCCCAACTCTCGAGAGTACAAGAACTGACACTGTGCGTAATACGCGCTACGCGGCTACGAATTGGGCACCAAAGTCTACTTACTGTAGAAAACGACAAGTAAAATATCCGTATTATTGAGGATTTAAGAACCTATTGTCACTGTTATTTGCTTCTTCTACTATTGTATTAGTAAGTAAATCTCAGTCTGAAACTGTCATTTCGCCATTAAAGAAGAATAATAAAAAACTTCTCTTAAATTCTTTCTCTGACGAGTTTCTTACACCCATTTTTCTCACCATCTCATGAGTCTCGGCTCCTCGATTTTCATACAAGAAAAGTCATCTCTTGAAAAATAGCTGGTTCTGTTCCAACTTGAAGGACTATTATTATCTCTGGTTTCGATTTTTTATTTATTTTTTGTTTAGTCTTAGAATTTTTCAATCAAAAGATAGATTGAAAAAGATCTTGGTTTCTATCAGTTCCAGACAGATCTGGGTTTGAAAGATTCCTAAGAGATAAGGTGTTTAGAAAAGTTAGAGAACTCTTGAAAGGGAGAAATTGTTCTGTTTTTCCATCTGGGTTTGATCGGGAATCTTGATTTCTCTTTGAGAATCTGGGGTTCTTGAAGGTATAAATGGTTCTGTTTTTCTATCTGGGTGGTTGTTGATGGAGAATCTCATATGATCTCAAAGGTTCCACCTTTTTAACACTTCATCAAAATTTCTGTGGTGGGTATTTAATTTCATTCGGGGTTTTTTGGTTATTGAGAATCTAGGGTTCTTTGAAGGGAGAAATGGTTCTGTTTTTCTATCTGGGTTATTGGTGATGGAGAATCTTGATTCGTCTTAGTGAGAGCTCAAATGATCTCAAAGTTTCCTCTTTTTTAAGTCTTTATCATTTTTCCTGTGGTGGTTATTTAGTTTCATTTGGGTATTTTTTTTTTCGCTTACTGAGAATCTAGGGTTCTTGTGGTGCATCTTTAGTAACAAAAAAAAATCCAGAAGAGCTGAAAGATCCCATCTTTTTCATTGTTGGTATCAGTTTTTCTCATGATGGGTATCGGAGAACTTAAATTGTTTATATGGGTTTTGTCCATCTTGTCTTTGATATGTGGTTCCATTGGATTTGATCCTATAGATAATTACCTGATAGATTGTGGATCACCCAAGAACACATCCACACCGGATGGTCGGATTTTCAGTGCAGATAACTTGGGTTCCCGATTTCTATCCACCCCCAATAACATTTTTGCCGATAAAAATTCGAATTCTTCCTTTAACATGACTGATCTGCCTCTTTATCAAACTGCTAGAATCCTCAATGGAAACTCTACTTACACATTTCCGATTCAAAAACAAGGGAGGCATTGGATTCGTCTTTATTTCTATCCGTTCGTCTATCAGAGCTACAATATGAGTAGAGTAAAATTCTCTATTTCCACCCAATTCTCTGTTCTCCTCAACAATTTCCAACCAGGGAATGATCCCACGATGAAGGAATTCTCCGTGAACATAACTTCGAACAATCTCTTGCTTACCTTCTCCCCACCCGACAATTCTTTTGCTTTCTTAAATGCCTTAGAAGTTGTTTCGGTCCCTGATGAGCTCATCACCAATGAAGCCCAGTTTATTACTTCTCGGACGAAGTACCAAGGTTTGTGGAACCAAGCACTAGAGACGGTTCAGAGGGTCAATATGGGTGGACCATTGGTCTCCCCACAAAACGATACCTTGGGGCGCACTTGGGTTCCCGATGATCAGTTTTTACGGCACAAAGACCTTGCAATATCGGTATCAAAGATCTCAGCTGTCAATTATGTGAGTGGCGGGCCTACTCCGGATATCGCTCCTCCTCCCGTATATGGAACTGCAAGAAAGATGAATTCAGAATCTAATCCCAACAACATTTTCAATGTGACATGGGAGTTTGATGTGTTTCCTCGTTTTGAGTATCTGATTCGGCTTCATTTCTGCGATATAGTGAGTAAAACAACTACAGGCTCTCTTGTCTTTAATGTTTATATAAACTCTTGGAATGCTATTAGAGATCTCGAGCTTAGTAGTTTCAGTAACAGCTTGGCCACTCCATACTATGCGGACTTCCTTACAAGGCCAAGTGAGAGCACTAAACTTAGTGTAAGTATTGGCCCTTCAACTGCTTTTTCCGATGTTTACCCAGACGCCATTCTAAATGGATTGGAGATTATGAAATTGACCTCGGTAACACCGTCTTCTGAGTCAAGTTCGAAGAACCACGTTGGTATGATAGTGGGTGTGATCATTGGGGCATTAGTCGCAGTAGTTTTGTTTGTAATTCTCTTTGTGGTTCGCAGAAGACGAAGATTGGCACGCGATCACGATTCAAAGAAATGGGCTCCTTTCTTCGTGAGTGGAGGGAATTTTGACAGCACTGGAAGGAAGTTTTCTAATGGAACTGGCATTAATAGTGTCTCGGGCTTCGGGTACCGCTTTCCTTTTGCGGCATTACAAGGGGCTACAAACAACTTTGACGAGAGTTGGGTTATTGGGGTTGGTGGTTTTGGGAAGGTTTACAAGGGAGTTCTTGGAGATGGTACTAAGGTGGCAGCGAAGAGGGGTAACCATTTGTCCCAACAAGGTCTTGCGGAGTTTAGGACCGAAATCGAGATGTTGTCTCAGTTCCGCCACCGCCATCTCGTCTCTCTGATTGGGTTTTGTGATGAACGGAATGAGATGATCTTAGTGTACGAGTACATGGAGAATGGAACCCTCAAGGGTCATCTCTATGGCTCCGATCTTCCGAGCTTGAGTTGGAAGCAAAGGCTTGAGATATGTATTGGATCGGCTAGGGGACTTCACTACCTTCACACTGGTTATGCAAAGGCGATTATCCACCGAGATGTTAAGTCGGCAAATATCTTACTCGATGAGAATCACATGGCCAAGGTTGCTGATTTTGGGCTTTCGAAGGCCGGGCCTGAGATCGATCAAACCCATGTCAGTACCGCCGTAAAAGGGAGTTTCGGGTATCTTGATCCAGAATATTTCCGAAGACAACATCTTACAGAGAAGTCAGATGTGTACTCCTTTGGTGTGGTTTTGTTTGAAGTACTTTGTGCAAGACCTGTTATCGATCCTTCCCTTCCAAGGGAGATGGTGAACTTAGCTGAATGGGCAATGAAATGGCAGAAAAGCGGGAAGTTGGAGGAAATCATAGATCCACAACTTGTTGGTAAAATCAGACCCGATTCTCTAAGGAAGTTTGGAGAAACTGCTGAGAAATGCTTGGCCGACTATGGTGTTGATCGTCCTACAATGGGAGATGTGTTATGGAATCTGGAGTATGTGCTTCAACTTCAAGAGGCAGAGATACCTAGTGATTCAAATGGAAACAGTACTAACTTGATAGGCGAGCTTTCTGAAGAGGTCAACAAGGTCGAGACTACTGTTAGTGCAACACAATTGGAGATGTCAAGCGTGGATGATCTTTCGGGTGTTTCGATGAGTAAGGTTTTCTCAGAGCTAGTGAGAGCTGAAGGGAGGTAGACAGAACATAGAAGATGGCCTCTCTATCATGGTGAGTCTCTTCTGTACAGAAAGAGTTCAAATGAGTTGTTTCAGCCCTTTGATACAGCTAGTATACCTCTTTGATCTATTATGGTTTTGTAATCAGCTACCTTGATTGTGCGATTAATTACGTGCTACTTTGTTCTTTTTTTCCATTATTTGTTTTTTGAACCTATATGTTCACATCAGATTATGGAGGAGTTATTTCTTTATAGGGTATGCTTTCTCATTTATGATAATAAACACATTCTAGTGAATTTTCTCGGAACATCTTTTAACTCTAGTTCTTAGAGGAGGCTTGTGAACTTTGTGTAAATCATTGTGTAATTGTGTAATTGTGTAATTGTGTGGATAAGACTTTGAATATACACATGTGATAGGGTATTTATACTTCATATTTACTCTTAACTAGACTTAAACTACGATTCAATGCCAATTTGGTGATCAAGAATCTTCTTACTTAACTTGAGCCCTGCGCTTTAGTGCTGATCTGATCGTAAGCTGAGAACTCACTCCGATTTCCAAAATGTTGTTGAATTGAGTCACATGTGGTGATTGAATTCTTAAAGTAAAACAATTGACTTTTTTCTCAAGAGTTCTGATTTGTGAGATTTGAAATTCTTGATGGCCATATTTAGTCGTTGAACACATGTAAACCAAATCAATTAATTGGGAGCAATGTGGAACTTTTTTTTTTGGATTTGTCGCTTGTGATTTCAGTTCATTAAAAGCTTGAATTGCCGATAAAAGGTGGTTTAACGTTGATGTGTTTTGCTTCATCACATTTAGATGATTAATATGCAATCACTTGGAAGAGAAGGTTCTCATAACATAGTGCCTTCAGAGCCACAGTTTCGAGGTAAGTTGAGTCAGTTTCGAAACTTGAACAGCAACAATCCATCTATGTACTTGTCATTCTGGTTATTTAGGAAATGTGCGAGTTCTTCATTTGGTTCTCTTTGTCCTGCCCATGAAAACTTGCTTTGTGGACATAATATTTCGATAGATGTCTTGAATCTAAATAGAGATTGATCACCAGGGATATGCTCACACACACACACACACACACACACATGCACACATGACTTGGGTGGGTTGGGGATCAACCTGTGCCCAACCCAAGCGTGACAAACACTAACCTGCAACCTTGCCCAACCCGACCTCGGACATGAAATGCTCAACCCGAACCCTACCCAAGGCGGGTTAATACATTCCTCATTAATACTATGTAATTTAGTTTTAATAAGGGTTTATATGAAAAAGTGGCGTGTAAAAGAACTTAAAATTTACAATTATTTTTCCTAAAAGTGTGTTTCAAAAGTTTATATACTTAAAATTATAAGCAAAAAATTTAAAGAGAAGAAAAATAATAAAATTTATTAAAATAATCAATTTTTATTAATAATCGTAATTTTCAAGAAAAGAAAAGTATTTAATGTTGTAGTATAATCATTGTGTGACAATATAGAATTACACTTTAAAAAAACATTAATAACGAAGAGTTATTATTTATCTAATGAAAATAATCACATCAGTTTTGATATATAGATAATCAAATGCATACATATTGAAATATGAATTATGAGTGTGAAAGAAAACAAAGATAATATATATTTTTAAATTATAATGATATTAAGTTTGGGTTAAGATAAATTGGATTGGTCGAAGCCTATGCCTGTGCCCAACTCAATTTGAGTGGGGCATTTTTTTTTTTGTTGCCCCAAACTAGAGGCCGAACCCAAGCTACTTATGTCCGGACATGACCTAAGGATGAGTTCAACCTAGTGGGTTCGGGTTTTGCCCGCCCAAGTTGCAACCCTAACATACGCACGCACCCACGCATGCACGTGCTCACTCTATCATTGTCTTTTTTCTTGAGACTCCTCCGAGTAATGGAATTTTGGTGACATACCCATGAGATCCAATAGTGTTGGAGTCAGACATCTTCTATGATTCTCTCTTTGCTTCTCAATTTGCTAGAACATACTTGCATTCAAAATCTATATGATAAAATATAACGGTGGACCCTCTCTTTGTCTCAATATAAAGAGGGGTTAATCCAATCTCGCTACGAATCACAAGGAAAATTTTTAATTTTATTTCTTTCATCTTCTCTTCTTTTTTCAAGAATACCCTTGTAACTTTATTGTCTTAGTCTTCTACATCCCTTTCCAAGAATACCTTTCTAACTGTATTGTCTTTCCTCTACTACCCCAAAGAGGATCAGCACGGGCAAACTCTAGTGCTATAATATGCAAAGATTGACATGCTCATCCTATCAAATGGAGACGTCCATCTCAATCTTCTTTGGTGATTACTTTATGGTCTCCCATGTATTAAGTATTGTCGAGATTCCAATGCCTTTACTACAAATGCTTTCTCATCTCCACCAACTCCAGATTAATGCTTTATTATCTTCTTTACATTTGGTCGGAACGAAGTGATGGTAGTGTGTCCACTCCATGGATTGAATAGCTTGAGAAGGATCGAGTAGAACTAACAATGGAGTCTCTCATGCATCTTTCTAAGATAAGTGTTTTACAAAAATGGCCAAGCATTTTACTAAAAAATACTGAACCAGCCATGTTTTTTTACCAAAATGACTTAATATTGTACGGTCACATTTGCTAATGTATCCTTTAATGAATCTAAAATATATCAAATTATCCGTGCAATGATCGTTCATTGGACAACCATTTTCATAAAATTTACATAAAAAAAATTTAGATTTCTTAGTAGGTTTCAGATGTCTTCCCTGTTTTCAGTGATCGCTGGGCACTTATTAGGATGCATTGTTAAGATGGGTTATAGGCCCTTAAACAGAGAATTTTTTTTAATGGGGTGACAAAGTCAACAGAAGTCAAGTTGGCAGACCTCATCTTGTATTTTGCGGGGCTATCATTAATTTTGCCAATTTATTGGGGTGTAAGACTAAATTACCTTTTATTATTATTTAATGTTCCTTTTAGGAAAATAGAAAATAACTGTAATATTAATTTGTTTAAAACGAACCCCTAGCTTGATTCAATATAAGGCGAAGGATAAAGATAAGAATGGTTTTGAAATACCTCCTCAAGTTTTATTGAATATGTGAGACACCCTTGTATTTTCAAACTGATGATATGTATCACCCAACTTCACTTCACCATTCATGACTGATAGAAACACGAACTCGATACTCGCTCAAAATCTCTTCTCAAAAACCTTCGATTTTTTGTCTAAAAAATCTGTTATGTTCTTACTCTATCATAAATTATGTTAGGGTGATTTAAACATATCCCCTACGTTTTGTTGAATATTAGAGATACCCCATATGTTGTGAAACTGATGACATAAATCCCATGATCGTAGTCTTCTAAATAGATTAGGTGAGAAAAGACTCAAATGCCCCCATCTTCAACCTATCTAGCCAAAAATTCAGATTTTTCTCCTCAAAATTAGTCATCTTTAACATTTTTGAATAAAATTTTTAATCCTCATCATCTATCTAAAGATTTTATCTACTTCAAGTCTTTAACCCCAATTCTTAAGGTAAAATACAATTTTTGAGGAAGTATAAAATGTTGAAATTTCAGATAAAAAAATTTAAGACTTTTTACAAAAGGAGTCAAGTTAGAAAATGATGGATGAAAATAAGGTTGAATAGATTAAAATTATCCTAGAGGTTGAAGAGCTTGAACATGATTGGTTTCGGAAAGAAAAGAAACAAATAAGATTAAATTTTTTTTTTTGAAAATGATGGGATTTTGGATAGAAAAATCTAACGTTTTATTATAAAGGGTTAGTTTTAGGTTGAAAATGATGAATTAAATATAAAGTTCAGTAGATATACCATGGAGGTTGGAGAATTTAAAATGACTACTTTTGAAAAGAAAGATTTGAGTTTTTGACTCAAGGTTGAAAATGAGGGCATTTGAGTCTTTTCTTCTTAGTATATATAGAAGAGTAGGTCAAAGGATGGTTGTCATTAGTTTCAAAACATGGGAGGGTATCTGTAATATTCAGCAAAACACATGCTGCATGTCTAAATCATCCATTATGTTACCCCATTCAATTTCAGACTTCTAAGGGCTTGTTACCAATATTAAGGTTAAAATATTGCTATCCTAAAAGTTGAAGATAAGTTGAGCAAAATCAGAGATGTTTTTTTTCTTCCAAGATGATGTTTAGGTCATATTTTATTGAGTCAAGGTGGAGTGACCTTCCGAAAAAATGCATCTAAGGGCATGCACGCGCCACCACGTCAAGATATCCCTTGTGTGTCTCCAACTGAGGTCACTTTAGATCAAGCGATATGGTTTTAATTTGAAAACAAAAAGGATATCTTAACATTCACCAAAATGTGGTGGGGTTTGTCTCAGTCATCATCGTAATATATGTAAGACTAATAATTTTCTTATTTGAAAATTTTCACTCGATCTGTACTCGGTTGACATGGCAAGTGCATAGAATCATAGATCTTTTTCCTTGTGTATCTCGAAGAAAAAGATCTATGATTCTATGCACTTGCCACATCGATGGAGTACAAATCGAGAGAAATTTTTGAGTCAGAATATCACGACTCTATATATAATTAAAGATAACATAAGCTAGGAAAATTGCTAACTCAAATGATGTTTGACCTAGTGTAAGAACATACATGGATGGGAAAATATTCAAGAGATTCACAAGAAATGGATCCCTAGGAAATTTGGTAATGATCACTAGGAAATCTGAGAGTGCGTAGACTGTAGAGATATGTAGGTGGTAGGGGTTCAACAAGCAGTCGCCAACACCTATGCGTATCGTGTTCCCAAGAAAACAAATGATAGAGTGGCCATAGGTGTAGGGTTGGTGTATTATAGTTGTAGCGTGGGCAGCCGCATTTCTGTTGTTCACATGTGCTATCCACTCATGTGGATTATACAGAGATATGGGCGTAACAGGCAGAATGTTTGATGTAAAATACTCTCTTTGGTGTCTACAAGGTTACAACCTCACAGCCCAACAAATGGACCCCATATATAACCCTTCTTTGACCCATTTTTAGATGAAAAACACTTTTCTTACTAACTTAGTAGTTAGTAAGATTTAAGCCTCACCAAGGATCGTTTCTAAAATGGATTACCACGTTGGTAATTTAACACCACAGCCCTCTAGATTTCATCGAAAAACTCATATCCAAAATATTAAAAAAAAAATCATTTTTTTTTTCTTCATCCATTACAGACGAGGGTATTTTTGTCTAAAAATATGAGTTACTGTAGCAAATAGTCCTATTTTGAGTATTAAAAAAATGGTCATTTTTTACCATTGACATTAACCCATGGAATTTTTATGCTAAAAGTCCTATAAATAATTGTCTATTTTTTAAAATATTTTTTTCTCATTCAAATTTAAAAATAAAAATAAAAATTATCTATGTTAATTCTTAATGCTTACTGATGGGTATCAAAATAGAACCTAAATTGAAATTTTATTGAGGTTCAAATTCTGGGTACATGCCGGACCAACCCCACCTTGACACCCCTATCTCAAGAATAATGTTGAAGTGACCTCAGACTGGAACCTCATATCACACTTCTCGTTGGGAATGAAGACATATCAATTCAAGAGAAGAAACACATAGATCCATTCAAGGCATGCCAATATGCCATCATTTAAAAACAAACACAAACGTAGTAATTGAGATTTGTTATTTTGAAAGTTATGTGCTAAGCTGGTGAACCAATGGGATGATGCCATATGTATTAAATGAGCAAAAGTGAGGAAGCGGATTTTCTGAAGCACATGATTCCTGTAACACCATGTAGCACAGATCCAACAAATGAAAGAGAGCTATCTTAGAAAAACAATTAACATTCAGTCTCTTGTGATCATGACCTAGATCTGATTTAAAAAAATTATCAAAAAACAATTTTTTTCCTTCAAATCCTTATCTTCGAAAATGAATAGCTATTGAAACCACAATATTTTAAGTATGAAATCTAATTATATGGCTGATGTGGTGCTCTTCCAACTGTTGGATCAGTGCTACAGGGTGTTATAGGAACTGTGTGCTACAGATGATCCACTTCTTAAATATGAGTCGGATCCTGAATATGAGTATATCTTTAGATCTGACCCATGATCAGGCATATTTTGTAGTGAATTGGATCCTACAAACTAAGATCACCTCCAAAATCGGATCAGACCCAATTCTAATTGCTTGATTCGGGTCCAATAATTCTAGGCCCATATTTTACTTATTTAAAATATTATAATATTAACCTATTTTAACTTTTTAATCCTTTCTTTGACAAGTATCCAAGTTTTAAAACAGTATTGCAAAATGTAATTTTGATAAACTAAAAATATATAGATTTCAAAGCAACAAATATATCATTCAGAGGGGCAAGTCTAGGGATGGATCTCTATCAAACATGAATATGAGTCAAGTTTAGGGACATTGAATCATATTTGTCCGAGTCCAAAGATCCAAACCCATAAAATTTGAATTTCAGATCACTTAAATCTCAGGTTAAGTCCATCTATCCTCTATCGATATAGGGACTATTTTCTAAATATCCCTAACTTTTGGGAAATAACTTGATAATCGAGTTTCAATATCTCTAATCTCCTTGGTGGATTTGGTAGGGCTACAACTTGGGCAAGGCAAACTTGATCCCGTTGGGTTGAACATGACCTTGGGCTAGGTCTAGGCCTAGTTAGCTAGGGTTCGGTCTTGAATTCAGGGGACTTGGTAGGGCTACAACTTGGGTGAGCCGAACTTGATCCCATTGGTACGACCTTGGATTAGGTTAGGCCTAGTAAACTAGGGTTCGGTCTTGGATTCAGGCAAAAAAAAAAATGCCCAACTCTAATGAGGTTGGATTCAGGAATAGGGATTTGGGCATAGGCATCAAGCAACTTGATTTGCCCAAACTTAATGTGGTTACAATCCAAAAATATATCTTATATCTTGGTTTCTTTCGCATTCACAATACATATTTTTGTATGTTTGCTTTTATTTATGTAATTCTATATTTTCAAACAATGATTATATTATAATTTCAAATGCTTGTATTGTTGGAAATTGCAATTAACAATAAGTAAAGATTGTTACTGTAGTTAAGGCTAATGATTTTCTTACTCGAGTATTTTCACTCAGTCTAACGTGGAAAGGGCACATAACTGTTGATTTTTCCTAGGTAGGGGAGGGTTAAAATTACATCATATGATTATTTTGAACCGAAAATAAAATTAGAGAAGTGGAGAGGATAGAAGAGGAAAGATAGAGAAGAGAGAAATGAGATTTTTCACGTCACTTGGTCCTTACTCTACCTTGCCTTAAAAATCTTCTTCCTTTTGATCTCCTAATATGTCTTCTTGTTCTTGTATTTGAATTTGAGGATGATAGTGAAGGTATTTTAATGTAGGGATGTGAGTTGGGAGTTGAGAGAATTTTTTAAAAGAATTGACAAGGGTGAGAAAGCTTGGGAATTGAAAAACTTGAGATAAGGGATTCAAACATTGAGGGTTTGTAAGAGAAATGTTGTTTATAGGATTTTGAGGTAACTTTTAGGAGTAAAATGTGATAAAAGTGTGGAATGAAGAAGAATGGCATGAGACTTGTAGGTGAGGTATAAGAGATTTGAAATTAAGGGAGGGATATATATGGAAAATAGTGTAAATGAGGTATTTTTTACTCAAGTGGGTTGGATCATTCAACTCATATGGGTTGAGTGTTATGTGGGGTTAAGGGGTGTTGGTATTGGTAAGAAGAATGACTATATAAAGGGGTGGTTGTTTATATTTTGGGAGGATGGAAGAGATTGTGACAAGTGTCAAAAGAGGTATGGGGTGTGTGTATGCTAGGTGAGTTGATTAATGATAAGGGGTGTGGGGAAAATAGAGATAATTTTTAGACTAATTTGAGGAGAATGTGATGGGGTTAGGTTATGAAATGGGTGTGGGTTGGTTAACATGTTTGGAATGATGATGAGGTTGGGTAGATAGATTTAGAAAGGTGGGTTGTGATGGTGACATGTGTCCCTTATTGATGATCATTGATTTTAAAGGTGATTGATTCATGGGTATGATTTTGGGCATGAGTAGAGAATTTGGGCTTAAGATCAGTCATGTTATATATGTCCAAGTCAAACATCCAACTGGTTCGATTTGAATTATCCGAAAGATATCTTATATATATCTATATATAAAACCTACTTCTTGATTCAATAGAAGCCCAAAGAAGTGATTCGATATTAGTTTAGATTTTGTTGCATTAGAATTGATTTAGGTTTATTGGACTTAGTGGTTGGGTTGGACTTGATTAAGTTAAGAATTGAATTTGAATGAAGGTGGGATCAAAATAGGATTTGGATTTGGGTTTGACGAGCTTAAGTTTTTACTAAGTTTTTTAGGAGAGGGTTAGAATGATAAAAGGTTGAAAAGATGATGAAGTTTAGGTAAGTCATATGGTCAGTCAATATGACTATTGAGAGTCTTGAGGCATTTGATTTGAATAAAAATGTCGAATTTTAAATATTTAGACTCTTAAGTCTATTAATGATTTTTTAATAAAAATATATCTTTTTGAACTATTTTCATGTGGAACCGTTCAAATTTGGGTGTCTACAAGATGTAGGGGTTAGTTAGTTTAGTAGGTAAAATCTTTGGCTAATGATACCAGAAACTTCAAGTCCCATCAATACTAAATTTCTTAGGAATTTTACTAGTTTTCACCATGAAAACCTTTACTTAATTTGAGGGAGAGGCTAATGTTTTTCTTGCAAGAGGAGATTACTTTTCTCCTTTTTCCTTGGTAGGTCAATTGAATAATGGTAAGTTAGTTAGAAGTGGGAACCTTGGGATGAATCAGATAGAGACTTGCATTGTAAGCTCCACAAAGCAATTTTTTTTTTGGGGGGTGTTGTTTATGATTATTCTTTCTTTTTGGTAGGCCCATCTTGAAAACGACAAGAGACACCATACATCGAATCATCATCTCTCGCGTGTTGGGTATATATATATATATAATTCCATAAACTTGACAAAATTGCCCCCCACCCCCACAAAAGCATTAACCCCATTTCATTGCAGTCCTTTCTAATACAGTGCTATTGTTATGGTGCAAGCGTGTGTAACATATTAATGTAAAATTTGCTTCTGTATCAGTTAAATAGCTGGAGAGTAGATCAGACGGATTTTCAATCATGATCTTAGATATGGCCCCACAACTTAGCAAATAAGAAGTAATCCAAGCAGATGGCCAACTTGTCACTGAGATGTTCACGAGGGTAGAGTGAGGAAAAAAAAATTAAGGGGACAGGACAATCTAACTACCAATCTAAAAAGTCAACAAAATGGGCAGTTGGGATTGTTCCATCAAGATTGACTATTTCAGTTACGCTTTCTTAGAATTAATTTGATCTACTAATTTTTCAATTATGATCTATAAATATTGAACAAAAACGAAAATAATATAAATATATCTCATATGTCTCTGAAGGGTTGTAAAATATTTAGCAAGTCGTCTACCTTGTCGAATCCATCTAGATAATCTGGTTCGAAGAGTAAAATCCAATCATACACCCCCTAACGTGACATGAATTAGAATCATAAATTTTCCTCTTAGGATTCATAATCGTACATCTTTATAAATATGTGCAGTTGCGTATCCTAAGGAAAAGAATCTATGATTCTAGCACATGCTACGTCAAGGGGCGTGTGTCAGAAAATTATTATTCTATTTTAATTTATAAACTTTCAATTTTATTTTCTTATCATATTGTTTCACTATGTTTTATAATGTTCACCTATTTTTATGTATGTTAAAACACATATCGATTGTCGGGGTGTAATTGTTATGTCAATCAAGTCGTGTCTCATTTTTCAATTATTTTATTGACGTATCGTTGACATGTCATATCTTTGTTGAAAATCAATACATCGCATTTGGGTTTCATCCCAACTTTAGGTACCTCCGACTCTATCTAAGCAATGAAATCGAGATCGAATGATCTTTGATTTGAGGTCTGAGTCCATGTGAATTTGAGATGAGCTAATCTTCCAAGTATAGACCGGGCTGCTTAATCTATTAAGTCTGGTTGTCCCTTAAACAAATCTAGTTGATAATTAACTTGGTTTAGATCCTTTTGGTCTTACGATCAGACCGGATCTCTTTACTTGTTGGGCTTAACTCACATGCTGAAGGATCACATGTTTGATATAGATTAAGTGTAATTTTACTCTGAGTCGTGATAATCTGACTTATCCATGTGGCATACTCAATCGATACACCTGATGTGACATGTTCAGAATCGTAGATCTGCACTCTTTGGGATATAGAACTGCACTTTTTATGATGAAGCACAATTCTATATCTTGGGAAATGCAGATCTACACTTCCCGAACATGTCATGTCAGGGCTGTCGATTGAGTAAGCCACGTGGGTAAATCAGATTGTCACGATTCTTTTACATATATATATATATATATATATATATATATATATATATATATATATACATGAGGGCAGTTCATGGGACATATGTAAAAACAATGGTTTTTCAAAATATGGGTTAGAGATATTAGATTGAGCTGATTTTTGCAAGGATGGTTACTATGATGAAAAGAACATCCTCACAAAAAATCAGCTCAATCTAAAGTTTCTAATTCCATTAAAAGTAATTTACAAATTATTGGTAAAAAATCGACGGTCTTTTTTTTTGATGATCTTCCCATCATAGAGATCATCCTCATAAAAAATCAGTTCAATCCAAAACTTCTAACCCATATTTTGAAAATTTATTAATGTTATATTGTTTTTACATATGTTTTTTCGTATGTCACTTGATCCGTTCCTATATATATGCACATGCCACCTACTAGTTTGTTATAAAAAGAATCGTGATAATATCACTACCTCACATGGCACACTCAATCGATTATCTCGTCATGACAAGTTCGACATTGTAAATCTGTATGCCTCGGGATACACAGCTGCATTTTCCCATATATAAAAAATGTATTATGAGGGAATAGTGTATCTCAAGACGTGCAGATCTACGATTTTCAAATTTGTTACATCAGGAGAGTCAATTGAGTGTGCCATGTGGGATAGTCAGATTATCACGATTCTTATAAAAATAATTCTTATAAAAATAATTATAATCTTACATAAATATTTTTTTTTTTATCCCACCCACTAGAAAACCTGCAATAATACTGTGTTTTTCATCTTATATCAGTTCTAAGTGCCCCAAAAACATCGTTCGATATTACGCCTAAGCGAAGAAACTAGAATCTGCAAGTTTGATAGAAAATTAATATTGGCTTTGAAGATCAATGTTTTAAAAGTTGAACCAACGACGACTGACAATTTCTCAAATTGGCCAAATCGTGACCGGACTGTGCTTCAATTTCGTTGGATGAATTTACATTTATGAAATAATCTAACATATTATTACTATTTTTCATAAACAAAACTATCATCATCTATTTTTTTTGAAAAATCACTGAACTACTACTAACCTAAATTAACACACATTGACTGGAACATGAATTAAAAGTCCAGCGTAGTGATTAGGTAACTTAGATTACCTTTAAATATTTTTTTAATTTCCTCAAAATAAAAAATCTACTTTAGTATGGATCTCAACAGTTCTTTTGACTCTCAAGTCTCTAGAATTTACTTTATTTTTTTACAAAAAAATGAGTCCTTAAGGATGATCCCAAATACTTTACTTTTCCATCACTTAAATTTTTTTTTTTTCACAAAAATGTTTAGGAAACAATTCAACATTGGGTGTGAAAAGGTTTTTGACATCTCCATCCTTTTTGTGAATGAGTCTTCAAGCCAACGAAATGCCCTCCTTCTTGACCTTGATATCCTCTTTATAGACTAATGAAAAATGATTTAATTTGCTTCATATACAATCTCTAACCAATTAAAATACTATTTGATTTTTCTTCTCAAAACCTATCTTCGACCTCTCAAGTAAAATCTTTTTGGGTGATTGTCAATCTTAATTAAAATTCCACCTACTTTAATCTCCAAATCTCAAGAATGAGAAAATAAATTTGGATAAAAATAAAGTTTTTCTTTGAACAAATCAAAACGAGATTGAGTAAGTTAAAAATAATTATCATAGAGGTTGAAGGTATTATATGAAAAAAATGATAAATTTAACGCCAAGATCTGTTGAATTTGGAATTTGAATATGATCATTTTTTTAAGAGAAAAATCAAGGGATTAATTTAACTGAAAGTTGAAGATGAGGGCATTTAAGTCATTATCATTAGCCAATCGAGAAGATGTTAAGGGGACCATGTCAATCCGTTGAAAAACCGGGGGTATATCAAATATTTACTAAAATGTGAAGGTTCATGTCTAAATAACACAAAATCGAACTATTTTATAATCGAAAGTAGAAGATGCCTATAAAGAGGTCAAAGATCCACGTTGGATATCTACCATTTGTGAAGTATGGAACATGACTCATAATGTTTCTAGACTAAATATAAATAATGGAAATAGAAAACCCATGATAATTTTGATCAAACCTAATCAAAGATCAAGGGAGGTGATTCTATTTTTTAAGAATGTAGGGAGGCTTGTGTAATTTAAAATATTAACAAAAGGAATTAACTACTTATAATGACATTCCTAGGGATTCCCCACAACTATATCTTTAAGAAAATTGCACTGATCCCTAGAAAACCTGCATTAAACCTCAATTGAAGCTAAAAAGAACTGAATCTTTCAGCTTGTTAAAAACCCAACAAAGAAAACCAACAATCCAAGAAAGCTAAAACCAAGATAATCTATATATTTCATGATTTTACCAGAACACCCAAGAAGAAAATTGAAGTATTTTAAACCACATCCTCTCTAAACCTGAAATTATACAAGACCCCCATTTCCAGACAAATGCCCATCTATTCTCTCTCTTCTCAAAAGAAAAAAAAAAAAAAGGACCCAGAAGAACAAACACCCATGAGCCATGACCCATCTCTCAAAAATAAATAAAGCAAGAAAAAAAACAGTTTTTTAAAATAAAATAAAACAAACTCACAAATCTCAATGATCCACCACATCTACACTGGTAGAGCAGGATAACAATCTATGAAAGATTGCATACAAAGCATAGCAAGAAATCTCCTTAACCTTTCTTATCGTCACACACTTCTTTCCACGCCCACTACTAATTTTTCTCTTATTCCTTCTGTAAACAACTCTCTCTTTAACCCTCCCAAAACACTTCTTTGTCTTCTCTGGCACTGTTTCCTTCTTTGAAAACGTATAGCTTCGTAGGTACATCTGCCTGCACGAAATACTATCCACAACTCTGGGGCTGGGACTGTTTCCTCTCTGCCCATTACTATTGGCACTAACTGATCTGACGAACTCTGCGTCAGATTCAGGCCACTTGTATAGGTTCACATAAGTTGCTCTTACAGGGACACGGGTGTCTTTGACACAGTTGGATATGCAAACGGAAGTCATTTTTCTGGTGATTTGTGTCAGATCTCTGAAGTGGGTTTTTGGCTTTAAATCAGACCCAAAGCTTAGTTTCCAAGGAAAGATACTCTCTGTGCAGAGAGAAAGAGAGAGTTCTTTTAGTGCATTTTTAGGTGTTTTGGGTGGAATGATTTAGAATCATTAGTAATGACTGTTTTCATCTATTGTCTTGTGGTGGTAGGCAGAATTTAGGTCAAGGGTCAAGGGTCAAGACCAAAGATATAAGTAATGTTTATTTTGACGAAAATACCCCTGGTGTTGCATAATTAATGAATTTTATATATGGGTAGGTTTGGAATGTGATAATAATTTTGGTCAAAAAGGAATTTAATGAAGGTTCCATGGATTGTGAGACTGTTACAAGATAATCCTATTTTTAAGGGTCTGTTTTACTCTTTTGTCTTAACTTTTAACTACAATGGATTAGGAGAATGAGTTTGATGCATCATCCTCTCACATGTTTTTTAAACTCAATATCGTGTTTTGTCTCGTTCAATTCCGATATCGAGTTGTCTCGGACAAATTTTTCGATACGTTTGAGACCTCTCGTGAGATAACTCAAAAAATTGAACGTGAGACGTAAAATTGGATTTAAAAAAATGACTTTGTGAGTTGGTCTCGTTCAGCTCTGATACCGACTTAACTCGGGCGATACATCACAGTCACGGACGAGTTTAAAAACCATGTCCTCACATAAGAAATAAATTATCAAATTAATAAATTAAAATTCACCGATCAAGTTAAATATTTAGTTGTCCAAAAATGCCCCCCACAAGATATTCCTGACATCGAGCTTTATGTATTCAAGAACATAGTAAATTTATGCCAATAATAATGTGTCAAATATTTATATTGGAGGCTCACGTCAAAATCGGACTCATCCGTTCGGTGCAACTAAATGACTTATTTATTTATTGGTCAAAAGCATCCAAATATTCTAGAAAAATAGGATCAAATACTTAAAGGCCCTATCATTCTAGTAAAAATCGATTCATTTCGCTTGACAAGGATGGCTTGTTTGTTTCTTCTTAATTTTTTTACGTTTACAACTAAAAATATCGTAAAAACAAAAGTTTGCAGGCAATTGGTACTTAGGATTAGGGCTGGAAATGGGTCGGGTGCGGCAACACTATATCTGGTTATCCATATATGACTTTTTATCCACTTTTTCAGAGAATATCTATGTCGGACTTTTACCTAAAGTTCAAGCGGATATCCAAGTCGGATATGTATACCTCATTGTGAAGATGATGGAAAAACCTTACTTTTGGGTTGTATATGTATTTTATTGTGAATTTACCATATTAAATCGGATAAACGGATAAACGGATATTCAGGTTGGATAAGATGTATATCCATATCCGACCTTAAATATATTAGGATAAAAATAATTGTGCATAAATTTACCCGAATTCTTAGTCGGATAAAAAATTTGTACTCAAACCTGAATATCTTTGATAAGACGAGTCAGGTAAGCGGATATTATTTGATCCATTGCCAGCGCTACTTAGGATGCCTACCTTCTCAAATTATTATGAATTTTTGTGTCCAAACCTGCAAATTCTCTCTAGAAATTTACCCAAAACCATCATCGAAATTCAGGCAAAAATAGGAATGTTGTTTGCTGTTTATTTTAATGGACTCAAAATTTAACAATAAATTGGGACTTCTTCCACATATGTACACGTGTAGATAAAAATGAGGAAAAATAGGTATAGAAACCCCACCAGATTAATTAGAATTTATGATATTGATATTTAGTTAGGTCGATAAAGAGAGGATGGAAAGTTGTTGGATTTAATTATGACTTTCCAAATGGGAATTGATTATGATTAGACTAAGATAAAAATTGAAAAATTGAACATAGAATTCTATAATTCATATTAGATTGATTATGAAATGGAACCAATAATGTTTTAAAAGACGAAGATACGATTGGACCAAATTTTTTTCGAATTGGTTGGCCCATAGTAGAACCCTGATTTGTTCTAAATTCCTTATGTTTATATTCAGAAAAGGATAACATTCACAATAGATAACCCTGGGGAGTGGCTCAATGGCAATTTCGGATCCAATAAGCAGCAAGAAGCAAGAACACGTACGTGTGTGTTCAATACCTAGTATGAGCAATATTTCCTCTTGGTCACCCACGAGGGCGTGCCTACACTTACCTGGTGCTTGAGATGTGTAGGCGTTGCACGTGGCCAAGGGAGGGACCCATATGCTGTTGGGATTTGTGGAGCCTAGTTATATTTTGATCCGGTTGACGACCCGACCCGACTCGATAATGTTTGCGTGGTATTTTGATGGGATATTTTCTGAGGCTTAATCCATGGAGTGGAGGCTTGGGCCGATAGGCCCAAGCCGGAGCGCTCATGGATAAGCCTCCTGGGGGCCCAGGGGGCAACGCCCCCGGGAAAAATTTTTGGGCCCGTTTTGTAACCCATTGTGTATCTTGTGCACAGTATATAGAAGCCATTTTTGGTGATTAGGGTTTCTTTAAGGTTTTGGTTGTCGTCTTTGAGACTTGAGCCGCACTTTGTAATTCTTCTCCAAATAGTGAAATCTCTACAACTCCGTAGACATAGGCAAATTGCCGAACCACGTAAATACTGTCTTGTGCGTGTGATTGTCTTTTTCGACGTGTGTGTTTTTTTTCTTTTTTCTCTATTTCTTGTTTCTCACAGGTTGGGAATTTCGGGTTGAATTCCTAACATATGCCTTAGTTAGACGTTAAGTCCAGACACCCCGTTATCAAAAAAGAAAAACATTTACAAAAGATCTCGACAGTTCATTAGAAAAAGTGATTTTATTAAAATACTTGATCAAACCAAGTTGGACTGTCGGGTGTTCTGAGGCACTTCAAGCCCTTGAAACAGCACAACGTGACACTCTTCAGCCCTCAATCTTGCTGGATGGAAGTGTCTGAGTTATTTGCCTTGGATTAAGGGCTGCAATATCTCTAAGCCTTTTTCAAGTAGGATGAAAATGGGACCCCCTATTTTGATGAAAGTAGCACTAAATGGCTCTAAAACAGCTTCAGAGATGCATGAATTTATATCTTTATAAAGCAAAGAATCAGCCAGACCCAAGCCCATTAAGCTTGAGCATTAGCTTAGCCAACTTAAGCCTAATGGGAGTTAGGGCTGGTCTAAGGCACAACCTACTTCTTTAAGGAGGGATTAGGGCTAATCCAAATATATCCCTAAGCCTCCCCAAGTTAGTCATTCTTTCGAACTGCTTCGTCCAAATGGCTGGAAAAAAGGGGTGTAAATGGGCTGGGATGGCCCAAATCTCATCTCACTCAGGTCATTTTATATCAGGCTTTAGCAAGACAAGATATATAAGTTTGAATAGGTTTAAAATTGGATTGGACTAGGCCCATTTATTAATAGGGTTGGTTTGGTATAGGGTGCAGACAAATGTGTCCGTTTTAAGAGAATGAGAATTTGGGCTGAGCCCAAAGCATAGTCTGGCTTTGGTATTTATTACTTATACGATGTGTTTGGTTTGTTTTCAACAGTTGTCTTTCAATCCCTCTAAAGAAGATAAGGCTTGGGTAATAGGGCTGAACTCGGGCGGGTCGGGGAACAACCCATACCCAACCGAAACTTGACAAACAACAATCCGCGCTACGCCCAACCCGACTTCAGGCTTGAAATACTCAACCCAAACCCAACCCAAATTGGGTTGGTCGGGTTAATTTATTCCCCATTAATACTTGATAATTTAGAAAGAATTTTGATAAAATGATGCGGTAATTGATGAATGCCCCTAATGTGCCTTTCTCTCTCTTGCCCATAGTGAAAAAAAAACTTTCCGATTTGATCACCTTGTTACATTCAAACGCATGATCCGATGCAATAGAGTTGTAGAGAGCACAATTATATGAAGTTTAAAAATAAAAATAAAAAAATTAAATAGTTATTTTTCACATTGAATTTTATTTTTAAATTTAGGTGCTTGGTGACCGTCCATTTTCAACAACTTTGATCAAGATCAAAAAATAATTTTTTTTTAATATTTATTTTTTGAATATGAACATTTTCATGAAATCTAAAACGCTGTGTTGTTAGATTGTGAATGTGATATGTGATATGTGGGCCTAATGACACTTTTTAAGATTTGAAATCTAAAAAAATAAATCTGTGGGCAGTGGGCAAGAGAGAAGTTCTCTCTACTCTTGATGTCATTCGCACCACATGTCAAATGTTTGTTTGGCTGTGAGCAAACACGTTAGAGTGTGTAAAGGGCGTGCACTAAAAAAGTGCCATATTATCAGCACTGATTAAGAAATTGTAAGGGTTTATATAAACATAAGTGTTATTAATTTGAAACAACTTAAAATTTATAATTAGTTGTCGTAAAATTGTGTTTCAAAATTTACATACATAAAATTATAAAAGATAAATTGAAACAGACGAAGAAAATGATGATTAACTAAAGTTATCATCTTAATTCATTTATTGTTAGTTGTAATTTTCTACAAAACAAACATTTACATTGTATGACAATATAGAATTACATAAACAAAAGCATTAATAACAAAGCAATTGTTTATATTTTTTAAATAATCATATAGTAATTTTGATATATAAAAAAACAAAAGTATAAATACTAAATGAATGTAAAAGAAACTAAGATATATGAAATATTTTAAATTATAGTAAATCAAGTTTGCCAATGCCTGTGCCCGAATCCTACCCGATTTGAGTCAAGCACTTTTTTTTTTGTTGCTCAAACCCATAACTGTACCTAAGCTAGCTTTGCTCAGACCCGACCCAAGGGCGGGTTCAACCCATCAGATTCGGTTTGGCCCACCCAAGTTGTAATCCTAGCCAGGCCAGGAAACACTTCTGTCGTCCATTTTGCAATGATGCTAATATTGCTTGTAGCTTGTTAGGGTCTTCTAAACAAATATCAGCAAGAACAAAAAGAATTAAAAACAACTTTAATAAATTGAAAACCTAAGGAAATTAAATCCACCAAGATTGAGTAATTTAATCAAATTTTATTCCCCAATTCCTTTTACATAACTCAAATCAAGAAATCGGCAAAGAATTATGATTCAGAAAGTTTAACTTTAAAAATCTTTTTTATTTAAGAAAATCTAGATATTTGACCAAGATTTCCATCCCTTAAAATTTTTTATTACCTAATGATCCAACATCACAGTGAGTATCCAATATAATGGATTATCCCCTATAGTAAAAGATCACGCCAAGAGGAAGGATTAACAAAAATAAATTAAGAATCAAGGTCTATGAAGAAAAATTTACTTAAACAATTAAAACATCAAGAGCAAGAAAAATACTTAAAATTAAACTAATTATTTTGACTTCATCAATCTCCCTAGAGTGAAAAATTAGTCAAGACTCATTCTGAAAAGTAATAAAATCAACAAATATGAAAATAAAAACTTTTCATTTATTACTCCTGAATAAATCTTGAAATATTATCTTCCAAATTGTAATAAATAAAATAAACCTAAACTAAGACTAAAAGAGAATAAGAAAGAGGGGACGGAGAAGATATCAGAATTTAGTAGATAAAATAGAAATAGATATAGAGAGTGGTCTCTAATTATAAATCCGGAGCAGCTTTGGATAACTGGATACATTTGGCAAATTTCGATTCTATATATCTAATTACCTCCAGATGATTTGATCTCTTATAAGTGAGTATGTTATCTTTCGTCCTATGAAAATATCTCATAACCTTCTTTGCAATTTTCCAATGATCTTATCTTAGGTTGTTTTGATATCTTTCCAACATTTCAATTGCAAAATCGATGTCCGGTCTGATACAAGTTTGAGCATTCATGAAACTCCCTACGTGTGAGGCATAAGAAATATCTTTCATCTGCTTCCTTTCCAAATCATTTTGTAGGCATTGTTTTATGTTGAATTTATCTTCTTTCCTCATAGGCGCATCACCAGTTGAGCAAAACTACATGTTAAACCTATGTAAGACTTGATCACAATAACCTTTTTGAGACAACCAACCTTACAATCCTCGAGTTCGATCTCTATAAATCCCTATGTCAATCTCATACGTTGCCTCACCCATATCAACAATATTGAAATTCTTAATTAGATTTAGGATTCTGATAAGATTGACATTCACTTACAAGAAACCAATAATTAATTTAATAAAATAATAAAATCTAAACTCGACTTGGACAAATAAACAATTTGAATGTTGTTGATCTATACTAATCAAATAATAATATTCAACTTCATAGCAATTACTTGTTCGATCTCTTCAAACACAGCATGAGAATATTATAACTAAAAAATTATGAATCATATTACTATGAAGGTTCCAACTCAACTAAATTGGTTAAAACATTGAGCAACCAAAAAATAAATATAGAATTAAATTTTATAACGTTAAAAAATATTTTGAGATATTTAATGATTAAATACATTTATTTGGTTGACTAGATATTGAGTCTTCAAGTTCACATAGGGCTGGCAATGATCCAGATTTGACCCGGTATCTAATCCATTCTGATCAACAAAAAAAAAATCGGAGCTATATTTTTTATATTTTTGGATTGGATTTGGATTGAAAATTATAGATATGAATGTTTTTTTGAATTGGATTCGGATGAACTCCAACCTAATCTGATCTGAAGTTAATTATATATATAAAGAAATTAATAGATATTAGTTTTAGTATTATTCTGTCTCAATGCACACTTCTTATTTTAGGATTTTAATTTGTTATTCTTCATCTTCTCCTAATATCCTCCAAACAAAACCCCACCGCCGAAGCCACCGTCATCGAAAATTTGTTGCACGTTGACGGAGTACAGACAATCAGATCAGGTCTAGTCTCATTTCTCTCTCAAATCGGTCAAGGAAAGGGAATGTACATCTCGAGAGGATGACGCCCCACTGAATAGACTGTTATAGAGCTATGGCATGTCAAGGAGAGATCGGGAATAGGGGTGTCAATTGGTTGTTTCCCGTTTGATTCTTAAGGAACTTAGAACCATAACTACCATATTTATTTTGGTTTCGGTCATTGTCAGTTCTGAGTCCGATTCCAAAATAAATGGAACAGGATCCAGAACCACCAAAGAACACAGGTACCCATCGATTTTGGTTCTCAAGAATCAAATAAGAAAAAAAATTCAAATCATTATAAAACTTTTTTCCTTAAAAAAATTGACATATTAACAAAATTATTAACTTAATTATAATTTGTTATATTAAAAGTAATAAAGTTTTAGAAGGTATAGCTCGTTTTAAGCTCCAATCGATAATTTATATGAAAAATTGAGGAATTTTACGTAACATACATTAATTTTTCAATAAGAGAATACCTTAAATCATCTATAGTATGAAAAGAATGACAATAAATCGGTTCGGGTACCCATTGGATAGAACCTAACGGTTCCGATTCCTATTAGTTCCGTTCCATTTTAGATCCAGATCTAGTTGGTTCAAATAAAAAAAGAATCGCTACTGAGGTTTTCGATTTCAGTTAAATAGATACCCATTGAAACCCCTAGTCGGGAATGAAGGTGAGACCAATGATGGGGTTTCCTTGTCTTCATCGGGTTCGATTTCCGCTATTAGTTTTGGAAATAGAAACACAAATCAGGAAGGTTGCTAGATGGATTGAAGTTTTGAACAAATTATGCCCTTTTCTTTGCTTCTGTTGGTTGTCCACATTCACCCAGCATTTGCAATGTATTCAGATTTGATGATTATTGTTACTTTTAAGATTTTTTAGACGTTTAATTAGAAATGAATATGCTTAGAATATGGTTAGGAGAGCTATTCTTCTCTCTCATAGCTGCCTCTTCACATTTGACAAACCCTGATGTTTTCTTGATCTGATCCAGTTCAGATCGGATCGGTTTCGGATTGAGTAAATATGTTGTCGGGTCGGATTTGGTTCAACTACTTATTGATCCAACCGGACTAAATCGATTTTGGATCCTGCCATAAAAAAATCGGATTGATATTGATCCACTACCGATTAGATCCATGTCTTGCCTAAGTTCACTTGATCCAATAATTTTAGTGATCAACTAGTTGCACCCAACAAGTTGTTTGTTGCACTCTTGACATTAAAAATGTTTTTTTAAAATCTCTATTTTAATCGACTAATTGCATTTTATTATGGTAATCTTATAATTTAGGGACTTATTCATCTTCCCATGGCTTCTTCTCTATGTTTGTGCTCTATATTTCTGGTAATTTATTTTGCTCATGTTCTCTTTGGCACCAATTGAAGGTATGTTTGTAAATTGGTAAAAGCCTATGCTTGGATCTTATATCTTGGAATTCTATGATCATTGATCAGTCTGATGTGTTGACATGGATTCCAATGAGTTTCTTAAGTCTCACAATGACTTTAAAATCGTCAAAACCAAATCTTCCTTGATTTATCAATCCAAATACATGATGATTACAAAGGATTTGTGATGTTTGCAAATAGGTTAAACTATACAAAAATGATTAAACCAACAATAATTTATGTGGTTATGATTGGGTAAGAAAAAGAAGAAAATGAGTACAATATTTTTTCTAGAATAATACTGAAGTAACCTCAAGATTGTACCTCATTTTGCATTTTCCTGACTTGAAAATGTGTAAGAATCATAGATGCTTTTTCACTTGTATCTCGATGAAAAATATCTATGGTTGCTACATACTTTCCATCTGAAAAGTATGATATGAAGTACAATCTTGAGGTCACTCCAACACAATTATTTTTCTATTACTTTTAGAGTGTAATTATCTAAATGGAGTGTAAAGGAGAAATTTCAAGTTATAGAGTGCAATTAGTAATGGGTGATGTGCAACTAGTAGCTCTCTAATTTTATTTTTAATTAAATTTGACAAGATTTATCCAAAACTCATGATGGAGTAACATTGAAATCTACATCATGTGGGACATTTCACACGAGGATGTGAAATGTTCCCTTGATGTACATTTTAATGTTATTTTAGCATTATTCTTGTCCAAAATATCCAAGTTAGGTAGATGTGATCACACGCAATATCACTGATATTTATTTCTTATATTTTTCTTACGTTAGGTTACAATAGAGGACTAGATGAACCCACGTACCTAATTCATAATTAACCCTAGAAGAAGAAACCCCATTAAGCCACTTGTCATCAATTAATCATAACTTATAAGGTTAAAACGACACTAGTCAAATTGGGTTATTTCGTGAAGAAATAAAGGCGTGCAGATATGATAGAAGAAATTAAGAGGTACTGGTTGTCCTTGAAAAGAGTCAAACAAGAAAGAAAAAACAAGAATTATTGTAATTATTATTATTACATACCCCTTTTTGTTTTCTTCAATATTTGGTACACTGCAATTATAAAATTGATTAAATTCCCCATTATTGGTTATTGAGTGAGAGACTAGGAATAAAATGACTGCAAATCCCCCTCCCACCAACTTTTAATTTTTATTTATTTCCAAAGACCTCAACTTTTTCTTTCTTAATCCATCATTTTGATTTTTAGGATTAAAAATTGAGTCTCGATAATATGACTTGCCTGGTGGCATACTCAATCGACTCCTTAACGTGACAAGTTCGAGAAATGTAGATCTGTATGTCTTGAGATACACAATTGTACTTCCCCATAAAAGAGTGTATCCCGAGGTATATAGACCTACGGTTCACAAACTTCTTCACGTCAAGGAGTCAATTGAGTATGACAATCTTCATAACTTTCTCCTAAAAATCTCCTGAATTTCTCTCTTGAAAATTCATCTAAGATTATTTGGAAAAGTTATGAGCAAACATCTTATTTATTTTATTCTCATTTATTTATATACAATGATATGTTTAAAAAAAAATCAATTAATTAGTCAAATATGTTGTTTTCAATGGGCCGATCAGGCTTGGCTTAATCCTAACCCAAACCTAAAAGAGATGGGTTGGTCACCTCTTAGATCGGCTCTAAGCCCTTATCGAGTTTGACCCAACCAAGATTTTTAACTTTTCTAAAATTAAATATTTTTTTTTTCTCAAAAAAATCATCTACCTATTCATTGGAAATTTTTTTTTTGAATAATGCTAAATTGACCTCTGGGTGGAACCTCATATCATGTCAAGAAGTGCGATATGAGGTTCCAGCTTAAGTTCACTTCAACACGACTCAAAAAAATTATGCATCACAAATCATATCAAAGAATGAACTTTTAAACACATTTTCTACTATCATCCGATAACTATTGTCTAAATGAATATCAAAATTGGTTTTTAAACAAAATAGGGTTTAGTTTATGATATACATAAATACAATATACTAGTGAGTTGGGTTGGACTATACACAATTAATTCCAAACTTAATCGAAATTAATTCGTTGAAAATATTTTATACCCGGCATTCTCTTTGCAAGTTTAACGGACTCCACTGAAAACCTAATCAAGTCATCCTATGAAAAATAGTGATCTCACCAATGACAAAGTTGAACCCCGAGGTTTTGAGAAAAAGTATAAGAGCATCTCTAACGTCTCAAATTGGGATGGCAATTCCAAATTCTAAAACGACCTCTCATAAATATGCTTCAATGTCTGTCTTAAATGGACTCTCAAATATAGCATATGTTAAAACCGTTGCTATATTTGCATTAATTTGAACATACCAAAAAATTTGCTAAACTGTCTTTTATGTAGTTTTTAAAATTATTTTTTCACCAAATTGCCATCCAAACAGATTTAAAAAATATCTTTTGGATTATTTTTTAACAAGTTATCATCCAAACCATACCAATGGCATTTTTTAAGATAAAGCATTAGAAAGACACATACCAAATATGACATTTTTACACTTTATTATCTCAAAAAATAAGATTTAGAGAGACAAATATAGCATTTATCATTGGAAATGCTCTAAGATTTTGGAAAAAGTGTGGAACTACTGTCATATGAATTTAGTCTTTCATAAAAGACCAAGGTCAAGGGGTACGCCAACAATTTAAAAAGTTTGAGAACACAAAGGGCATATCTCAAATATTCACCAACATATGGAGGGATATATCTAAATAATCAAACTATTATCCACTCTCTCACTTCATAGCAGACAGTTCACATCTCACCTAAATCTACTATAACAAAAGTCAGAACTGGGAGCCAGGATTTTTTCATAGTGGGGCAAACTATTTATGTTTTTGGTTGGAAGTGGAAGAAAAGGACATTTTGGTCATTTACAAAAGCTTATGAGAGAATCCTTGAAGGATGGGTGAGGAAATTGGAGGAAGGTGAGGGGGGTGGGAGTAAATGGGGAGGGAGATGAAGGAGTGTGGGGTAAATGGGGTAAAACACGGGTATCTCAAAGTTACCCACTCCATAGTCCATCCTTACCAGCTCCGCCTCTGACAGTAACGGGACGGAATATGCAAATTTTATATATGTCTGTGGATTCCTTCCACTAAACTTGATAAGATCCCAACAACAAACTTCAACCGTTACCGTTATCGTTAACCATTGTATCGGTTAAATTTTCCTATATAAGTATGATAGTAGAGACTACAGAGAGACAGTTCTAGTGAAGCAATATATATCACCTTCAGAAATGTGTCATTACGTATCGTTTCGTATCGGATCTGAACACGTATTTTCGGTTTGATTAGGGTTTTTCAATCGGAAACAAGCAATGGAACTCGAATCTCTCACCACCAGATCATCATCACCAGCCCAAAACACACGGAATGAGGATGATAGTCAGATTCCGGCGCACCAAGTTGTCGAGGTGACTGAAACAAATCTTGATCGAAGATCTATACTCTTTGTTCTATCGTTCGAAAATCTGACATACAGTGTCAAAACTCGTCGGAAAATGACAATTCTGACGTGTTTTGAGTCAGCGAAGGCCGATCCAGTAGGTACAAAGACTCTTCTAAATGACATTTCCGGCGAAGCAAGAGAAGGAGAGATTCTAGCAGTTCTTGGCGCAAGTGGATCGGGAAAATCGACTTTGATCGACGCTCTTGCGAATCGGATCTCGAAAGGGAGCTTAAAAGGATCTTTATCTCTAAATGGAGAATCTTTAGATACTAAACTTCTGAAAGTGATTTCTGCTTATGTGATGCAAGATGATCTTCTCTTCCCAATGTTAACAGTAGAAGAAACTCTCACGTTTTCAGCTGAATTCAGATTGCCTCGATCAGTTTCAAAATCGAAGAAGAAAGCGAGAGTTCAAGCTTTGATTGATCAACTAGGGTTAAGAAACGCAGCGAAAACTGTGATTGGAGATGAAGGACATAGAGGAATCTCTGGTGGAGAGCGTCGTCGTGTTTCGATTGGAATTGATATAATTCACGATCCGATCATATTGTTTCTCGATGAACCGACTTCGGGACTTGATTCGACGAGCGCTTTCATGGTGGTGAAAGTTTTGCAACGGATCGCTCAGAGTGGGAGCATAGTTGTAATGTCGATTCACCAACCGAGTTATAGAATTCTCGGTTTACTCGACCGTTTGATCTTTCTCTCTAGTGGACACACTGTGTACAGTGGATCGCCGACTTCTCTCCCTTCTTTCTTTGCTGAGTTTGGCCATCCGATTCCAGAAAATGAGAATCGAACTGAGTTCGCACTCGATTTGATTCGCGAATTCGAAGATTCTCCTAATGGAACCGATAACTTGGTCGAATTCAATAAGTCATGGCAAGCTATGAAGAATCGTCGCAATTTAAATTCCGATGATCAATTGAAGATTTCTCTTAAAGACGCTATAATCACAAGTATTTCGAGTGGGAAATTAGTTTCCGGTACAACAAATGATTCAAGCCCAATATCGACAGTCTCAACTTTCGCTAATCCGTTCTGGATCGAGATCGTTGTATTAATCAAACGATCCATAACAAATTCATATCGAGTGCCACAAGTCTTTGGAATCCGATTAGCTGCAATTCTCGTTACTGGTTTCATCTTAGCCACAATGTTCTGGCGACTCGATAATACACCGAGAGGTTTACAAGAACGATTAGGTTTCTTCGCTTTCGCAATGTCAACAACCTTCTATACTTGTGCTGAAGCTATCCCCATGTTCCTTCAAGAACGATACATCTTTATGCGAGAAACCGCTTATAACGCTTATCGGAGATCTTCATACGTTCTATCAAATTTGATCCTCACTATACCACCTCTAATCATTCTCTCAGTTATATTCGCAACGACAACATTCTGGGCTGTCGGTCTTGCCGGTGGTTTTTCGGGGTTCATTTTCTTTTTCCTCACAATTTTAGCTTCTTTTTGGGCTGGTAACTCTTTTGTGACTTTCCTCTCTGGTGTACTCTCTCAAGTAATGTTGGGTTACACTGTGGTCGTAGCATTACTCGCTTACTACGTTCTCTTTTCTGGGTTCTTCATCAATAGGGATCGAATTCCGTTGTATTGGATTTGGTTCCATTACATCTCTTTGGTGAAATATCCATTCCAAGCGGTTATGCAGAATGAATTTGATGATCCGAGTAAATGTTTCATTAGGGGAGTTCAGATCTTCGATAATACGCCGCTTGGAGCTGTTCCTAATGCATTAAAAATTGAATTGTTGAAGTCAATGAGTAATACATTGGGGATGAATATTACGAGCACGACGTGTTTAACGACAGGAAGGGATATATTGAGAGATCAAGGGATCACTGATTTGAGTAAGTGGAGTTGCTTATGGATTACTGTTGGTTGGGGGTTCTTCTTTAGGGTTTTATTTTACTTCTCTTTGTTGTTAGGAAGCAAGAACAAGAGAAGGTAGATTGCATGAATGGTGGGTGCAAGAAAAAAGTGAAGAACAACTAAAAATTTATTGTTTGGAGGGAAAGAAGTGTTGGTCGTTGATTCTTGATAATCATAGGTGTTGTTTTTTCTTTTTTCTTTTTTCTTTTTTTTTTTTTTTGAATTGGGTTTGACCGTTTGTGGGAGACAGGTTGGTTTGAGTAGGGCAGGGGGTGTAAACTATATATAATGTTTTACTTTCAAGCTCTCTATTGTAACAGTTAGGGAGAGATTTGCATGTGAAGTGTGAACTCAACTGAAGCAAAGATGCTACATTCCTATTCTTCACACTAAAAAAACGCCAAATTGATATTGGTATCTTTCCAATATCTATCTTTCAAGAAAATATCTTTCCAATATCTAAATGTTTTATCATCACAGTTTGTCTTATCAATCTTTATATATCAAATATTTTTATTCTCCTTTGTCATCATTTTTTTATTTAATTTGATTTAATTTGATTTCTAGTTGTATTTGTCACATTAGTCCGTTGCATTTTGCTATTTGAAAGACTTTCAAAATAATTGAACAATTGAAAGAGTTTGAAATAAAGTAAAGTAATCCAAATCAAATAAGAAGATGGTTATAGATAGTTACATAACTACCCTAACCACATAAACTTAATTTGGTGTATCTCAATACACCCAAATACATAACAACATTACTAATATTTCAATACCCATCTGCAATTGAATGTTTCATTAAATAAGGAATGTTTGATTGATTACATAATATCAATACCCTCGATCGTGTTTGTTGAAGAACACCACCAAGTTATATTGATGAATCTGATTGTTATTATTATTATTGATAAGCATGTTTTTAATGAGTTCAGTAACTCGATGCTGGTGGGATTTAAACCCATGTCTTTGGTATCATCACTCAAAGACTTTACCAACTAAATTAGTTGACACCTGCATTGACGAATTTGATTGTCGATTGCATGGCGATGAGACGAAGATGTCTTCTTGATTGTTATCAAAGAAAGATGGATGATATGCCTATGTATATAAGAGAGAGAGAGAGAGAGAGAGGAGGATATGTGTGTGCATGTAGAAAAGACCAAGGAGTAACACGCTCAACACAGATGGGCCTAAATTTAGCAATTATTGATATAGTCTAGACCAAAACCTAAAAAATTTTAATCCAAGAGTTAATCAAATGGTCTATAATGAGACCAATTAAGAGGATCAATGTCGATGCTACCATGAGCTCAATCATTGGCAAATGCCTTTGTGGGCCTTTAAAAGTAATTAGGATTTGTTTTTTGAACTTTCAAAGTGGTATGTTGATTGTATGATAGAATTGAATCCATTTTAATTACATATGTTCTTTTCTTCTCGATTTATAGCTTAAATCTTTATTCATGCTTTGTTACTAAATTCCGTTTCGGTATATATAGTGCACCAAAATCATTCTCCCTCTTTTTGAAGGTATTATTGAGGTTTAAAATAGACTATTTGTGAGAAAAATGACAATAAAAAGGATTATAATATATATATATATATATATATATATATATATATATATATATATATATATATATATAATATATATATATATAATCTTTCTTTTTTTGCCTCTTAAATTCTCTTAGTGTCACTGTCACAATGCCGAGAGTAATGTTTTTTTTAACTATTTAGATATAATACTTTACCTCCATAAAAATATTTTGTACATATCTTGCAATCCAAAATTAGGACTTAAAATATGTTATAACTCATACAGCCTGCATGTGCATCGCACGTGCAAGGCCCACTAGTATATATATATATATATACGGGTAGCGTTCAAGGGCAAACTTTTTAGCAAACTTTTTGGCAAAACATTTTTCAAAACATGGGTTAGAGGTTTTGGAATGGGCTGATTTTTGGTGAGGATGATCTCTCCAATAAGGAGATCATCCTCACCAAAAATCAGCCGATTCCAAAACTTCTAACCCATGTTTACCAGTTAAAAAATCGTGAACCGTCCATTTTTTGTAAACTATTTTTGATGGGGTTAGAAGTTTTGGAATGGGCTGATTTTTGGTGAGGATGATCTCCTCACCGTAGAGATCATCCTCACCAAAAATCAGCCCATTCCAAAACTTCTAACTCATGTTTTGAAAAATGTTTTGCCAAAAAGTTTACTAAAAAGTTTGCCATTGAACGCCCCCCTATATATATATGGGTCCCGTTCAGCACCAAACATTTTGGCTAACATTTTAGCTAACCATTTTTGTCCTACATGGGTTAGAAGTTTTGAAATAGGCTGATTTTTGGTGAGGATGATCTCTACAATGAGGAGATCATCCTCACCAAAAATCAACCCATTCCAAAACTTTTAACCCACGTTTTGAAAAAAAATTTGCCAAAATGTTTGGTGTTGAACATTTCCCTATATATATATAAGAATGTTGATTCTATTTCAAAATTTTATCAAAAACAACGTAAATTGTTTTCTTTTTTTCTTTTCTTTTTGGTAAGCATGTTTTTAAGTAACTTCATGCTGGGAAAAATTGCACTATCAGAAGTTTTAGGAAAAATTACTTGAAGAACCTTGGAGGAGAGACATTTTTCTAAATAGTCCCTAAGTTTTGAGCGGTTTTAAGAACTTTTCGTTTCTTAACAGTCTCTAGACCTCATCTCCCACATTTCTCACAATTGAATGTTCTAATCATTTGAACTTATCATTTTCATCCAAAACAATTGGATGTTTGACATCTTAATCGAGTTTTTGGAAACTCCATTCCATCAAAAAGGATTTTAAAAGGAAGAAGAAGTCATTTTCAAAGGCTTTTTCAAACATTTTAAAGATGTATGTAAGAAAACTAGGTTTTTTTATGTACATCTTTAAAATGTTTTTTTTTTCACTTTTCTCTTAATTTTTGGATGAAAATTGATCAAGAATGATTCTTTTGGGTTGAAATCATCTAAACAAGTTGTTATCTCAAGTTTTTAGTCAATCTTTCCATGTATTTTAATTGAAAAAACTCAAAAATTAAAAATGCGTAGATTTTACTAGTGTCGAGTTCACCACTTTTTATATAAAAAGTGTTGAACTTGACAGTAAATAGTGGTAAGTTTGACAATAAAAATTGTGAACTTGGCACTGAATAAAAAAGCATCAAATTCAACAACATATAAAAAGTAATAAACTCAACATAAATTAAAAAACGGTAAGTTCGACAATATTGAAGGACTATTTGATTAGGGTCTAGAAAATGATTTTTAGAGCCCTTACCATATGTACTTGACAAATAAATTATATACTAAATTACTTTTTTTAAACATAAAGCATGGCTAGTCCATATTTATCATAGATTTTAATAAAATAATGTATTTTAGAATTAATTACTTTTAATTTCATCTAACAGGAAAAGATCGTAAATTTTATGGAATAATTCAGAATATTTGAAGCATTCATTGCGATCAAGGACTCGAAAATAATCAACTGACCAATACCCAAGTCCTATGGGCCCAGGTTGACCACGACACCTAAGTTGACTAAGGCAGTACGGTTAAGATAGTGAGTCAAACCTCGAAATTTGTGTTGAAGATTAGCAGTTGAATACCATTTGTAATGAATTAAGGTTTTGATTTATTGTAATTACGAAAATTTTGGAAACCCTAAAAACCCTAATTCTCTTTAAAATTATAATATGATCTCTATAAATAGAAGACCAGATTAGAATTAGAAAGGATCTAGAGATTAGAATAATAGTAGTCTTTCTTTTCTATTTTTGTTCTTAGTTTTTGTTTGGAAGAAGAAGTTGTAATCGAAGAACCCTTGCTGGTTTTGAAGTTCAAGAAGCAATAGAAGATTCATCTTTCTCTCATCTCTCATCTTTTTTATATCATGTTTATTTTATTTAACTTTATTGTTCTTGCAACGATTATCGACTAACTTTTCCATTAGATCGGTTGAAGAAATCGGAGCAAGCTTTTATCAATATTTTTAACTGTTCTCATGATAATTAGTTTAATCATTTTATTGTGATAGTTTTGAAGTACATATTATCAAATTAAATATTGATTGTACTCAAGTTTTGATGGTTCATTCTTTGATAAGTTCAAGATTAGTCATGCTTCACATAGAACAATTAATATTTATCCCATAATCTTGGCTTGATATATTAATCACATACTTTTGATCTCTTTTATAATATAACTGTTTAACTTTTCGATCCACAAACATTAGCTTTGTTTAATAGATCGAGATAAATAAAAGATAGTAAAATCATTAATAAGGCTTGTGAATGTGGATCTGACTGATCTATACTTTTCCATAGTATTTTAAGTATTTGCTTTTAATGTTTTCTTTTAGAAAATTTCTTTTGAAATTTGTTTTTAATTGCTTGTGTAAATTGAATTGGATTTAAAGTGAAAAGATTACCGAATTAACATTGTCTCTGTGGATCGATCCTTACTTGCCAAGATTTTATTTTTTTATTTATTTTTATCATAATCTACACATTGAACACTATTAACAAATAAAATATTTTTGCTAAATGTCCTATCAAATTATCGTGCGAAACTTAGGGACTATTTAAAAATAAATCCCTCCACCATGACCCTTTAAGTAATTTTGCCTAAGTTTTGACTTCCTACTTTTATAGCCCAATACATAAATCACTAAACCATCTAGGGATTTTAGAAAGAAACACTAGACAATCCAACAATGATATATGCTTATTTTACATATGCAAAATAAATTGGGAAGTTAAATGTTTAAGAAAATGTTATAGTCAACTTTTAAATTATTTTTATTATTAAAAAAAATTAGCTAATAAATATATACATTGGGTCAGGATCTGTAGACAACGTTTTATCCTATATAGCAAAATAGTTTTGGATTGGGCTGATTTTTGTGAGGATGATTTCTATGGTTAGTAGATCATCCTTACAAAATATCATCCATTCTAAAACTTCTAACCCTATGAAAAGTTGTTACAAACTAACGGTTAAAATAAATGGTCCACGATTCATTAATTTGTAAATTGGGGTAGCAATTTCAGAATGGGCTGATTTTTTGCAAGGATGATTCCCTCACTATAGAGATCCTCCTCACAAAAAATCAGCCTATTCAAAACCTTTTTGCACATATAAGACAAAACATATTGTCTAGAACGTTGTTTAGAATGTTGTCTACGGATCCTGACCCATATATATATATATATATATAAACACTAAAAGTTTGGTGTAGCCATATAATTACGTCTGGCAATGGATTAGATCGGTATTGGATCAATATACCAATTCGACTAAATATTCATTCAAGCCAAAATCGATATAATCCGATTAAATAAACATGTACAATTTTTAAGTATACGTTAATCAAGACACCAATCAAGTCTAATTTTATATATAGGTCCACCAAATGTCAGGAGAGGATGTACTGCAATAGATTTGTTTTCTAAATATAGGATTAAATTATTTTCAAATTTTTATTGAATCGAAATGTGGATAATTCAAAATCGTTCCAAAATTTTATTAGATCTACAATTTTCAATCTGAATCTAATCCGAAAACTCCAATTTTGGATCCGAATCTTACATTGTCATATTGAAACAGATCAAATACCGACTAAAATTTGACCCATTCTGAGCCCCACATGTATAATTAGTATATAATAAGAAAAGGGTGGCATTCGAGGGCCCTAGAGAAAGTCAAACATTGTGCCAAATATTTTTTCAATGTATGGGTTAGAAGTTTGAGAATGATATAATTTTTTGTGAGGATGATCTCTATGATGAGGATATCATCTAGAGGCAGATTTATAATGGGGGCATTTGCCACCACAAGAATTTTCAATGTCTATGGATTAGTAAGTTATTGCGACAGATTTTAGTGGCGAATAAAAAATATCTGCCACTACTACCCCCACACAAAAAAAAAAAATTCACTCTTAATTGTCCCGACAACTATATATTTTTCACTCTTAGTTGTCCCTACAAAAAAATTTCTACTCTGATTGCCCTCACATGGGCAAAATCCTCGCTTCGCCCCTGATATCATCCTCACAAAAAATCAGTCTATTTCAAATTTTCTAACCCCATCAAAAGTGATTTATAAAAGTCAGACGGTTCACGATTCTTCAACTTGTTAATAAGGGTTAGAAGTTTCAGAATGAATTTTGAAAAATGTTGGGCTCTATTTAGGACCTCCTAACGGTTCCCGTAAGAAAAATTGGTGTGGCGATATAAGTGTCACTATAATAGAGAGGGTTGTAAATAGCACCTCCATCTGACACGTGGCTCACAAATTACCCAAACCATTTTAGCTGGCCCCACACCAAAGATGATGGATCCTATCTCCAACAAACGAGAGAAGAGAGAACCTTATCCCAAACAAACAATAGAGAGTACGGAAGAAGGAAATGGCGATTACAGCATCATCTTCTTCTTCTTCCCTTCAATTCTCCAACCCATTTCCTTCCTCACTCTCCACCACTCCCTTTCAACTACGTTCAAAACCCCTCTTCTCCTTCTCCACAAAAGCCCAAGACCCCGAAACCGAAACAAACCCATCCCCCGACACAACCGAAACGCCACCACCACCTCCAACAACCACTACCGACACAGATAGCTTTGAAAACCGACTCGCACAAGTTCGACTAAGATACCGAAGTGGACAAGGAAAGAAAGCAGAACAAAGAAAGGGTAAAAAACCGAAGAAAAGCTCATCCAGTAGTAGTGGTGGTGGTGGTGGTGGTGGTGTGTTTCTTCCACCGGTTCCACTCAAAGAACCGGTTTCGGGGGGTTTGAAGGTGGAGTTTGGGTTCAGTCCGTACACGGAACGGCTTAATGGGAGACTCGCGATTCTTGGGTTAGTGGCGGTTCTGTTGGTGGAGTTGGGATCGGGAAAGAGTCTCATAAGCTATCACACACCAACGGTTGTGTTTCTTCAGATTTACTTTGTTGCAGCTGTTTCGGCTATTTTTGTAAAGTATGAGAAGGAGAGGTTCAGTTTCTGGCCTCAATCTCCTGTTAAAAAAGTAGATTAGTTTTTGGTTTGTTTTCTTTTGAATTATTATTCTCTCATCTGTCATTTTTCGATCAAATTACAAATACCCACTCAAATTACAAGCATGTAATCCAGTACATGTTTGATTGCGTGTCAAAATCTAATGGTGATGGAAGGTTGTGTTAGTTCAATAATCCCGACAAGTGTAGAGCAAATCCAACCCAGATAGGCATATCTACTTGGGCATTTTATTGTGGAGAGTGATTTTGCCTGTTCAAAGGATCTTCACTCCAATCATACTAGTCAAAAGTACTCTACAAATTCACTTATATTGAAATTCACTCTCTTCTTTTGTTTCTTCACTTTCTCTGTTTTCCAAATATTTTTTACTATAGAGAATAGTGTTTTCAGAAGGTTTTGACTCTGTAAAATGGCAGTTGGGAAAAGATAGATCCTGAGCTTTTTTAGTGTGTTAGAACAATTCTAACGCGCCTAATATGGAGCTCTACATCCCCTCTCAACTGTAGTTTTGGAGAGTCAAAATCCTTTGAAGGGTCTTCAATGCATTTTGCAACTCTTTTTCTATTTTGAAATACCTTGGAAAGTAGAGTTTTTGGTCAGCAAAATAAGATAATGAGATTTAGAATCTTTTATTTTTGGTAGCAAAGGATGATAATTGTTGGATAAGAGTTTACGGTAGTTGAATTTTGGATAGAATTTAAAAAAAAAAATTAAAATATTTATGGAGAGTCGTTTTGGATAGTACGGTCGTAGTGTATACCCTTGAATATTCAAAATGACTCTTTATAATAGAATTATTAGTATTTATGGATATCTCCATTAGAATTGCTCTTAGCTCCCAAATTTGCTTCTTAGGATTATGTTGGTTTAGTATTTGGACAAAGTTAAACTAATAATAAAAAAAGTTTTTTCTTCTAGATTCTTGAGGACTTGAGGCAGCGTAACGAAGTGTCTAGGTATTGTACTGGATGGAATCACTTCAATTGCAAGGTATAATCAAATTACTTTGGGCCAATTATTAATGTCAAGAATTGGAAATTACACCATTCAAACAATTATTCATTTTGAGTAAAATAAAAAAATCACAGTTAATATCTTTGTTCTATCTTAGCTTTTCAAGTATGCGTTATTAGCTATCTGGGATGAGTCGTGATTTTCTGACTCCTCCTTTGAAAAACTCCCCCTCTACTCTCCTAACGTGGCATGTGCATAGAACCATAGATTTTTTTTCTCGAGACACAATTGCACATATTTATAGGGATGTGCAATTATGTTTCCCAAGGAAAAAAAATACATAATTCAATGGACATGCCACACCAGGGGAGTAGAGGGGGAGTTAGTTTATTATTATTCATTTGGGATGATACATGTAATCATCATTTTGATTCTATAATTTTTAAATGAAATGCTTGGAGATCTAGGACAAATATCCTCGCTAGTGGTTTGTGGGGAAGGTCTTAAATCAATGAGTTCGACCATGAAGCAGGTAGCTTGTTTCAAAATTTTGATAAAAACCCTGGTAAAATGACACATGATTTTTTTGTATTTATTTCACACTCTTATTTTTTCATTAATATTTGGGATACCTCCTTGATTACTCCTCATTAATCCAAATAAGGGGGTTTTAGTGATTCAGGCTCCTAATTTTTACAAGTTAGGAGTTTAGGCCTCATCTTTTCTGAATTGGGAGTTTACCCCTTACGTAACGAAACTTCTAATATTAACTCTAACCTCCATACTTTATATCTATTTATCTCAACTTCCTCATAGTAAAAAATGTATATATATATATATATATAATAAAAAAAAAGTAAATAAGATTACAATACACATGACGCCTCAGCATGACACAACGATATACATATGATGCATTTATAAAGTTTGGTATCATTAGATGGTGCTTTCCCATTTTTCAATTACACCTTCATCTCTGTTTGAAATCTTCTCCTTCTGAAATCTCTTCTCCATATGAAATCTTCTTTTTCCTCTTCTTGACAAAACTACACCTATAAAAGAAAGTCTTCAACCCTGACGGAACTACACTAGATATCAAAAGAAGCCTTGTCTAATAGGTAATGTGATATCTATCATCACATCACAAAACAATAGCTAAAAAAGGCACACTTTTTGAGTGCTTGAGCCTTAGTATCAAATAGGGTCCTCCTCCCCGGCACTGGATCAGTCACTAAGCGAGTGTGCAACTATCAAACCATCCTTCGATTCGGTGTGTGTTCAGTAGGCCAACTAATCTATCTAATCTAAACTACTAATCTACTAAACTTGACTTACACATCCTAATCATTTTTTGTTTAAAATAGATTCAATAGAAAAGAGATCGTTCACCTTCCTGGGAAGTCTCGCTTGACTTGACTTAGATAATCTCATTTTTTTCCCGGATACCCGTAAACTGATTGCATGGCTGAGGTCACAAAGAGTACAGCGAGTAGGTGAAGGACCTACTCTATCTATGCATTTAATAATGAGGCAGGAAGATCATATAAAGAAACTAATAAGTCAGTTCCAAAGAGAAGATAAATCAACTCAAAATAAGTAAGTAAAGAACTTGAATCAAGTATCGCGGAAAGTTGAAGAGGGTCCGTAAGGAGATCAGGCTCCTGTAAAGGTTCGATTCCTCCCTGGAAAAAACATGAACAATGATTGGATTGATGATAAAATAGAATCATGGGTCGTAAATAGTGATTCAATGGATGATGAAGAAAGGTAATTATTGGTTTAGTTCTCCACCTTAACGATAGAAAAAAGGATTGATCAAATTCTATTGAGTTTGACTCGAACTATTCCGATGAAAGCTTCAACTAAAATGACGGTGAGGTAAGAGAAATATATTATTATAAAAAAGTGTAATAATTATATTTGCAAAGAAAACTATTTCACATCTGAAAAAAATGTATGACAACTCAGCATGGTACGACGATATACACATAACGCCTTTATAAAATTTGATATCATTAGCTAATGTGTTGCATTACAAATAAACTATACTACAGTACAAAGGTAATACACTTCGTTACAAAGGTATTTTTCCACTTTTCAATTACATCTTCTTCTTCATATTTGTATTTTCAATCTTCTTCTAAAACTTCTTTTCCATCTAAAATATTTTTCTTCTTCTCCATCTAAAATCTTCTTTAACTATTTCGATGAAAGTTTCAGCGAAAATGACAAAGTGGTGAGAGAAATATATTATTTCATGAAAAAGTGCAGTAATTACACCTACAAAGGACTACTATAGCAAGTTTAGCATTAGATCAGGGTAAAGGACAATTTGACATGAGAATATATTTTTTTGCTGATGTCACTACTTTTGAGACTAAACTCCCAATTTAGAAGAGATGAGGCCTAAACTCCAACTTGTAGTACTATCGAAATTTTGAAGTGGGCTGCCCATCTCGAAGTTTTTTCCTAAACAGATAATGTGTAATCAGCTGGTCCAATTTTTGCCAAGTCATTTTGGGAAACATGCATTTCTAAGCCGTCCTAACTTGTTAGATTGTTAGCTTATGTTCCTAAATTGTGATTTAGGATTGTCAAACTCAAGTTATTACAATCTATGTTTAGAATCCCAAATCCTGTTCTGTTGCACCCACTAGAATCAAAACCTCCTTCCATTGATCTTTATTTCTATAGTTGTGATACAGAATATTATGTCATTAAGCACACACACACACAAAAATTATATATAAAAAAAAAATGCGAGAAACTGAATCCATAATTGCAAGAAACAAGTTTTGCGTCATCTATGATTTCAATCAATTCCTGATTCTGATTATGGACGACAACCCAACCATCCGAATTTGTTGAATTTTTTCATTGGGTTTGGCAAATCAAATAGTGAAGATAAAATGTATTTTTTTTATAAAAATAAAAAATTCAACAATTCCTCTTCAGCTTCCTTCTTCTAAAATATTATTATACTTAATAACTGTTAAACTATTTTAAGATTATTGTTGTATTTGTAACTTGCATGCTTGAATTATATATATGGCCAAATAAACTAGTCGTAAGCGAATTAAGAAACAAATTGTCTCTCTACCCCTGCGAAGTTTTGTTCTAAAATGATTAACAACAAATCCTAAACTCGAATTCATCAAACAGGTCAAGTGAATGAATGGATGAAGTGATATATAGCTTTAGTTCATATTCTATTAGTCTCTAAGAGAAGATGGAATTCAAAGGATGGACAACATAGCTTTACTATTAAAAAAATTAACATAGTTTTAGTTTAAGTTTTATTAGTCTCTGAAAGGAGACGGAGGTCAATGGGACTATGTCATCAGTTTGAAAAAACAAAGGAAGGGTTATCTAGAAGAGTGACCTCCCGTTGGAACCTCATATCATACTTCTTGGTGGGTGAAAGTGTATGGGAACCATAGATGCTTTTTATCGAGATACGAGTGAAAGAATATCTATGATTCCTATCCACTTTCACGTCAAGAAGTGCGATATGAGATTCTAACTTGAGGTCACTCCTGCACGACTCTATCTAGAATATTCACCTAAATTTAGAGTATATATCTAAATAGTTGTATTGGAAACCTTGAGATTGAGCTCATTTCGTACTTTCCTGACATGAAGGTGCGCACACAGAACCTTAGATGCATTTCACTCTATCTCAATGAAAAACATTTATGGTTTGTACACACCAACACATCAGGAAAGTACGAAATGAAATCAATATTTGAAGTCGATTCAGCATTATTCAAACTAGTGATTTCTTGATTTGAAAATTTTCACCGATCTATACTCAGTTGACGTGGTAACTGCACAGAACCATAAACTTGTTTTCCCTTGTGCATTCCGAAGAAAAAGATCTATGGTTCTGTGCACTTGCAACGTCGACCCAGTAAAGACTGAGTGAAAATTTTTGAGTTGAAATATAACAACTCTTATTCATATCTAAAATCTAGAGTCATGATTTTTGGATTCGATTCTTTTCATTCGGTACGTGGCAAAGGCACGTAACTATAGATCATTTTCTTTGGGATAGACAAGGAATTGTATATCCTTGTCATGTCATCCGCGTACAGAACGAGTGAAAAATCTGAGTCCCGAAATCTAAAACACCTAGGGCCTGTTTGGATACCAGGAGTAGAACTACTCTTCCAAAGAACAGGAGCTGAAGTACTCTATGGAGGAGCTAGAAAAGTAATTTTGTGTAGAAAGGGCGTTTGACAATCAACTCTATAAAGTACTGGCAGAAGTACTTTTGTGCTGGAAGTCTATTTGGGAACCATACTAACTTCTCATGACTTCTAGAAAAAAGATCAGAATACCCTTATATTATACCAGTTACTGTTTTTTATCTTTTAGTGTCATAATATGCCTTCAAACTATATTGTTTTTGACATTTTAACTATAAATATTAATATAATAATATAATATTTTAAATATTAAATATTAATATAATATGTTTAAATCCATTATACTCAAAATTTTAAAAAAATTTGACAGACTGTTTTTGACATAGTATGACATAATATTAAAAAAAAATTGACAGACTGTCTTTTAGTGTCATAATATGCCTTCAAACTATACTGTTTTTGACATTTTAACTATAAATATTAATATAATATAATATAATATTTTAAATATTAAATATTAATATAATGTGTTTAAATCCATTATACTCAAAATTAAAAAAAAAAAAAAATTGACAGACTGTCTTTAATGTCATAATATGCCTTCAAACTATATTATTTTTGACATTTTAACTATAAATATTAATATAATATAATATAATATTTTAAATATTAAATATTAATATAATGTGTTTAAATCCATTATACTCAAAATTAAAAAAAAAAAAATTGACAGACTGTCTTTTAGTGTCATAATATGCCTTCAAACTATATTGTTTTTGACATTTTAACTATAAATATTAATATAATATTTAAATATTAAATATTAATATAATGGTTTAACTATAAATATTAATATAATATAATATAATATAATAAATACTAATATAATATTTTAAATATTAAATATTAATATAATGTGTTTAAATCCATTATACTCAAAAAAAAAAAAATTTAATATTAATAAATGTTTCTTTCATTTGATTTAAGGGCAAATGAATTAGGAATATTTTCCTAGAAAATTAATAAAGTTAAGGGTATTTTGGTAAAACGAACCGTTAGATTTTGACTCCCCGCAAGATGAGTTTTGAGAAATAGGTTTTCTCGACTTCTTTACAAAGAGTAATTTCTTGCTCTTGCGCGGAGTAACTTTTCGAAGGAGTTGTTCATCAAAACGCATCCAAACGACTTCTAACTCCCCGCAAGAGTCAGAAGTAGCCAAGGAGTCCTATCCAAACACCTACCTAATTTCTCTTACCAACTATTAAAGGTCATAGACCAGCCTTTGGTTTTACGGACTCCCACACTATACATAACGAACAGATAACAGTCAGTCAGTCACACACAGCTCCCATGTCTCACGCGGTGGCTCTCAGCAAGACAGCTTGGCTAGCCACATGCGGGCCGCGGCAGGGAAAGCCGAAACCCAAGCCGAAGGACACTCGTCAAAGTGTCGGCTTCGGCGGAGAGAGGAAGGAATCCACGTGGCAGTGTGTGAAGGGGTGCGGGGCTTGTTGCAAGCTCAATAAGGGCCCTTCCTTTGCTACACCTGAAGAGATCTTCCAAGACCCATCCGACATTCAGGTTCTTTTTTTCTAACAAAACCCAAGAATTTCTATCTCAAATCAATAATACCCATTTGTTTGTTTGATTTCTTCTATTTTGATTTTTGATGGCTATGTTAATTTTTCATGAATTTAGCTTTACAAGAGCTTGGTAGGTCCAGATGGATGGTGTATACATTACAAGCAAACCACACGTACTTGTTCCATTTATTCTGGTGATTTCCTGAATTGGTTTTAGTAATTCGTATCTTGTCTTTATCGGTGTTAATCTTCAAACTTCAATTTCTGATTCCCACATTGAAACCTATTTTTACCTATAGATCGACCATATTTTTGTCGTGTGGAGAAGGGTGTTTTTAAAGAATTGTATGACATTGATGAGAAGAGATTCAATAAGGAAGCGTGCAGGTTCGTTTCAATACTTGTATCCTCTCATTCATTTATTTTTAGATAATTTAATCTTTTTGGTTTTTTCAATAGTTTTTGTAAGGATACTATTAAAGCAATATATGGTGGACGTTCGCAAGAGTTGGAGAATTTCAATTGTGCTATAAGGAACTCAAGTTCTAGTTAGATTATTTTGGTAAGTTATTTCATTTCAAATGTTATTCTTGAAATGTTCGAAATGGGTTTTATTTGTACATTTGAGACTTATTTAGTTACTAGATTGGCTTGATAGGACCTTTTGTGGCCTGTCAAGTCAATCATTTGACGGAAAATTCAATTAGAATTATTAGTTAGGGAATGGCCGGTGAGGTTGCTTTGATTATGCATAAACCGATTCAATGGCCATAAACTTGTCGTTGCATAAAATTGTCAGAGCTACAATTTATTTATGTTCATATAAATATAATCAAAGGGAAAGCGAAACTTATACATGTTCATATATAATTTATAAATAATTTAAACATATACAATTTATATTTGTTCATATTTTATTAGATATTTAGAACTATTCAATTATATATGTTCTATGGGGGGGAACAAAGGGAAAGAGAGTGATCTGATGCCCACCTTGTTCTAGTCTTCTAGCTCTCATAATTATATGGACATGGGGAAAATAAGTCGGAAATGTACTTTGCCACACTAGTTTTCATAGCACTAGCATTCGTCAAGGGTGTGTTAGTAAATTGGCATATGTTCTCCTTTTGGGTGAATTATAGATTACACCGCCTTCACTGGTTAAGGAAAAGGTGTCGTCTTCTCTAAGAGAGAGAAGTGACCATCCGTAGGTCATCTCCTTCTCATGGCGCCTCGATGTTTGACGCAGTAATTCCTCCACAACCAAGTCATTCCCTCTTATGATAGGTCACATGTCACTCCTATACTAAAATATGTTTAGTGCCTATGTAATCTTTCGAGGATAACATGGCATCCTCTTCAGTCATACACGTTCCAAAAAGTTCTACAAGTAAGCCATTCATGTGAATTATGTATGCAGTTGTTTTCCTTTTTCTGTTCATAAATAGATGTCCACATCATTGATTCAATCTTCTTCATTTAGAATTTTGAGTTAGTTTTTTGTGTTCAAGGCATCAAACCATTGAAGTTAATCTCTTAGGTGTATTAAAATTTTCAACTAAAATTCAGGGGATGAATTGCTTTTCATGATTTTGATGTTAATTTGTGTAGGAAGTGACTTCTCTTAAGAAACTTGCCTATATTCAAGTAATGGTTTCCTGGGTTAGGTTGTCTTTGTTTCATTCCTACCTGTTTTTACTGTTGAACTCTCCTTATTATTGTGGAAGTCTATCAAGGAATCACTATCATGTTGGTGTGCGATTATGACTAGATTTTCCAAGAGTTTCATATCCCTTAGCACATAATGAAAGATAAACCAACAACCCTTTGTATGATTTCATAATTATTGGGGATTGACGTAACAAAATCACCTTTTGATCATTTTTCTAGGGCATATATGCCAATAATCTTGTTATTTATATTAATGGTTATGAACATGAAGAGCTACTTCACCCATATCAAAAGGTCATGTATGCCTGTTTGTGTATACGAAGAATTAAAAGGAATATTTTTTTTAATTTTGTTTGGACATCTAAATAACAACCCCATCCCATCCCATTGCCACATACTATTTTTTATTTTTGTTTGGACATAACGCTTTCTCCTCCAAAAAAAGATACCTTTGGGCTATGCTTACCTCGACTATTGCTTGGGGGTTGTGGAACGAGATAAATAATAGGGTGTTCAAAAGTAAGGCGAGAAGCTCTCATGGCGTTTTCTTGGAGATCTTGGGTTATGTGTACCTTCGGTCAAAACTGAACAAAGAGTTTGTGGGGATTACCTTCAATGACTTTTGTTTTTAGATGGAATTCATTTTGTAATCATTAATGTTTTGGCTTTCTTTTCGCTCGGATCGCTTTCTTCTTTGAGGGGCTATCTCGCCCTTCTCTTTTTGTATCTTGATTCTCCTTCTCAATATATTTTATACTTAAAAAAAAAAAGAGCATCCTTTTTTTTTTTTTTTTTTTTTTTTGATAAGTTTTTACCATTATATTTCGGATATTTTGTCAAATGTAACTGCACCTTTGATAAAGATCAAGGGTCATCGTCATCAGAGCTATATCCCAAATATATTGGTTCAGCTGAACAAATCATGCTCCTTAACTCAATTCTTTGTACAGCCATTTTGGTTAATTCAAATGTCCTCAAATTTGCTATCACTACATTAATCTACATTCATTTTGGTCTTCCTCTGGCTCTTTTAGAACCTTCAAAGGCTGCATCCCTTTTAATTAGATCTGTCAGTAGTGTTAATTGCACCTATTGTCAATAGCACATTTTCATGACAAGATCCATTTTTATTCTTTCTTGATCTTTCGACTCATCTATCTCAACATCCTCATCTATGCTACGCTTATCACATGAGTGTGTTGGTTTCTATTGCCTAATATTCATCTCCATATGACATTGCTGGTCTTTCCATTGACTAGTGAAATTATCTTCTTTTAATTTGATTTGAATGAATAGTCAAGTAATACTCCAATAACACACATCCACTTCAATCATCCAACTTCAGTTTTATGGCAACATCCCTGATTTCTTCATCCATAACGACAATGAAAGCAAGATAACGAAAATAGTCACTTTGTGGTATTTCATGGCTATTAATTTTTACTAGCACATACTTTTTATGAGTTCCATTATTTAAGTCCCATCCCATATACTTCGTCTTGGTCCGACTTATTTTAAAATATTTAGACTCCAATGTAGCTGTCTAGAGTTCTAATTTTGCATCGATCCCTCCTATTTTTTGTTAAACGCATCTGCAGTAGCACTTCAACAGCACACCTCCACTTCAACCACCTACTTTAGTTTTATTGAACATCCCCAGTCTCTTTATCTATATGGAAAATAGACCATGATAGAGAAAGTGATCACTTTGTGGTATTTTGTAGAAGAAATATTCAAGTTTAAGATACTAAAAGGGCGAGAGGAAGACACAGAAGAACGTTGATGGAGACGGTGAAAGAAGAAATCAGCTCTCTCATTACCAAAAGACTTGTCTTTGGACAGAATGGAATGGAGGAAGAGGATTCGTTTAGCTACCCCAAATCTTAGGGACAGAATTGTATATTCTTTATGTGTCTGCTCCATCTTGTTCCAACTTATTTTAAAATCCTTAAGATTCCAAAGTAATTCTCTAGAGTTCTAGTTTTGCATGGATCGCTTCATTTTTTGTGTGCGAAGTGAGCCCCTCTAGCCCCATCAACTATTAGTACTATACAATCTACAAACATACAGCAAGTGGTAAAGAGCAGTTACCTCATCTATAACTAGAGTAAAACATACAAGCTATGGTTATTTACCTTTGTTCTATCACTCTCCCATAAACTCAGAGCATAACTCAAGTTTGATGCTCTGATAGGTGGTGTGGTTCTGTATCATTTTTCTTTTCCATACATATGAGTAAAATAATACATGTTCTACATTCATTCATTGTCTTCTTGATCTTCAAAATAGCACTAAAATAGTTTAGATTACCCGCAACCCTCTTATATTCACTGTTCTCCCCCTCTCCAACAGATCGGTCTTTAGGAGTAGTTGGTTGGTTAACATGGTATCAGAGCACTAGGTTCATATGGGTCACGAGTTTGATTCTTTCCACCCTTATCGGTGAGAAGGGAGTGTGTTAAGTCTTAAGTGTATATTTTCCTCCACTCTCGGGTGTGTTAAGCCCTGTGACCCTCTTATTTTCATAGTTCTCCCCCTCTCCAACAGATCGGTTTCTTGGAGTAGTTGATTGGTTAACACATATTTCTATTGACACATCTATGGTTGTAAAACTCTACCCTCATCTTTGTGATATCCTTACTTCTACAAAAGAATGTATGCTCTCCGGTCAGCCATGGGAAGATGCATATATCATGTTATTAATCTTCGAACCTTAACATACATTAACAATAACTACAAGAGTCGTGATTTTCTGACGCCCCCTCTGACATACACTCTCCCTGATGTGGCATGGGTTAGAACCATAGATTTTTCTCGGGATACACAACCGTACTTCCCCATAAAGATGTTCAGTTGTGTTTCCCGAGGAAAAATCTTTGGTTCTAGTATTTGCCACGTATGGGGGCGTATGTCAAAGGGGGGCATGAATTATAGGACATGAGTGCTAAAATAGTTATAATTCATAAACTATTCCTGATCATTGAGCAACATATATTTGATCCTTACAATATCAAATGCTTGCTTATGATTCCTTACGTTGTATCATATTGACATAAATATCCTACAATTGTAATCACTCATTTTTAGCACTATAATTGGATTTTTCATGGTCCTTCATTGCAGGTTGTATCAAAAGAGCAGTTGGAAGAGGACTAGCGATCTTCCTTAACATTGAAAACAACAGCTGTAGTCACCCCCTAATGAGGCATCCCATGCCATGGGCATTGTTCTTGCAAGCAGATATAGAGTTGGTTTGTATGTAGATAGTCTTTCTATCGTGACGTGTGGTATCGTGTTCTTTATGTAATAGCATTGACTAGTTTCTAAATAGACAAATGAATGTTTCAAATTAACTGTATTCTTTTTGTATTCTCGAAAAGAAAAAATGAAAATCAAGTTTTATATCTATCGTGTGTAGAGAAATCAATCTAAAAACAATAAAGAAAGAAAATAAATCAAGATACAATCACTCACAAAATAATATAGAGATTTTACTTGGTTCCATCACGATTAAGGTACATCCATAGATAACACCAATTCTGCTATAAAGAGAAAAGTCTAAGTTACAAATTACCCATTTCCACCGAAAAGAGAAATATATACCCTCCAAGTAAACTTCACTAGGGATTTATATAATACTAGTGAAATTATGAAAATATCCTTAGAAAGTGATGAGCAGTACAAGTAGACCCGAGATTTTCTACCAAAAATTCCCTAAAAAATCATATATTCCCTCGAGGTTCGATGATTGTTGAAATTGATAGAATGTAAAGGTTGAAGATGACTGGTTTGAGGATGAAAATTCAAGGGATGGCTTTTGCATCATTTACTTTTACCCCATTAGAGAAGACTAAGGTCAAAGGCATGTCCCGAGAATATATTATTGAGATAAATCTCAACCATTCGATCTCATATATTCACAGTTGAGATTGCGTGTAAACATATGAGATCATCTAGATGGTTTCACAGATCCCAACCCTAAAAATATTTATCGAAGCGTCCTGTTCTTTCAGGGGGATTCTATTGCCACACCAACTTTTGCTAAGAGCACCCCCCCCCCCCCCCCAAAAAAAAAAAAAAAAAAAAAAAAAAAACCAATTCATATGGCACACATGTTGGGGTGCTCTTAGTAAATGTTGGTTTTGCAATAGAACTTCTTCTATCATAAAAAATCCGACAATTAGAGAGAAGAGGTAGGTAGTTACTAGACGTTATTTCAGTTATTCTACTGTAACAGAATCTGTTAGCAAAACTTTCAAGAACATCGAGTGAATCCAAAATTCCAAATTCAAAAACCCACAAATCCACAAAATCTCTTCTCAAAATTATAAAAAACAACCCCATCTTCAATCCACAAGTGCAGAATCCTCTCTTAATCTCTCAATCTCTCTCTCTCTCAATGACAAATCACAAAACAATCTCTCGAACTCTAATAACATCAACCCTTCTCCTTCTAACATTCTCCTCCATTAATCCCATTGTCGAAGCCCTTTGTTCAGAATCCATGGCTCACTTTCTCTCCACAAATGGGTTCCACAACTTCGCTCTCGCTCTCCAAACCCACAACATCACCACCTCATCATCCCCCTCATCTTTCCTCACCTTCCTCTCCCCACCAGACTCCACTCTCCAACACCCACACATTGATGCTGACACACTCCGTCGCCACATCTCCCACGTCGGAGCCTTCCCTTATCAAGCTCTCCTCACTCTCCCTAAAGGAACCAAACTTCCAACTCTCCACCATAACTATACTCTTCTCATCAACAACACAGACAATGAGAAAATCTCCTTCAATGATGCTCTTGTGACTGTTCCTGATCTCTACTTTGATGGTTCTTGTGCTGTTCATGGTATTAGTGGACCCTTGATACCCATTAGACTGTCTCGGGTTCATCTTCGGTTCATCCGTCGACCACATCGACCATCTCGGGTCGATGAAACTGCCATCGATTCTGGGCTTCCATGAACTTCAAGGGGTTATCTTTCATTATTTCGTCTCTTTCAGGGATCTTTATGTTCTTGTTCACACAAAGATTAAGAAGGAAGACAAAGAAGTTAATGGGTTTTCTTTTTTTTTTTTCTTTGATTTCTTGAGTTCTAAATTCTGTTTTCTACTCTGTAGAATTGGTTTTTGTCAAATTTTGTTTGGAGGTTTGATTGTAATCAGTCTATTAGCCTTCTTGATTGATGGTTAGAAATTAGTTGTTTTTTTTTTCTTGTAAAACAATATGGTGGATTGATTGCCAATAATAATCCGAAAACCTTCCCAATCTTCTGTTTCTGTTTGTTTTGTTGCAGTCAAAATTGTGATATTTATTTAAATTATCTTCCTTCATTTTCCAAAAAATGAAAATTATGATATTAGGTATGTGTTGTTAAAATATAATTATTAAAGAATCTTTTCCTTAATGAAATTATATTGATTTTTTAAAATTATAATTGAAAAAGAAAAATTAAATGGTTCAACCTTTGAGCCATAAATCACTAGTGATTACGTCTCTTAAAAATCAATGGTTCTTCAGTAAATAAATCAAGATTAATGATTGCTACCTGTTGGATTTCACTATAAAACGATGAGATATAACGCACAAATCAACAATTTTAGAAGGTTTAGGCTCAAACAAAGAAAAAAAATGATTTTTGGCAAGAAGTTGAAGACGAAGTTATTTTGATCGGTTTTTGTTAGTCTTGCACAGAAGACTGTCAAGCAGCTCGTCCTCCTGAAAACCAGAACTATTTGAGTATTTGTAGACTGCGTTATCGGTAACTTGGAAAACTTGTCTCCAATGGCAGAAACGGGCCGATATTTCCGAAGGAAACTAATCCGGACATAATCTGTACTGATCCCTAGAAAACCTGTTTTTCCCTTCCAATGTTGTTGGACCATGGAATAGTCCTTGGTAATGCCTCACACGATGCTGTCAACCAACCATAGCATCAAAATCCTAATCTCCGAACTATACTCCCATTTTCATTGCAAGGTTTGCTCCTTTTTTTTTTGATAAGTGTAATATATTGATAAAAGAGAGAAAACGAAAAACAAGGAGGCCAAGATGGCTCTAAAAAGCAACAAAACAAGGAAAAATAAAAAGTCAATGATCACATAAAGAGTTCCATCTAAACACAAAGTCGTCAAGAGTGATCCCTGCAAAATCTGTGTTTTGTTTTGACCAAAGGTACATCAGACCCAATATCTCCAGGAAACCGCTGTGAGAGCTTCTTCTCTTACTATGGAACAAGGTTTGTTCCTTGTAATTGCCCGACTCACAAATACGAGCTTTTGAACCCCACAAGGAGCCTGTAATGTTTAATTCAAATGGTTACGAACATCTTTATGCATTGCATGAGAGAGATTCTTTATTTTTTTTCATCCCACAAACTGTAAACCTTCGTACAAAAGGAAAGTCTGCAGATAGTCTTAATTAGCTATAATCCATGAAATAGTAATTGGAGATGCACAAAGTGAACAAAGTTCACAAATAAAAGCCACAAAAAGAAGTCCGCAAGAAACAATATAATGAAACTTAGAAGAACCTTTCCTTTCATCTATTCCAAAATTTGCGCAAAAATATTCAGAAGAATCTAAATCTCATTTATCATACATATGTAATGATGAAAACAAACGTGAATATGGAATTATACTCAACCAACTGCTATTATACAAGCGGCAAAGAATGGATTTGAGTTGCAGGACAACTAAACATGATTCACCATCATATTACATGACCAAGACCCAATTCTTCTTCAATGTCGTCACTATCGTCAAAGAGCTTTAAAAACCGAGCTTGATCTTGTTCTCTCTTCTTCCTCTGCCAGTATTTGTATCCAGTTATGGCTCCAAGAATGGATACAGTTGAAACAACTGCACTGATCATTATCACTAAAACAGCATTCATTCCCTTCACCCCACCTGAGCCGTCAGCATGATTAGAACCTACGAAGCATTATAATAATAACAATTCAGACTAATTACATACATTAATAAGATCTATAAATAATCTCGCGAGCTTTTAAAGGTGAGACTATGGTTACTGGCCATCTAATATAGCGTGGCTTATATTTAGACCATTACATCATTTTCTTTTAATTGTACAAGTTTTCGCTTGGTTTGGTTCTTATAAAAGCAATAATTTTAGCCCATCAATAAGACTTTTGGACCAATGCCCATCATATAGGTGTTCCACCGAATGGTCGAGATCAATATTACAAAGCGCGTCTACATATAAAGGGCTGTTATAAACAGATACACACACGCAGAAACACTCACCAGTTTCAGAAGCTACGCACTGAGCACACGAAAATGTCACATTGAATTCCTTGTCCTTGAAACGGGTATATTTTCCATCAGGACCCATAAAATCAGAAGGACAAAACTCCCACTCATCAAATATATCATCGGAATCTATAGTGTCCTTCTCATACAACCCACAACGTTTACATTTGCTATCTGCAAATTCCATCAGAGGCTGCCAACAAAATCATTGCGAATTTTCTGTTAGTTGGCTTGACCAAAATATCTCCTCATTATGATGAAAATATGGAAATAGATGTAACTTTTGGTCCAATTTCATAACTGGATACAGTTTTAAAATATTTACATAACCAGATAAATTTATTCATCTGTTAAAAACTTTTTGATTAAATTTAACTTTATATCCCTTTGGTTTTCAAATATTCAGTTAAGTAATGTTTGAAAAATTAAAGGGGTATAAAGTTGAATTCAGTACAAAAGTTTTTGAACAAACCGAGAAATTTATTTGGTTACATAAATATTCTAAAATCATATCCAGTTAAGTAATTTTTGAAAAACGTTTATTCATCTGTGTAAAACGCCCTTGAGTAATTAAGTTGCAAGGTAAAAGATCACCTAGAAATTCACCTATCACAAACCTGCCAAGATTCTTCACTCTTGAAAGTATATAAGAAGTGTTTATCCTTCACATCTGGCAGAATTGTCATGTTCTCCCCTTTACAACGAAAGTACACTGTTGGTTTGGAATTTACCCACTCGTGGATTGTAAATATTTCAATGGATTGAAGTGTAACAACGGCGGATGAAAAGATTCCTGCAAAATAAATAATTTCATCATGTAGGCCATTTCCAACTATAAAAAATGCCATAATGCAAGCAGATCTATAACCTTTGAAAAGAAATAATGAAATCATTTGGACTCAAATTATATTATCTCATATTAAAAATAAGTAAACAACTAATTTAATGGATTTTTAAGTTTTTCCCACATGAAATTAATCAACTCTAAGTTACTCTATATAATGGATGAAGATTCCTGATTTAAAGACCCTCGCCTCAATGAAGGTACGGCTTTAGATAGAGTTGAATTGATAAATTTGGGGGTCCAACTCAAAACCAATTGGCAATGAGTGGAGAGGCCTAGGATCTTATAAGGAGAGAGACAAGGCAATTTGTGTCCGATGTGAGACTAAACTCTAACACGCCCCCGCATGAGTGGACCAGATTGGGCCAAAGCACGTGGAGATATGAACTAAGTGACGTGGAGAAGAGAAAGACCCGCTCTGATACCATGATAAATTTGGGGGTCTAACTCAAAACCAATTGGCAATGAGTGGAGAGGCCCTGGATCTTATAGGGAAGGCAATTTGTGTTCGATGTGGGACTAAACTCAATAGAATGGAAGAACAAAATTTATCACCAGCATGAATGCCAAAGAATTTAACTTGTACAATTACAGATTTGAGGCTAAAGTTGAGAAAACACCATGATATTAAGCAACAACCCAACATTACTGCTCAATCACCACAACAACGACACCAGTGGTCCAAGCCATTGAACCAAGTCCAACAAACTCAATTTGATTAGTTCATTGGAAGTACAATTTCATACAATGACATACAAATACTTCCTAATCATCATTGTAAACATCAAATCTGATACCGAAACTTGGACTTGATTTAGTGAATCTTTTTTCTCAATCAAATTCCATCTAAAATTTTATCCCGAAAATCCTTCATAATGAATTCACTGCAAAATGAAACTTCCCCCTTGCTTTGCTAATCAATTACTTCTCTTCGAGCAATCTTTCCTAACTCATACCCATTCTCTTCTCTCTTTATATTAGGTATTCTACTCCTTTATGAACCATTAGAACTATAAGTTCAATACAGGAAATAAAATCTAATCATCTCTATAAAAAATTTAATTTTCAATTCCTGAGGCAGATATACATTTGGTCTCCTTCATCAAACACGAATTTATGAATTTCTGATCATGTATTCCATTCCACCCCTTTTTATCCACAAAGAAGATTGCACTTTTTTTAGTTTTTTTTTGGGATCAAACTCAGTTCCAATTAACCAAATAAAGAAAGAAAATTTATTGTTGTTGGTCTCCATATAAGTTGAACAAATCATATAATGCCCTCCTTTACCTTCTATAATCAAAATTGGGTGAATCAAACACAAAAGCAATCAATAACAGCTAAATTAACAATTTTCCAATAACACAGAAAAAGAGAATCTTTAAATTTTCGAAAAGAACAAACGAGTTCATCTTCAAAACCATCAGATTCATCAAATCTTGAACCAAATTAACTGAACAACGCAACAACCTTCAAAGAAACTGTAAAAACGCATAAATTAGTGAAACAAAATCAAAGCCCTAAGTTAAGAAGAAATTTACCTGGAAGAAATAATAGAAGAATCGAACAGAAAAGGAGAAGAGCAGCGTAAGCTTTTGAATTCGACAGATGTGGAATCATCATGAAATATTTCGATTTTCTCCTCTAATTAAATTAATTTGATTTTTAATTCAGTGATTAAGAGTTGGATAAGAGAGGATGTAACAATGAAACTGAGAATTTCGGATCCGATAAGAAAAATCTGTACAGGACTACAGGTGCGCACTACGCGCTCTTCATTTCTTGGCGGTTCGTTTGGAATTCTTGCGTTGCGGGAAAACTTCACTTCTTACGTACGCATGATGCGCACTTCGCACCCAAATGTCTAGAACTTAGATTGACAGTCGGTAAAACCGTGGCGAAAGATGTTTCTATACTTAATTAAGGTTGGAGATATTCAAAGAGGCCGAATTTGTTGTTATTAAACGAATAAGGATCCAATAAGTAAAAGTTGGGGTGCCAATAGAAGTTCTCTTTTCTCTTTTCTCTCTTTCTTTTTCTTTTTCTTTTTTTGGCTATATTTTTATTTTTTAAGGTTTTGAATTTCATATGAGCCCAATCAAACCCATAAACAATTATCAAAATTGTTTAAACAAGTGTTTTAATGTTGAGATTATAATTAGTTGGGGTGCCAATTGAAGTTCTCTTTTTCTCTCTTTTTGTTTTTTTTATTAGATTTTTATTTTTTAAGATTTTGAATTTCATATGAGCCCAATCAAAACTATAAACAATTATCAAAATTATTTAAACAAGTGCTATAATGTTGAGATTATAATTATAACCATACCTTTGTAATGTTGGTAGAGTATTAATCTTTAATTGGGGTGTGATACATAATTTATGATATTAAGGTGTGATAAGTACTATAGATGTGATGTCAAAGTCAAATGCAACCACCCTTGAACATGTGCAAAGATCTCTCTATTTCCTCTCTTCCCTATATTTGGAGAGGAAAGGACAAAAATCATCTCTTAAACAATCTCTCATTTTTGAGTGGTGATAATGACTCTCCCGACCGACTCCCCCACACATGTGAGGTGTGCCAGAATCAAAGACTTTTTGACTTGAGATACACAACTGCACATCTCCATAAATATATTCAGTTGTGTATCCCAATGTAAAGAAATCTATGGTTCTGACACCCCACATCAGGAGAGTCAATTGAGTATGTCCTGTGGGGGAGTCAGATTATCACAACTATTTAGGATAACTCATACACAAGTCTTTTGAGGATAGGGAAAACTACAACATCTTACTTTTTTTGACCTCCTCATATGGTATTTCTTCCCCATATTTGAGGATAGGGGAGAGGAGACCATTGGAGATGCTCTTAGTTCAACCCAGCCACAAAGATGAACAAACAGAAGAAAAAGAAGACGAAAGACCAACATTGCTTGATTTTATACATCAAAACACATTCAAGATGCTTAAGTTCATCACTGTTTGCCTCAAACAAACAGGCCATATGTCATACAAGTGGTAAACCTCTTATCTTCAACTCTCTCCACCACTTCATCTTTCTGCTTTGTTGGATGCCCCTATTACTCATACATAAAGACCTTCGTCTCTAACTGGTAAGATTTAGTGAAGAAAGTGGGCCAACAGAGATAAGTTGATGCAATACTGCTAACTGTAGAAGCCCCAATAAGAAAGTTCATCACTACTATCTGCAACTGAATGGCCTCTAGTGGTGATGACCCACCCATAATAAGGCCAGTCATCGCACCTGGAAGCGATATCAGACCTACCGTCTTTGCATTGTCCAAGACTGGAGAGAGGGCAAGAACAAGAGCCCTTTTCACCTGTTGAAGAGTCGCTTGGCGTGGGGTTGCACCAAGTGCCAAAGCTGTCTCTACCTACATAAAAACAGCCAACTAATACTGTTAGTTGTAATCATAGTGACAGAGTCGAGGCTTGGAAAATAATTCGGGAAAACATTGGATAAAAAAATTTAAAAAAAAAAAAAAAAACATTAATTGTTTTAAGTATAAATAAATATGTATTTTACATATTAAATGAAAAAAATAATACTAAAAATGCCGAAAACATAATCTGTGATTTTTTCAAAGAATCATAGACGAAATCACGATTAATCGTGATTCTTTGAAAAAACTAATATATTTTCAAAAACTTCTTGATTTTTTGAAAAAATTACTATTTAATCACAATTTTTTTCAAAAATATTGCAAATTTTTGTCACTATGATTGTAATGTAGATGTTTATCAAGATAAGTAATTTGGTTAAATTGGAAGAGACCAGGTTCTTTTGGGTCTTGAGATCATCTCGAAGCCGTTTCATGGTAACTCCAGTAACGGTCATGGCATTACCAACCATCATGCCTGCAACAGGGATGATGTAACGTGGAGTGAAAGGGAAAACTTTCAATATAATGAGAAAGAACATTGTCACAGCTGTTCCAGCCAAGATTGATGCTCCAGCAATGTACTTCCCACGTGGAACGTGTTTCGCACGTTGACCTGCTGTGTAACCAGCAACAGAAACCTGCAGGAATACCGAAACAATGCAGTCAGCCAAGAATACCTTTTGTTTCTAGAATTTGTTGAGTACAGGGATCGAAGCACATTGTAGATGGTCTTGCAATTGTGATGGTTCTTGACCATTTGAAAAAGAGTTGATCTACACTTGATCCTAATTTGTACTCTCAGTTATGGAGCCAACAATTATATCACATTGGGCAATGTGATCTATTTTATTGTTTCTAAACTCATGAAAAGTTGATTGGATATAAGTCTGGATTCTCCAATTATAGCAGAAGTGGAAAATGATCTTTTGTAGAGATGATTGTGATAGTCAGAACAATCCTTGCACAGTTGGATCATCAAACATGATTATCTATGGGGGCCCAACAAGTAGGAGTACAAATATGGAGCAAGTATAGGCTAACTAGTTTTTAAAAAAAGTCAACAATGCAAACTGGATTTCCTGAAGTTTATTTCTTCATCTATTTTGCTGAGCTGTAACAGATATGGAGATAGCATGTAAAACTACAACATAGTCAAACTTGATAAGCAAAAACATTGTTCTAAGTTGATATTGATTGTATATATGAGAATACTAAAGGTAAGTAAGTGGAGGAACGCTTGTCAAGATTGATGGACAACAATTACTCTTGAGAGACCAGTGTTGTTATTTAGATTCATTTAGGTAAATAGATGGAGAGTTGGTGAATATTCAACTCATAGAATTAGCACCATGAAGTATCATATGATCAATGAATATTGATCAAATTAAATAAAATTTCCATAAGCTAGCAATAAAACCAACCATGCTTTATGTAATTGGATGTTAGACAAGAAACATGTCCAAAGAATGAATGTAGCAGAAATGAGAATTTCTAGATGGATCATGGTAACCCTGGGATACTTAAATTAGACATAAGTGCATTTGGGCGAATTTAGGAATAGCTCAATATAGGAGAAAAAATAAGGGAATGTCGATTGATAGGATTTGGTTGCGTACAACAAAACCAAAAACAACTCCAATAAAAAGCACTTGCGTGTAAATTGAAGGCTCTAAAAGATAAACACAAAGGCCAAAAATGGCTTGGGTATAATAAGAAAATGAATAATGCTGAAGTGACCTCAAGATTGACCTCATTTCAAACTTTTCTATCGTGAAGATGTGTAAGAACCATAGATGTTTTTCATAGAGATAAGAGTACTGAAAAGCATCTATGGTTCTGTAAGCACCTCCATATCAAAAAAGTGTGAAATAAGGTCAATCTTGAGGTCACTCTAGCACGACTCCGAGAAAATATATGAAGACATGCCATGACTCAAGATATGGCTCAAGGTTGAGATGAACGACAAAATATGATTCGTGTTGCTAATCCCATATTTGGGATAATACATAATGATGAACCAAAGGTACATAGTTTTTTTTTTTTTTTTTAAGTATAGGGTTAGTGGTTAGTAAATGAAGTTCGGTTCTAGGAGGTTTGAACCTAAGATGTGGGAACAACAATCCAACGGTACATAGTTCTAAAACTATTCTTTCAATTTTTGTCCCGACAATGTCCACCCACACATCAGGCCCCATACGATCCTGATCTCAAGTAGCAATCCCTCTTCAAACAAAAATAAATAAATCTTATGCACCTTAACCTCCATTAAGCGAGAACAACACCTCGTAATCTATCTAAAATTAACAAAATTTAGGGGCTTAGCTTGCTTTTATCAAATGGCTTGAGTCATTCAAGAACCAGGCCTCCAAATTCAATGTCACTCCTCTAATAGATTCTACACTTATAGAAAAATATAATGGACTCGCCCCCTTACTTATCGTACAAACTACAAACAGTCGTGCCACTCTAAAGCCATAGACCTTCATCTGCTAGAACCCAACAATTAAAGTGTCAACCAATGAAAACACCAAGACCTTCTAAATTTATTATTCTGGGGTCTGTTAACATGTGCCCTAAGGATGCATGTTAAGGTGCATTAAATACACCTTTGGAAATAAACATTTGAGGGTATTTTTAGTAAGAACTTTTTTTAGAAAGTTTTGGTATGAAAATCAATTCCCAATGTGTATTTAATGTGCTTTAACGAGTGCCCTTAGGGCACGTTAACAAAACCCATTATTCAGATACAAACCTAGTCAATACACCAAAAATACCTAGTTGTTAATGGTGCGGAAAGTTAAGCCCATATCTCTTTAGGGTCTTTACCTACCACCACACAACCGATACCCTTCTTTCGGGGGTCCTTCCACTAATGCCCCAAGTGCCCACTTTGTGGTGGCTTTCACTCTGATACACCCTTCTTTTTTAACCCCAAAGTCGCTCCTCAAGAAATTTAAAGCCGGAAAGTAGAATTGGCTTTGATACCATATAATAGGAATCCAACCAATACACCTAAATATATAGGTGTAAATGGTGCAGAAAGTTAAGCCCATATCTCTTTGGGGTCATAACATATTTTCTTCAAACCAAAGGCTCAGTCTACCTCTTATTCTCTCTCTATCTCTATCTCCCTAAGCCATGTTTGTGGTTTTAAAATCGTTGGATACCATGAAGACTCGCCCAAATCATATTGGCATCACTCGCAAACAAGACGAGATGCCAAAACTGGGATTTATTTTCTTCTTCATCATCTAAATCTTATTTTCCTTTTTTTTCTGATTCACAAATCTGAAATAAGCTCAAAACTCAACAGATACTGCAATCACTCCCCGAGTCAACTCGGTATTCAAACCAGTCAGTATGAATTCACAATTTTTCTTGAACTAAAAACAAATTTCATGAAAACTTGAAAGAAATTATATCCAAAACTCATCAATAACGTAAAATATACTTTTTAAACAGTTATAAACAGTAATTTCAAACTAAAAAAAAAAACAGAAAACAGATTATTAATCAAAGTAGACAAAATATACGAACCATGAACAAGTACGCGAGAATGATCCAACCAACATTATTCTGAGAAAATATAAATTGCAGAACAAATCCGATCACAGATAATTGGATAAAAGCCCTTATAATCGAATAGATCATCTCTTTCTCCAACCCTAAATTTTGAACGTACGACAAAACCACCGCCATTAAAACCACTGCAGTTGCAAGGAGTGGTTTCAACATGCCTTTTAGGAAATCCACATAAACGGAAGCCATGTTCGTTTCTCCTCCAATAACAAAACCGCTTTTAGTGAGCAGAGAAAGGAAAACCGCTTAATGAAGAAGATTTCTGGTTTTGGTGAGGGAGAGAAAACCACTCTAAATTCCAAAACCGGTTTCAATGACGCTTCTGTAGAAACGCTTCTGCTTTTGGAGAAACCGAGAGGGAGAAACCACCTCCCCCTCTGATGACTCATCTCGTGAAGTGTTTTAGTGAGGAAAGTTGGTGTGGAAAAGGTCGGATCGGATTCTGGACCACGGTTTTATTTTACTATATTTTATTAACTATCAGACCAAGCGTACTGTCGTCCCAAGATCCAGACAATTCGATTATTCTCGATATTTGTAACTCAATATCGATGATTATTTAGTAGATTAGATCCTGGGATGACGGTACATCGGATTCTACTTATAGACATAACCCTCTATTCTGAGATGCTTTCTATTTACAAACTACAAAGTGATGAGATATGCCCTTGATCATGTCCTTATCTCACGTTCTTGTATTAGTGTCTAATAAAATTACCTAAATACCCTCCCTTTTAATCTCTAGCCCAAAAAATAAAATTACCCATCATCTTCCATCTCTGTAATTAAATATTACCTCTAGCCAAAAAAAACCCATTGATTTTTACTCATAATCTTCAACTTTTAAAATGAAACTAGAGCATCATGATTATGTTCTTTAGGGTAAATGGGGTAAAAGAGGAAAGAAAATAACGTTAAAGGATTATTATTGGAAAAAAGAGAGAAAATGAAAGAGAACAAAGTTGACGGAATATTATTAAAATATGGGTAAAAGAAAAAAAGACATTAAAATTAAAAAGGTGTTATTGAAAAAAGATGAGAGAATAAGGAATAAAATTGAAATTTTCCACGAGATGTATGTGAAATTGAATATGAATTACTCTTTATGAGGGATAAATATTGGGGGAAGACAACCTGTTATGTTTTAATATACAGATATTTTACAAAAATTCTAAATTAACTAACATCCCAAGGTATAACTCTAATCCAATCGGGCAGTGTCATTTCAGGTTATTGATATAACTTACTAGATTATTAATCAAGGGATTTTCCTTCGAAAGTTAGTTAATCTTCGAAGTTAAGATTCTAGCTTCTCAAAATTAAAGAATAAAATATAATTCTTTTTGAAATTAAAAGAAAAAGATTTTCTTTATAAATAAAAAAATTGGTAGTTTTGTCTTAGAGTACTAAAACGATGAATTGAAAAAATGATTGAATATGTTTAGAATAAGTAGTCTTACATTTACTATTGAAGAGTTAAGGAAATGAAGGATTTTAGGAGGTTTAAGATAAGGGTATTTAAGTCATTTTATATCATCAGTTTCAAATTAGAGGGGTGCATAAAATATTTATCGAAACATGGAGGTGTGTTCTAAGTCAGCCATTATAATATTTAATTATAAATCTAATTTAAAACTTTAGAAGGACTGAGAAGAAAAGACGAATGTACGATAGTGCGAAAAGTGGGCGACCTGAAAAGCACTGCCACTTGATTATGAGGAAATGATTTGGTACTTCGCGGTAGTAGGAGTAAGGACAGCGACCGTGTTGACCCTTGTAGAAGAACGGAATAGAAGGGGTTCGACACCAAATATTTATATTACAGAAATGCCCCCACCTTAGCATTTAAATTAAGTATAATCAAAGGTTATTTTGATCATAAAACTGTAATTCCACGTAGGGTGGAGGCAGGATTTTCTTTTAGTGGGGGCAAACTTGTACTTCATTGGAGGGTGAGGGGGCAAAAATTGGAGGAAGATGAGGGAGTGGGGGCAACAAGGTCAAATGGGGAATGTTAGTAGTTCAAAATATAGGGGTATCTCAAATTTAAGCATAAATTCAAGGGTATCTGAAATGTTCAAAAAGTTGAGCGGGGGCAATTGCACCCAATGTCTCTTTACTTGCTCCGCCCTTGATCCCACTTACCTAAATTCAAGTTGATTAGTTTTCAAAACTACAAAAATATTCTCTCTTTTTTCACTGCATAATCTTTAATTTTAGACTAATAATTTTTTAACTCGAAAATTTTCAAGTTAGTTATGTAATCGTGAGATTTATAGTGGAATAACTTTCCGAGTTCGTGGACGTATGCATATTTGTTAAACCACGTAAAAATCATTGTGTTCTTTTCTCTTTCATATTTTTCCAATTATTTTGTGAGTTGAATAACAACACTGTGATCAAGGTCAATTTATCACAAAATCGACCTCTACAATTATTGAGCGGGATTGTTGTATATTTCATAAGTAGTAATGTTATATTTTTTTCTAATTTTAATTGTTGATCGGGTCAACCAAACCTTGGATTATTCTTAATAATAATATTTTAAGTAGCAACAAAAAATAAATATGTTGTATTTAAACAATTAGAAATTTTTACAGCAAATAGTTATGTTATTAACTTAATGCAAAATATAATTACGAGTCGTGCTAGAGTGATATCAAGATTGACTCATTTTGCACTTTTTCTTACGTGGAGGTGCACACAGAACCATTGATGCTTTTCATTTGTATCTTGATGAAAAGTATTTATGGTTTGTACACGCTACCATATCAATGAAGTGCAAAATGAGGTTAATCTTTGAGGTCACTTCAGCATTATTCATTAATATTAATTTTCATTAGCTCTATGTAAAATTGAACATTATAAATATTTATTTATGAATTTTCAATCACCAATTTTTTTAAATGTATTATTATTTTATGTTCAAAATTACTTCTAAATGCTCCAATCTTTTTGAATGCCAATAACTACAAAATAGATAAAAGAGAAGGGGGAAAGGGAAGATAAAAAAAAATGTGATCAATACATAATTTAAAAGGCATAAAAGATAGGAAATTTAATATGTGAGGCTTATTCATTGGCCAAAAGATGTATGCCTCACACTAAAGTGTATGTTTTCTGATTTGAGGTGCACCTTTAACAGGGGTAGAGCCAGGATTTTCTTGTAGTGGGGGCAAACTATGGTTAGTTGTATAGTTGAAGAACTTGAAGATGAATGGTTTTAAGGAGAAATTCAGAGATTTTTTGTTAGAAGTTAAAGAAAATGATATTTAGGTCACTTCCAATTAGTATATGAGAAGGCCAGACCAATAGGCAATGTCATCAACAAAAAAAAAAAAAAATTAAAGAGAGGGGGTGGAATTGGAGGGAGTTGAGGGTGTGGGGGCAAATGTCGAGAGAGATGAAAAGGTAGGGACAAATGGGGCATGTAATTAGTTGAAAATATAGGGGTGTCTCAAAGTTCTGTGGGGGCAATTGCCCCCACCAGCTCCTTACTAGCTCTGCCCCTGCCTCTTATTTGTTTTTATGTTTTTTTTTTTTTTAAACATGGTACCCCTGTTGGTAGAGGACAAGGACCTGATCCATAGGACAGGCCCAACCCAAATTTCCTAGCCATACCCGACATGACTAATCCATAACTACATGCACCGACCTACACAACACATATGGCATTTTAATCAATAAATGATCCTCAATTTCGAACTCACAACGTACAATAGCAAACATGGTATCCTCGTTATTTTTATGTTTCTTCCTTGCATGGTTGGGATGTTTTTAATGAGTTTCACCTTGACACTCTCTTTGAGACATAAGCCTTACATGCCTAGCACAACATTATTGTTTTCAATCTATCATCTTCAATGCCTTTCCCAAAAAAATCCTTGAGTTTTCTTCTTAAAAAAATTTATCATCTTAAACTTTTTCAAGAAATTCTATTTCATTATTGAGATTTAAAGGTTTAAGGAGATTGTGGTAGAAGACTAATTTAAAACATTTTACAACAGGTTGAAAATCAATGGACTTTTTTTTTATAAAAATAAATGGGTTTGTTTTGTCATGGAATTGTAATCTTGAGAGTTGTACTTCTGAAGTTCAACTCAAAAAAAAATGACACTAGAATTAATTTCAAATCTAATGTTTGGTTGCCTGTGAGAATTCACCATAAAGTTGAAGAGACCTTCAAATCCATTACTTGGCAAATTCATGAGCTATTAGTATGGTTTTCTAATAATTATATGGCGAGTTAAAAATGTTTGGCAAAAGTTGGGCTCAAATTTCTATCAATACATCCATATAAAGTGAACTTTTTACCCTCACTTAGTAAGAAGTGATAACTCTCATCTTATGAAAATGGGTGTATATACATCATTTCCTATTAGTTACTCATATTTGATTGTAGTTAAGATGTATGTCCAAGGGGGAGGGGGGGAATTGCCCCCATAGACTTTGAGACAGTCTTGTATTTTCAACTAAATACATGCCTCATTTGCCCCCACTCATTCATCTCTTTCCTTATATGCTCCCACCCTATCACCTCCTTCCAATTTTTTCCTCCAACCCCCTTACAGTTTTTGAAGATGACATTGTCTCTTGATTGGATCTTCTCGTATGGACTAATTGAAAAATACCTAAATATTTTCTTCAACTTCTAACTAAAGATATTTGAAATTCTCCCTAAAATTATTCATATTCAAGCTTTTGAACTGTATCATTTATGAACACGAGAATTTCGTTTTTCGAATATTTTAACCACTTTTGGGGGTTTTGGAGTCACCACCATTCATATTGGAAATGGGTATGAATGGTCACCCGGGTAGTATTTTTTGAAAAATCATATTTTTTGACATTTAGTGACTTTTGTACAAATAAGTTTTATCAGTCCAACTTTGGATCTAGGTAAGGGGGTCCATATCATGGAGTAGGGAAGGTGTTAGGCATCTTACTCCATCTATCGTTGGTGGTAACTTTGGGTTCGATCGATATTTGAAAATAAAAATAAAATGAAAGGAATTAGAAAATCTGATATGTGCCCTCAAGTATAAGGGATTTTAATGTTGATTCAAACCATTGAGGGTCCTTATTAAAAAAAGGGCCCTTCAATGAGTCAAACCATTGTGTTGTATGCAAAGGTGTAGAGAAATGGGATAAGTAGAAAAGTGAGAGTTGGAAGGGAGAGAAGTGGGGGTGTTCTTTTGTCCAAAACCCACCTTGTTTTTCTTGACCTTCTTTGACTTTCCTTGATGAGTCCTTTTTGACTTTCATTAACTTACTTGAGAGGAAGATGTTGTTTGTTAAACTGAAAAAAAATAAGTGTTAAATATCATTAAACTCTGAAACTTATAAGCACTGAATTTAAGTGTTGAAAAAGTTGTTTGTTTAGATGCTGAATCATATTTATTACACATTGCTCAAACTTGTAAATTGTCTTTGTTACCCTTACAATCATATTATACATTATTTACATGTTTCGAATGCCTATTTCTTATTAAACATAATAAAATATATTATTTCTTATAAAATTAAAATACAATTCATTTTTAAATAATAAATAATACTCAAATCTTCAATTTATAAATAATAATTTCTATTATAAAAGCCGACAAATTTCAAATTAAAATAATGTCATACAAATCACCAAAATTTGAAATTAACATTAAAAGAACTTAATTTTGGATGAATAATTTTTTATGGAAATGAAGGATATGTAATTATAAAAGCACCCTATGAATTAATAAGGGCAACCCACACCATAGTCAATATTTTTTATTTTAAAATTTTTGGAATGATCAAATTTTTAGTGAGGATGGTCTATATGGTTTGGAAATCATCCTCACCAAAAATCAATCCATTTTGAAACTTCTAACCCATAAAAAATAGTTTTTTTTTAAAGGACGATTTGCGGTTCTTAAACTTGTTTTGATAGGGTTAGAAGTTTCAGGATGGGCTAATTTTTGGTGAGGACAATCTCCTCATTGTAATGATCATCCTCATCAAAAATCAACTTATTCCAAAACTTTTAACCCATATAAGACAAAATAATTTAGCCATGGTGTGGGTTTATTAATTTGTGGGGTGCTTATATACTAATGAGGAGATCATCCTCACCAAAAATCAACTCATTCCAAAATTTTTAACCCATTTAAGACAAAATAATTTAGCCATGGTGTGGGTTTATTAATTTGTGGGGTGCTTATATACTTATCCATGGGATATAAAAGGTAATATCCTTTTAATTATAAGGGCATACTTGTCCGTACTCAAAAAAACGAAATACATTCTTATCCGTGTCGAAAAAAGCGAAGTGCTTATCGCTTCAACACTTTTTTTCAGCATCAAAATAGTACTGAATTTTTTTCACTTATTTTCAGCAATAAGCGCTGAAAATATAGAGTAAACAAACATGCTATTTTGACAAAAAGTGCTGAATTTAATTTTTTTCAGCAATAAGCACTGAAAAATAATGCAAATAAACACTATAGAAGTTGAGAGTTGAAAGTAGTGAGGTGAATTGAGAGTAAAGAATTAAGTATTAAGTATTTTAGAGAGAGTGATTTCTTTTTTAGTTTTTTGGTGATTAGACATTAGGTTGTGAGTTGAGAATAAATGAAGGTTTTATAAGATTTGGGAGTTATTTTTAGGGGTAGAGTTGGGTGAAATGATGAGGAATGATAGAATGGTGTGGGCTTTAAACGAGGGGTGTGGGCAAATTGAAGAGGATTGAAGAGTATTTGTGTAAGGGTGTTAAGTGGGTTATTTACAACCCAAATGGGTGGGATATTTCAACCCATTTGGGTTGAATATTAGGTGAATGAGAATGAGTGGTGAGAATGGGGGTGTGAAAGTGTTAGATTGGTTGGGTGTTTTGTGAGGTAAATGGGAGTGGTATTGGATTTGAGATAATGGAGGTGTAAGAGAGTGATTGATTAGATTTTGGAAGGGTGAGGGGGATGATGTCATGTGTCAAAATGGGTGAAGATTAAGGGTTTAGATGAGTTGATTGGAGATGATGAGTGTTTGATTTGAGAGAAGAAATGTGAGTTTAAATTGTAAATGTGAGTTTTATAAGGAATGATGATGATAGATTAGGGGGAAGTATGAGTTAGATGTGTGAGTAGATAGATTTTTTATAAAAAGGTAATTGGTTAATGTGGATAGATGATATTTAGAGAAAATGTGATGGGATAGGTAAGAGATGAGGGAGGTGAGTAGGGGTGGTGACATGTGTCTCACCTTGATGATCATGTTAATGGGTTGTGATGTTGGGCTAGGTTGGGTTGAGTTGGGCTTGGGTAATGGATTGAGTATGTATAGTGTTGGGTTAAAGAATGATTGGGCTTTAATATAGTGATGGATATGGGTAATTTGAATGGGCCTAGGTGATGGATTTAGGTTGAGTTGGGTTGAGTAGTATAGAATAAGGATGGGTTTGGGCTTATATTGGGTTGAATTTAGGAGTGTAGAAGGGTGGTTAGGAGTTTGGGTCTATGGCCCACGTGAGTAGGCTTGGGCCATTTATTGAAAGAGAAAGAGGATTTTTAGAGTTATGGGCTTTGAGGGCCCAATCCGATTTTTATTATTTTTAGTCATTTTGCGTCGAAGGCCTGGTCAAATTTGGGTGTCTACAACATTAATTATAGTTTGCCCTCACTACAATAAAATCCTGGCTCCACCCCTATGTATGTCATTTGTTAGGAAACAAAGAATAATCTAAATTTTCACCAAAATATGGAGGGTATGTCTAAATTACAAAATTAATTTACAAACAATTTTATGTCACTTTTAAGTATAGTTTAAATTTCTAGAAAGGTTGAAAGAAAAATATCTTTGAAAGGCCCAACAAAATAATATTTGAAAAAGTGAGTTGTGGTTGCCAAAGTCCTACAAATATTATTTGGTACTTCGTCAACAAATATTCAATTATTACTTTTCAACATGTGTAGCTTTTAACATTTTGCAATGATGGGTATTCTAGTTGCATTAGATAAAGTTTCTTGGTCTGATAAAATTTAATTTTGACCATGAAAACGTCAAAAAATTCAAAGAAGTAGACTTTGATGTACCATCATTTAACACATTATCCATCAAATATACATATTATTTTCCTTATATGTCCTTGAGAAGAAAAGAAAAAAAAAATTTACTTAATACATCCTAATATAGAGTTTTCTTGAAAATGTCCTTTAAATTTTTGGCTACTAATTAGGTATTTATTGGTTATATCCTACTTTACATGGCATGTGAAAATACGTGATGTATAACTATTGTTTTCAATATTTGCAAGGTTGCCCCTCTGTTGCAATCTAGTTATATCCTCAACTTGTTGCCTTGACAAAATTTTTTTTTTTTTTGAAAGATCATCTGAGGTAATGTAGACCCAAACCTGTTACAACCTTAGATAACAAGCACTATAACAATCTTGATTTAAGATTAGGAGCAAATTTGGAGATAATGATGAAATATCTAACACAAAACAACCTAAAGAATCTTGAAACGAAGCTAGGTTGTCTGCAACCTTGTTGGTCTTTCTGAAGATATGGATGAAAGTTATCAAGTTTAGAAAATAAATAAGATCAATCTAACACGTTAATATCATTCAGCGATTCGAGTAGCTCAAAGAAAGCATACCATATCCAAGCCACGACTTTCAAAATTAATGTCGATTCATGGATGTGACTAGTATACATCCGTTGCCATGACGTCGAATAGTTCTTCCACTTCTAATGCATACAATTTATACTTCCCAGCATCCTAGGAAAATCAGGTTTCTCATCAATTGCTAATAATCAGGTGATGTCATTTGTGTTTGGTGATCTCATGTACTCGTCACCAAACATTACATCAATAACTTTCACAAATCTTCACAAACTTTCTTTGACGGTGCTTTCTCCAAACTACACGTACTCATCCATAAAATCTGCCAAAGCTCCATAAACAAGTATCCTGAATACGACTGTTATCTTTTAAAGGGAAGATAGGCTGATAACTCCAAGGGTGTCACTTCTTTGGATAAAATATGGATGGTTAGCTTCCACCACATTTTTAAATCAGCAAAAAGAAAGATGATGCATTCGAAACCTCCTCCGAAATAGATGGTCATTGTATACATGATCTTTACTAAAGTAATCACGATATAGTCTTTCATAGCCTTGGATTTTGTTATGGTGAATGGTAATGTGGTCGGGAATGGAATCACGATGACGTTGTTCACATTCGACTATTTCTCTTCTATGAGTAGTCTTGCTATCATCTCTACATGGTCATCCTCAAATTCATCATGAAGGATAAATCTTAAAATGTCTGGAAAACGAGACATCAAAATGATGTTTAAAGAGAAAATGAAGTTGAAATAAAAAAATAAAAATGTAGTAGAGTTGAGTGAAAATGAGAGAGAAGATGTAGTAGAACTTAGTGAACATGAGAGAGAAAATGATTATATTTATAGATGATTTCAAATTTTAGAGAGCGGGATTTTGAATTTAAATTTGAATCTTGTTGATCTTAGGATTTTGAAGTTTGAATCTTGTCGGTTGATAGTTGGATTTTGAATATGAAATTTGAATCTTGTTGGTTGAGAGCGGAATTTTAAATTTGAATTATGAATTTTGTTGGCTGAGAGCGGGATTCGAAATTATATTCCAATTTTGTCATTTAGCGGAATTTAGAATTTAAAATTTAAATCGTCGGTTGAGAGCGAATTTTAAATTTTGAAATTTGTTTTGAAGAACACAATTTTAATTTTTATGATTTATTTGATCTTAGTAGAATTAAAAAATTAAAATATGAATATAGAGAGCCGTATGCCTACTTGCATTAGAGTGGAAACCCCTTGGGCTCTCCACAATCAAATGCCTAGCCCATTTGCGTCCTTGAAATGCCTAGTTGCATCGGAATTGCTCTAAGGCCCTAACCTCTCTTGGTTGGGCCCGGCAGTGTTATTGGGCCAACAGCTCAATTGGCACCCCTAAAAAAAAAAACATTCAATCTTAATTCGTTGAGTTACTAAGCCTCATCTACTGTCAATAAGACCCCGAGATGCGTAAAACAAGTCTTCGATTATTTGCAGATCGTATTTAAACCCTAAACCCACGAGTGCGTAATTGCGTATCACACCCCAGGCGCACAATATTCTCCAAGAGGACCGTCCTCACCACCTCAAACTCTGAAACTGAAACTCTCTCTCTCTTTCTCTCTCTCAATCGAACAGATCCCAGCAATAAACCCTAGCAGAAACTCGAAGATGAGCCTTCTAAGAAACCTAATCAGATCGAACGCTTTGTTCCGTATCAATCCAAATCAAAATCTCCCGATTCTTCTTCGCGAATCACCAAAAAACTTCTCAACTGGAACCGAAGAGCAGCGACAGCAACAAGATTCATCTGTTGATCCCTTTCTTAATCCCCCAAACAGAGGTATTTCAAATCTAAACCTAGAGTTAGGGTTTATGGTTGTTTAATTTTCTGTCTGTTTCATTCAAATTTATTAATACCGATGTTTGCGTGATTGAATCTCTCAAAAAAAAAAATTGTTTCTTTTTTTCTTCTATTAAGGTTTGATCTATGGGAAATTGTCTGGCACTGGGAGATATACATTGAAGAGCGACATTGTCAATTTGTTGGAAGGATGTGTTTTGACTCCAAATGATGTTAAAGTTGAATACAATCGATCTTTATCTCCAATCGGCATGTATGTTACTTCTCGTTACATTAACTTTCGCTTTTGTCTTAGATTTCTCAGTGTGGATCCAAAAGTTTACGCTTTTATAGTACATTTGATTGTTTGAATATTTGTTGTATAATTGGACATCTAAAAAGGTTTTATCTTTGCGGCTTCTATGCAGGATAGTGCAATTTCCTTCACGGTCTGCATTTGACAATGCTAATAGGGTACTTAATAGGATGGGCAGGTTGTACAAGTTGGATAAGGTAAATGCTACTTAGGGTTTTGATTTGTAGTGTTTTTATGTTATTTTGCTGAAGTTTTTTTTATTTTTTTTATTTTAATGATTGATAAGCTGATTTATTGGTATCAGGTGGATCGTAGCTTATGGGATATCACATCGTATGATGGAAAAGTTGTAAGTTGAAGTTTTAAGTTAATATTAGTTTCTCGGTTATTCCAATTCCATCTTTGTGCTCTTCCCAAGTTCTTGGAGTACTATAATTATTTTTTTGAAGGTGAGTTTGTTGGGCTGGAAATATTCCTGATTAACTGCTTACAACATACCGATGTGAGCGCTTCACGTTTGAAGAGTTGTATTTGAGTCCTGCTGTAGGAGGCATCATTGAACACAAAAATTACAAGTCATGATTTTTTTTAAATGCGTATATGTTTTTTTTGGCTTGTGATTTGCATACATAGATGTGTTGAAAGCTTTGATTTACTCTTCTAGAACATTGATGACCCATCATTTACTCATTGTAACTTAAAATAAAGGTCATTTATGTTACAATTATGTTCCTAGAGCTCATTTTTCTCCTTGTTGGATAAATAGATTCGAGACCGCCTATTTTCATAGAGGAATTGAAGGCGTGGGCATCCTCCTTAGGGAGAGGAAAGATAGTAAAGTTAGAGGGGTATTATTGAAAAAAAGAGTAAAAGAAGAAATATAGTAAAATTGGAGGGATATTATTGAAAAAAAGGGGGGGGGGGATGAGGAAAGACAATAAATTTGAAGGGGGTTAAGAGGAAATGTAATAAAGTGGGGTAGTGTGGACCCCACTCCACCGTAGTTAAAGTGAGATATTATACCCCACAACTATAGTTGGAGTGGCACCCACTAATGTGTTTTATTATATATATTTTTCCATTTCGATTGAGGAGGTTGTATTTGATCTGTACATTTGTTAGCTATTAAGATGTAAGCTAAGCCAAACCCTCAGTTACTCTTGAAAAAAAAGAAGATGATATCTAAAAGGAAAATCCTTCGTAAAAGCATGGGGACACCATCATCATGGATAGTATCACATCTTTGAAGACTTTGATTATCATGAAGGTAAGAAAAGAATGTCGGGGGTTTTATGGTATTTGTCATTCAAGTAGGGGGGATGCTAGCCTTGCTTATGACCAAAAACATAATATGAAAAAAAAATTTGGCGGAAAAAAGAGAAAAATTCACAAAGTATGCTTAATTTATTATTATTATTATTATTATAAAATACATATTTTTTACAAAAAAATATGACATGTTTGATTGGATTAAAGATCCAAACATACTGGTGTTTGTCATTCAAGTAGGGAGGAGGGGGGGTGTTGGCCTTGCTTGTGACCAAAAACATGATATGCAATTTTTTGGGGGAAAAAGAGAGCAAAATTTACAAAGTATGCTTATTATTATTTATTGTTGTGCGGAAGTGTAATAAGAGTAAAGATTAGAAAGCAAAACGAACACACAAGATTTATGTGGTTCATCAAATTGCCTACGTCCACGGAGGAGAGGGAAAAAAATCCACTATCAACGATAAAGATTACATATTCTATGTCCACAGCCGAAAGGGACCTCACAGAGCAAAAACTATAATAAAACCCTACTTGAAAATACAATATATGTATACTGCTGAAAAATCTCCAAGGCTTATTTTAGGAAAATAGGACATTCTTGATTATTTTTTGTTTTTCTTAATCTTCTAGAATATTCTTGTAATCTTCTACAATAGGATAGTTTTCTAGAATGTTCTTGTATATTCTTATAATCTTCTACAATAGGATAGTTTCTAGAATATTCTTGTATATTCTTATAATCTTTTACAATAGGATAGTTTCTAGAATATTCTTGTAATCTTCTACAATAAGATAGTTTTCTAGAATATTCTTGTTATAGGATAGTTGGTCTATAAATACTCTATTAGGGCATTTGTAATACATATACAAGAATTCTCAATAAATTCAGTTTCCTACATGGTATCAGAGCCTTAGGTTCATATCCTGGGAATCGATTTTTTTTTTCTCTTTTTTGCCATCTTGTTCGTTGTTCATCTGTTTTTACCCTCCCTTTATTTTTTTCCTTGTGATCTTTGCTAAATTCACGATGTCAAAAGAGTCAGGAGCCACCAATCAGTCTGTGATGGTGACACTTCATGGGAGACCACAAAACTTTTCTAGTAGAAATGGGGGAAGATCAAGAAATTGGCAACAGAATTGGCAACAAAAGTTACATGCTAATCTGGCACGAACCGGCAGTGATGGCTCGAATGCTCAAGAGAATTCTAATAGTAAGGAGATCAACAAAGAAGACATTGAATGGCTAAGATCACTTCTCAACTCCTTGGAGAAACCATCGGGTATGTGTTCATTTGCACATTCAGGTATGGTTTCTTCTTCTCATGCCTTTAGTGTCTCGGATAGTAACTATTTCGACTCTTGGATCATTGATTCAGGAGCAACCGACCATATGACTCATTGCTCCTTTATATTCTCCACATATAGTCCATGTTCTAGTAACAGAAAAATTACATTGGCCGATGGGTCACTTGCTACTGTAGCAGGTCAAAGAGATATTCACATAAGTCCTTCATTAATTCTGAAAAATGTTTTGCACGTTCCAAAACTTACAATAAATCTAGACTCTGTCTAAAATCTTACAAAGGATTTGAATTGTAGCTTGACTTTTTCATCCACCTTTTGTATTTTTCAAGACCAAGCTACGGGGATGACGATTGGGCATGCTAAGGAAAGCAGTGGCCTCTATTACCTTGATGTGCAGAATAAAAATAAGAGTTGTAGGATTGACAATCCATCTTCCTTATTGTTAGATACAAGATCTCCAATAAAAGACCAGATTTGGCTTTATCACCTTCAGTTTGGACATCCTTCCTTTAGGACTTTAAGTGTCATGTTTCCTTCCTTATTTAAGAATATTGATATTCGTGAATTTCATTGTGACATTTGTGAGTTTGCCAAATCAAACGAGCTTCTTTTCCTTTGAGTAATAAAAAATCCTCATTTCCTTTTCAATTAATCCATAGTGACATTTGGGGACCGTTAAGAATTTCAAATATTTCAGGGGCTAAATGGTTTGTCACGTTTATTGACGACTGTACTCGTGTCACATGGGTTTTTTTGCTAAAACAAAAATCTGATGTTTGTACGGTTCTCCCTATCTTTCATGACATGGTCAAAAATCAGTTTGAGGTTAAAATAAAAAAAATAAGATCTGACAATGCAAGAGAATATTTTAATCAAGTATTATCTCCATATTTTCAAAAAGAGGGGATAATACATGAATCCTCTTGCATAGATACACCCTAACAGAATGGAGTGGCAGAAAGGAAGAATGGCCATCTCTTGTCAACAACTCGTGCACTGTTATTCCAACGGAATGTCCCCAAATACTTATGGGGTGAAGCAGTTCTCACATCAGCCCACTTAATAAACTGTACTCCATCTCGAGTTCTTGATTTTAAAAGTCCCTGGGAGGTCTTTTCCAAATTTTTTCCTGATTTTGCATCTCACAATCGATTGTCACCTCGAGTTTTTGGATGTGTCTCGTTTGTTCATATTCATTCTCATGGTCGTAGTAAACTTGATCCTCGAGCTCTTAGGTGTGTCTTTGTGGGGTATTCCTCAACTCAAAAGGGTTATAAATGTTATCATCCACCATCTCGCAAAATCTTTGTGTCCGCCGATGTAACTTTTGTTGAAGGTGAAAGTTTTTTCCAACCTTCTCTTCAGGGGGAGACACTTACTAGTGAAGATAAGGATCAAGGGGATCATGGCTTTCTAATGGACTTTCCTGCTCAAGCTAGCCAACCACCAACCCAAAACACTCCACCATTTCTCTTGCTTGAAATTGAACCACCAAAACAACTTGAACAAGAACAAGTTGAGCCTTCAAAACAACCCGAAGTTGGACAACTTGAACCTATAACCCCAGGACATACTTGTATTGAATCAGTTATCACGAAACCATTGCAAGTTTACTCAAGGAAGAGAGGTTCCACTGCTAAGCCGAAGCTAACTCAAGCGTCTGAACCAACTCTCGGAAATGAGATAAATATTGATATCCCTGTCATCAACTTGTCTTCTGAAGTTGTTGAAAAAAATGATCTTGACTTACCCATTGCAGTTAGAAAAGGTACCCGAAATTGTACAAAATATCCATTGTCTCATTTTGTGTCATTCGAAAAAGTGTCACCATCACACAAAAGCTTTCTCACCCATCTAAACTCCACAACCATACCACAAACACTATCGGAGGCCCTAAGCAAAGAAGAATGGAGACATGCTATGAAAGTAGAAATGGATGCACTCGCGAAGAACAAAACCTGGGAGTTGGTAGAGCTACCCAAAGGAAAGAAACCTGTTGGATGCAAATGGGTGTTTTCTCTAAAGTATAAAGCTGATGGATCACTTGAACGATACAAGGCCAGGTTAGTTGCAAAGGGTTATACACAGACCTATAGAGTGGACTATGAAGAAACATTTGCACCGGTGGCTAAGATGAACACAGTAAGGATTTTGTTGTCATTAGCAGCCAACTTAGATTGGAGTTTACACCAATTCGACGTGAAAAACGCCTTTCTTCACGGAGACTTAAAGGAAGAAATTTATATGGTGAGGCCTCCAGGATTTGATGACAATTCAGGAGATAAGAAGGTATGCAGGTTGAAGAAAGCATTGTATGGGTTAAAACAATCTCCACGAGCATGGTTCGGAAGGTTTACAAAGACAATGTTAGGAATGGGCTACAAACAAAGTCAAGGTGATCACACTTTATTCATAAAACACTTAGCCTTTGGGGGAGTAACTGCACTACTGGTATATGTGGACGATATTATTGTCACTGGTAATGATGCGAAGGAAGAAGGAGCACTCAAGAAACGTCTTGCAGAAGAGTTTGAAATAAAGGACCTAGGTATAGAGGTTGCTCGTTCAAAGGAAGGAATATTTGTCTCACAACAGAAGTATGTGCTAGATATTCTCAAGGAAACTGGAAAAATAGGTTGCAGGCCCATGGAGACACCAATAGAAGCAAATCATAGGCTAAGTGAAGCTCCAGAAGATGAGATTGTAGACAAAGGGATGTATCAACGTTTGGTTGGAAGACTGATTTACCTCTCTCATACTAGGCCTGACATAGCATATTCTATTAGTGTGGTTAGCCAATTCATGCACAATCCTAAGAGTATACACTTGCAAGCCGTATACAGCATCCTCCAATACTTAAAAGGTAGTCCAGGTAAGGGAATTTTATTTAAAAAAGGAGCAAACTTGCGTTTGGAAGCATACACAGACTCAGATTATGCAGGGTCCATGGTGGATAAAAGATCGACATCCGGTTATTGTACATTTCTAGGAGGAAATCTAGTTACATGGAGAAGTAAAAACAACCGGTTATAACAAGATCAAGTGTAGAGGCAGAGTTTCGGGCAATGACACAAGGAATTTGTGAACTTCTGTGGATCAAAATAATTCTGGAAGATCTTAAAACCACCTGGGATAGTCCAATGAGATTGTATTGTGATAACAAGTCAGCCATCAATATTGCTCATAATCCAGTGCAACATGATCGTACAAAACATGTGGAAGTGGATCGACATTTCATAAAGGAAAAACTAGACAGTGGTTTAATTTGCACCCCATACGTTTCAACAGAAGGGCAACTGGCAGACGTTCTAACGAAAGGATTACCTGGAACCACATTTCAAAAGGTCATTGGCAAGCTGGGAATGGAAAGCATATATTCACCAGCTTGAGGGGGAGTGCTGAAAAATCTCCAAGGCTTATTTTAGGAAAATAGGACATTCTTGATTATTATTTGTTTTTCTTAACCTTCTAGAATATTCTTGTAATCTTCTACAATAGGATAGTTTTCTAGAATGTTCTTGTATATTCTTATAATCTTCTACAATAGGATAGTTTCTAGAATATTCTTGTATATTCTTATAATCTTTTACAATAGGATAGTTTCTAGAATATTCTTGTAATCTTCTACAATAAGATAGTTTTCTAGAATATTCTTGTAATATAATAGTTGGTCTATAAATACCCTATTAGGGCATTTGTAATACATATACAAGAATTCTCAATAAATTCAGTTTCCTACATATACCAAAAAAAAAATCGCCTGTAGGAGCCCACTCCGTATTGGGAAAGGTCCCTTTTGATATTGCCTTGCCTCTTGAAGTCAAGCCCAATAGGAATATTAGACATTTCACAACTTTTATAAAATACAAAATTTTTACAAACAAATATAATATGTTTGATTGAATAACTATAAAAGATCCAAAATAGATAAAAATTAAAGACAACTTAAAGGGCCTCAATCTCAAGTTCTTAATCACTCCACACCTATCACTTGTTGCTTCTTCCCTACACCACACTTCTACCAACAAACCAAGTGTGCACTTAACATCAAGTTTTTCATTATTTTTGTTTTACTTTCTTTTACGTGGAAGGGGTGTGGTCAAAATGTGCAAAAGCATTACATTAAAATTTTTTTTTTTGAAAGTTTAAAAATAATATTGAGCATCATTTCATTAATGTAGGATCACATAGGGATAACCAATTGGCTGATCAAACTTGTGATCGGTGCCAAACAATCATCATCTTCAAAACCTCATCCAAGTGTTAGGAGACCCTCCCTTCTATAAAGATTCTCATATCTTCCAAAATTTTAGGAGACCCACCTTTGAGATTTTTTAGATGTACAAGACTAAGAATAAGTCTTTGATTTAATCTTCCAACTTCTCAGCACCCAAGATTTTAGGGTGTAGATTTGGAGAACGATCTCTATCTTTTATAGTCAATCCATTCCTAAAAAAACGTGGAGAACAAAAAATTAGTTTATTAAAAAGTCCTTGATTAAAGAATTCTTTTGAAATCCTAATTCAGATTTTGGAAAGAAAATTACCATACTACCCTTCATAAAATAAATAAAATAATAGGTTTTTACAAGGAAGGGAAAAGCAAGTTTCATTTGTAATGCGGATCGCAAATCAAGTCAACGGTACCGACGAAAATTTGTAATTATTTAGGTTTTCACTTAATTGGACATGATTTATCGGATTATTTTTGATTAGTTCTTTTTTAAGTTTTGAGTTATTTTAGTGCTTTATTTTTATGTTTTTTATTTTCATGTTTTATTAGTCTATGGTCTTAGTATAACATTTAGGGGCAGTTTAGTAACTTTAGTTTATTTTTTTATTTAAGTTTATTAGGGTTGAAAAACTAAGAGAGAAAGTTACGAAAATTAGGTTATTTTATTTGGTATTTTAGTTTTATTAGGACTTTTGATTGATTTTCTTTATCTATAGATTGTATTATGATTAAATTAATGATCAATGAATGAAATAAACAAAATTCCAAAAGTCTCTGTTTTCTTTTGAATGTTGGTGCATTCAATGTAGTTGATGCCATTGAAATCATTGGGGGTGATTCCAAGGTAAATGTCATTTTTTTTTTCTTTTTTTAATTTTCTTCTTATCCCCTATCTCTTCTTCAATCCATCTTTTCTACATATTTTTTAATATTATTTGTAAGAGATCAATAAACCATCAAGAAATCTTTGATCCTTTCAAGAAACCAATTCATAAACTATGTTTTTTTTTCAAGAAAACATAGAATTCTTGAATCTTGATTATTAATTTCTTGCAGCCCATTTTATTATACCCTTAATCATTTTCCATTTTCTTTAATCCTTATTTTGTTAATCTCTTCTTCAAATCTACCCTATCACTTAACCTCTAACCAAATAACCAAATTGTAATTTCAAAATTTTGTAATTACATTTCAACATATTGCTAGCCAATTGAGATTTGGGAAACCTTTTTCCAATTGTCGTTCAAATCCTAAACCAAATTCCCTAACCACCCATTTTTTCTTTTCTCCCCTCATCATCTTACATCAATTTGGTTAGTTGGAGGAATATTTGCTTAGTCAAAAATTTGGGGGACACGATTTTAGGAAGTTGGGAACTCTAACGGGGTTTTGTTAGGAAATTGACTTTGGAGATTTAGAGTTGAATCGGAAGGGTTGTGGCGGAAGGTGATTGAGGCAAAATTTAGGGAAGATCCTATGGGTTGGGTGAGTGGTAATGCTAAAAATACAAATGGTTGTGGGGGTGTGGAAGGATATTTAAATTTTTTTGCCTCGATTCAATAAAAGGGTCACTTTCAAGGTAGGGAAGGGGGATACAATAAGGTTTTGTGAGGACGCTTGGTGTGGGGGAGACCCTTTAACGGAGAGATTTCCAGTGTTATATGCGTTATCATTGAAGAAGAATCATCTTGTGGCAAACTTTCGGGTGATGGATCTTGGGACTATAGGGCGGGACTTGGATCTTAGGAGGTCGTTGAACGATTTGGAGTTTTTGGATGTTTCAGAGTTGATAGGTTACCTTGATAGTCTATCGGGAGGCATGCAAGCGAAAGATGTGAGATTGTGGGCCCCTAATAGCAAAGGTTTGTTCTCAGTCAAGAACTTCTATATAGATCTAAATAGGAATGGGGACCCCACTTTCCCTTATGTTGCGGTTTGGGGCCCAAGGGTGCCTTCCAAGGTAGTTTTTTTTGTTTGGACGGCAGTGTGGGAAAGGATTCAAGCTCAAGATCTTCTAAGGAGAAGAGATTTTTATGGGCTGAACGGGTGTTGGATGTGTTTGTCAAACGAGGAATCTACCAATCATTTGCTCATTCATTGCTAGGTAGCAAAGTAGGTGTGGGCCCATTTTTTATCCTTGTTTGGGGTGGTTTGTTGTGCTCCGTGTTCAGCTAGAGGCATCCTCGAGGAATGGATTCAATTGGGTTTGAGTTTTCGACATGTGAAGAAGTTGATTTGGTGCTTAACCCCATTTGCAGTCTTTTGGAAAGAAGGAAATTCAAGTACTTTTGAAGGAAGGACGCAATCGACACACAAGTTGATTCTCTCAATTTTTGGGCTCTTAGTCTTCTGGTGCAAAATCTTCAAAGAGTTCAAAGGGTTTTTTTCGAGGACTTTTTGGCCCGGTGGGAAAACGGTTGTAGTATTGAGTTTAATTAGTTGTCTGTTTTTTTTTCCTCTTTTTGTTTTTTTCTCGAGGTGGGTCATCTCGATTGTCCTGTCACTATACCTTTTTTCTCCCTTATCTGTCAAAAAATTACATATATGCTGTAGGTGGATGTTGCCCTTGATGGTAACCTGTTCTTGTTTGCTAGCATGCCTTAAAAAATCGAATTTGTTTTAAATTTGTTTTTTTTTTTGCTTGGGTCAGGTGTTACTACAAGGACTTCCTCGCAATGCATTGCCAGAGGATGTAGAACATTTCTTGTCTGGTTGCAATTTCAATGCTTCAAGCATCCAATTGTCGCTCAGGTTAATACTCGATCATTTTCATCTTAGTTAGAACTTTGAATCTTATTATGAGCATATCACTTATGAGCATATCACTTATAGGTCGATCTTCTGATATGTTTTTTTTTTGCAGGCCGGCGTTCCCAGACCCCATAAGAATAGCACTCGTGCAATTCCCTTCACAGACTCAGGCAGCGAATGCAGTCCTTGTGAAGAATAGAAACTTCTGTCTCAATAATCAAATCTCGATGCGAGTTCTTCAGTAAGTGCTCTTTCGAATCAGTTGGAGGGCATTAGTCTGAGATTTGTAATGGGAACAGAATTTCTTGAATTATTTCCTAAATTGCATTGGTTCCTAACATGTTGGGACAAGGCACTGCTAATTATGGTGTCCTAAATGCGGCTTATTTCGAAATTAATATTATGGTTCTCAAGCATGTCTCTTTCAATTTATGGAAGAAAATAATACCAAAAAATAACATAATCAGCTTAAAATGTTTAACTTGGTGATACATCGGCAAAATTATAGTTAGCATGAATCCATTGTTAAATATATTTGAAATATATTGCAACACATTGTCTCAATCTCCCTAATTACTGCAGCTTTACTTGAGCCATGACTAGGGACTGGTGTTGTAGCAGTTATTACTTTTGGTTGCCACCCTGAGATGGACGGTTTGTTTCCATCTCACTTGAACTGTAATATGAGGTAGCAACCCATGAGATTGTCATTGTTTTGTTGTACAATATGTCCATGGATATAGAGATTGCTTCCAGAAGAAATAGAATCTTAATTCTAAGACAAAGTACAAGACATGATATATAAGCTGGTGAACACCTTATCCCTTCTGTAATGGTACCGCATGTAAAAAATTGGAAGTTTAAAGTGTAAGATTCACAAACATTCTCGACAGGCCCAAGTAATGGCTCTGAATTTGGTCATCTTCCGAAGAAGTTATATAAGCAAATGATGAGCCCATTTCCCTTGTGGATTGTCAAAAGCCAACCCATGCACTCTATGAAGGTATATGTGTTAGTATTGCAGTGCTTGAAGCCTATGTTGACACTTATCAAATTATATGAATCCATGGTCTGTGATGAACTATCAGCAATCCATACCCAAGAATATAATGACAAAGAATTGAATCTTGTTCGTCCATGGCATTATTTTCTTCTAGACTCCACCCTGCCTTGATGTTTGGGTGCTCATTCTCAACGGACCTGGGTGGCTAGAATTACATACGACATTGTAGTTGCTATCGGTGAAGGTGATGTGGTGTAGTTAACTTCAAGGATAAAATGAGTATTGTGGTTAATGGTTACTTTGGAGGTCTAACATTGTTGAACTCTGCACCAATTTACTCTTGGAAGATCATTGAGTTTGTTAGGGTTTCTTGAGATGATGAAAAGGGGTGTGAGAATCTTATAAGAACCCATTCTGGTGGACATTCTGGTTCAACTTCTTAGATTCAAAAACAATCAGAAATACACAAACTTATTAAACTGTGTAGCAGTGGCATGTATCACACATTCAATTTGTAAGTCCCACCTGAGGGTTTGTAAGTCCCTCTTGAGGATGCTTCTTTTGCCAGTTTAGACCAACTTAAGCGTTAATATATTTAAACTTGTTTTATATTCTTAAAAAAAATATATCTAACTTGTTTAATAAAATAATAGAGTTATTTGGCTTCAAACCAAACCTTTACTTATGAAAATGTTCAGAGATGATTAAATTATGTTGGTTTTGACCTAGGTTGAGCTGTTCACATCGCCTCTAGCTGTTGTGGAACTTGTGATGTTAAGAGTCCTTGGGCAGTTAATTTAAATTCAGATTTCCTTTGTTTCTGATGTTCCAAGAAAGTGGCTCATATTCTTTTTATAGGTTAAAGTGTGAAGGTGGGGTTTCAATCGCAGGGTTGCATCAATCACTAATCATTCATGAGATGGTCCCATTCTTAGAAAATATAGCAAGTAATGAAATACTACACTATAATGTTACATGAGCATTTACACATTCAAGTATAATCTCCTTTGAACACAAAATACAAGATATGGTATGAAAGGCAAATAGTGGTAGTAGTAGTACACTAGAAACTTTTCTTAGGGGTACTTAAATACAATGAAAAAAGTTTACAATTATAAGTAAGATTACTAGGGGCTTGCCAATGTCTCTTGCGACTGCTTCTCATAACGGAAACCTTCCCCCTTGGAGTCATCTGCAGACCAAATGAAGATACCATGAAGTTGTCCCCGATTCTTTAGTGTACTGCAAGCTGTAAAGAAGCCATTATTTGGAGACAAACCGCCACTTCCATCGCTAATGAAGCTGGCTAAGACCTTACCACCTTTGTAATTAGAGCTTTGGGACTCAAAATATCTGATAAACTGAGACACACTTGTCCCCTTATCATATGCATAGAATTGAAAGTTGACATAGTCTATAAGATGTCCGTACTTCCTCCACAGAGCCATGTAATGGCTCTGAACTTGGTCGTCGTCAAAGGGAGCTATAGAAGCAAAAGAGATCACTCCATTTCCTTTGAGGGTTGTCAGAAGTTGACCAATGCACTCGGCAAAGGTATCAGGATCACTACTAAAGTGCTCATAATCAATGTCAATGCCATCCAAATTATACTCTTGAATGATATTTGTGAGTGAAGAAACGGCATTTTGAACCCATGAATTTATTGAAGAAGGGTTGAAGTAAGCGTGACCATCCCCAACACTATCACCTCCTAGGCTTAAAGCAACCTTGACATTTGGGTGATTACTTTTGATGGAAGAAACTTCAGAGGGGCTAAGGTTGTTTGAGTCCCAAAAGACGTTAAAGTTTCCATCAGTTGGGGAAGGCGAAGATTCAGTGGTGTAGTCGATGGCGAAGGAGAGTATGAAATGGAAGTCGACATTAGGGTTAATGGGTACATCGGGAAATCTGACATTGTTGAACTCTGCTCCAATGTACTCTCTAAAGAGCTTCGAGTTTGTTGGGGCTGCTTGGGTGGATGAAAGAGGGGTGAGGAGAGCTTGAAGGATCATAAGGGAAATGAGAAGCTTAGAGGAAACCATTGTCAAATATTTGTGTTCGATGTTGTTGAGTTAAATGGGTAGTGAAGTATGCATTTATACATCAAAATTTTAATACATTGGCTTCATATTGAAGAATAAATTAAGAGTTTATGTGCCGTTTCTGTCATGTTTTCTTTTATAGATCAATATGTAGTTCTGTTTTGTGGTCCTGTTTATTTGTGTGGTCACATGTTGATTCTTACTCCATATTGTCCAATTGATTAGTCAATCCTTCGAAAAATCAAATGTGTCGGTTGATTTTGACCATTCGATTGATGTTATTGTCTGGACCAGATTAGATTAGATGGGCAGCTATGCACTCAATTATTGTTGTAGTTACATTGCCCTGTATTAACGTTTTGTATGTATTTTAATGGATGTGTGATGGATGATTTAGACATAGTCCTCCATTTTATGAATGTTTGAGATACCACCCCCTATGTTTTCAAACTGGTGACAATGACCCCCATGACCTTGGTCTTCTCTAATAAACTAGTGGAAAATGACATAAATATGATCGTGTTAAATCTCTAGCCTTAATAAATTATTTGTGATTCATTCAAATAATTACAATCCATTTAACCTCATCTTCAATCCATCGTTATGAACCTCTTCTTTAATGAAGAAAATTCTAAGAGTAATGATAATCTGACACTCCCAAGTGGCATACTCAAAATACTCTCCTGGCGGTGGGTTTGTGTTAGAACCATAGATTTTATTTCATTGGGATACACAATTGTATAGATTTATGGGGATTTGCAGTTGTGTATCCCGAGGCATGAAATCTATGATTCTAGCACATGTCATGTTAGGGGAGTATTTTGAGTATGCCACGTGGGGGAGTCAAATTATCACGACTCAAATTTTAAAGATTTTTTTTTTTTTACCAAAGGTTGAAGATGAGATCATGAGTCCTGATAATATCACTAGCCAAGTGGCATACTCAATCGACTCTCTGATGTGGACAAATTCTAGAATCGTAAATTTGTACATCTCGCAATACTATTTTTATGGGGAAGTGCAATCGTGTATCTTGAGGCGTACGAATCTACGATTCCCAAACTTGTCACGTCAATGAGTTGATTGAGTATCCCACTGACGAGTCATATTATCATGACTCCGAGGTCATTTTACAAATGTGTAAGTAATTAAAATTACAAAGGTCAAGGGGTGCATGTTGTGAGTTTGAAAACATAGGGGTATCTCAGGTATTCATGGAAACATGTAGGGGCAATTTCTAAATCACCCTAAAGTATATTTAGTAGTAGAAATCTATAGCTGATTTGGACCGGCGTCCCGTAGCTGTTTGGTCCGCACGTATGGGGCCTTCGATTCCATTATTTGACTCATCCAAAGCATTATTTTTTATTGGAATTTATTTATTTTGTTTTATAAATGGGACTGAAGATGCATTGCTTTCATGCTCATCAAATCCGGACCCTCAAATTGATGGGTTTAGGATATCTTTTGGAAAAAAAAAAAAAAAAGAGCATTGCTAGAGTGACTGCACAAGACTCTCCATTCGATACTATGCTGATGTGGAGGTGCAGTCAGAACCATAGATGCTTTACACTTGTATCTCGAGTGTGATGGAGATGTTGACTACATTTATATATATTGAATTAGTATAGAAAAAAACCATGATGTTCCTATAATCGTATAGATTTTTAAATATGAGAAAAAGAATATGTAAGCTTTGTTTGAAGGGTTTATTTGTGAAAGATTCATTAACACATAGTTTAACATACAATTATCTAAAGTGTTAATAGATCTATTAAATAACGTTGCAGATGAATTATCGAATCCAAAAATGTTTGACAACACATTGAAAAAGGGTTTGTGAACTTTTTAAAGTGTATATATCAACATTTTGTCGATCACTTTGATGGAAAGTTGACTATGTTGATATGTTGAATAAGCACATAAAAACCCTTGATATTCTCATGATTATATAAAATTTTAAACATAACAAAGTATTAATAAACATACTCCAATTACTAGTTTGTGAACGATACTTGAACACTGTGTGGTCGTACTGATCTCTAGCATTGACAAATTATTCTATAAAGATTAACAAAATTTATGATTTTTGATTTCTTTGTTGACAGACGTTTTAAACGTTTGATCAAAGTTCGTTTTAAAATAATTTACGATTTACAAAACTCTAAATCAACATCAAATTGTATTTTTATTAATTTTTAAACGAGAAACCAAGAGAAATGTAACTTGAGAAAATTCAACAGTTCAAATGATCACCGATTCAAAGATGAAAATGAACTGTGATTTTGAATTTTGCGTTTTAACATTATTCTCAACCATTTGATTGGGTTCATTTTTAAACATATCTACAATTTACATCATTCAAACTCATTGTCAGTTTTTTTTATAAATGTGTTTGAGACAATTGCTTTCAATAATTTTTATTTTATGTTTTTATTTATAGCACATCTTTTTCCTCGAGATACAAGTGAAAAAGCATATATGGTTCCTATCCACTTTCACGTTAAGAAGTGCGATATGAGGTCCAAGCTAGAGGTCACTCCAGCCTGACACATAATGTATTTTCAGTAATGCTACACTTAGACAGACTTCCTATAACACTGTACCCAGTACTATCCACTTCTTTCAGTGTTGTACACTCAGCAGAAGCATGCCAAGATACCCATGAAACGCTAACATAAAAGAGAGAACAAACCAAACCCCCAAGCTCCTCAATATTGAATATTGAATTTGTGATTTAAAAGCAGATTTAACACTTGGCTTCTAAGATTCACGCATCCACACAACAGTATAAATAACTTTTTTCCATGATTTAGGACTTGACACACCTATGTAGAAATAAGCTAATGTGATGTATTCCATGATCCATCAATACATCATAGCATCAGGAATTCCAAATTAAAAATGAAATAATGAACTATGGTTTGACAAGATAATAATATTTGCTTGAAAGATGGAAGTATTATTTTATATTACGCAGAAGATTGGTTATATCCCGTATACGGAGAATCCATTTTCTGGGCCTCAAAAAGTTCAATTTGCTATGTTACAATGTTGTGGTAAAAAAAAAATTAAAACGAGTTAAGTGCTCCAAACCTTCAATATACACACATGCACCTCGAACGGGATGATCTCCTACCCCTGCAAAAAGATGCCAATGTTCTGCATTGTTAATCTTACTGAATTGATGGCAAGTAGATCAAATGCAAATCATCATAAATTTCTCTTCAAACTCTCTCTCTCTCTCTATTAGAGATCAGAGACAATTGCGTAGAAGAAATGGTACACTAACAGATTCCAAAGTCCAAAGACTGGGTCGCAAAAGGTAAAAGTATTAGACCACGTCAGACACATGCAAGCACTTGCTCAAATACATTGACACATATAAACTGCAGATAAAATTATCACTCATACTAAACTATGCCTCTTTGAAAATTCCAAACAGTATATTGATAAAGATCCCAAATTCAAAAGACTGCATCATAAAAATTTCTTTACATGCAAAATCTTTATTCTCAGAATGCCTTGGCACGAAGATTTTCTGTTCATATGAGTGACAATTTTTAGAATGCACATTGAGTAATTAATTTGTGGATAGGCTGACATGTCATAGGTAATAAGAAAGGTCAATAGTTTTGTGTTTCTTCCAAATGGGTATAGACATGTAAATTGTGATTAAACACTAAGGGGCATTCATTTTTAATTTCCAAATCATTTATTTACCTAGGGCTTTTTTACTAAACTCCAAGAAAGAGAGAATATACATATGAAGTCCCTAATCTGTGGAGAAAAACTTGAGTAGAGCAAGTTATGTGAAAAACAGCCATTTTTCATAAGGTAGGATGGGATCTAATCATAAATCATCGTGTTTCTTCCCTTTCATGCGATACTCCAATTTCTTACAAGGAAGCTTTTGAGAGATGTCAAACATATTTTGAGGCTACCATGAAATCTAGTAGATACTCCTCTGAAATATCGTTCAACAACAAACTATTTTTCCTCAAACTTTCTAGACACACATGTTGAAAGAAACAAACACTAAAGAAAATTTTTCAGGTTATAAGGATGACTGAAATTACAAAGTTTTTACTTGATAAGTTCTATATAAGCCTTAGAAGTTGTCCGTTTATCCTTATGCCTTCACCTGAAGATGTGACTCATGGAAAAAGTCTGATGTATGAACACCTCAGAAATAGTATAGTTAATAATAAGGAAAAAAAAAAGTAGTAGTTCTCAACCATTCTGGTCAAAACTAGCCAACCACATTTTGCTATGAAAAATAATGAACTCTTCGGAGGACTATGCTAAAAGACATGATTGTTTACTGATCCAATCATCCAATAAAACATCCATAAATGCCAGGCAGAGATGGTATGGAATCTAACGAGGTACAAGGCATGTGATAACCTTAATTTCATAAACAAAACGTGAAGGATGACAAGTGCAAAAAGAAAAAGGAAAAAAATCAAAATTTCTAGAACCACCACAGAATTTGTTAGTTTATTGATATATTTGAGAAGGAAATACATTCCTATGGCATGTAGTTAAATCCGAGTCATCAAATTAGTAACAAAAATAGATATCTGGGAACTCCAAACAGCAGGCATGAAGAATAGAACTACAGATTCAAAAATAAATTATCGTCTTACGTGAAAGAAAAAGGCAAACCTCAGGCATGATGAGAAACATAATATACATACATGAATTGACTAAGCAATCCAGATTCTACCCTTGCAGAAACAAACACAAGATTAATGATATTCAGAAAACTAAAATGCATACCTTGACCTATTCTGCAAAAAAAAATGTTGCTCTCATAATTCACCATTCTTCACAATAAACTAGAACTTAGAAGCTTAACTGGTCTTTCTCTGTCGAATGTTTCACCATCAAGATCGTCATTTGCAGAATTTTCTTGACAAACAATCTTTTTCTCTCGCCGAGGATTTACGCCAATCTCCTCCCACCCCATTGGATGACCCTGATGCAAGCTACCTTGTCCTGAGCCAAAAAATGGCTCGTTGTTCTCCTCCCCATTTGACTCCAAATCATTATACACAAGTTCTGTTCTCTCCCCCACTGGTATGGACGATGGCTCAACATCAGCCGAATCACCAGTCCCATGGTAAGCAATACTTACTGCACCAGCGTCAGATTGCTCCGTGGCATCTTTTCGTTGCCGTTTCCATTTCTTTGTAGATGCAGTACCGTCATCCTCAAAGTCCTCTTCTTCTCTTTCTCTATGTAAATAAACCCATAACTTCCTATCTCCATCAAATTGTACACAAGGATCGCGTTCATAGTGCAGACGATCCAAGGCTCCACTAACGACTTGGTTAACTTGTGTATCGGTGACGTCTTCCACAATATACTGTGAGTCTCTAATCAGGATACATACGTCCGCTCTAGTGCCTATACTTCCAGGCAATCTAGCGGCAGCATCCCTCACAAGACAGAGAATCGTAACATGGGGTGGTCGATCAGGTTTAAGCATAAAATGATCTCGGGCCTTTGATGTTGGCTTGCCACCACCCCTTCTTAGAGGAGCAACTATTGATTTTCTACCATCGGCAGCCGTGTAAGAAAACGCCCTGTCGGGAACTGAGTACCTTAGAACTTCCTCTCTTCGAAAATATGCCCTCACTTCTTCGGAACTTGGATTAATAGTGGTGAGACTCCTCTGAGCTCTTAAGTCTCTAAACCTTTCCTTCTCATCGAGGATGGGCTGCATCAATGTCACGGGGGGTGGAGGAAGGCTTCCTATTTGTCGAAGGGTCTCTTGACCATTTATCAGCCAATTTGCAAAAGAATCAACCAACTTCACAAGCATCTTATGAGGAAGACCCCAAGCCTCAGAAGATGTCTCCTCTTCAACAGTTTCCATATCTGATGAGCTAGAACAAACTGGTCCAATCCAAGACCAACTTTTTGTGATTTTTTCATACATTACGAGTGTTTTCCAACCCTTAGCTCCCAAAGGTGCTGATTTTAACGAAAATATCTTCAACACTCCTCTGACCAAATCCTGAAGCGGTTCCTGTGTCTCAAGAATACCCGGATCTCCAGGATTCGACCTCACACGGTTCACTATCTCATGAACAGTGAGAGATGGAAAATTCTTCTGCTCTTCTCTCTTAGGTTTTTCAAGATGCTTGCCGACCTCCGAGACATCTTCTGCAAGAGGAGTGATCATTGCCAAACGAACAGCTGAAAGAAGATGTATAATCGAGAATGAAAAGTTAGAGTGAACCGTTGGTGTGATCAAAGTAAATGGCTTCTTCATTGGTTTTGTTTCTGGCTTTACATCTGCCACTTCTCTTTGCGGAACAATCAAATCAGAAGGCAACACATCCAAAGAACCAATTTTAGCATCCACTATGTTTTTTCCCCGTTTCTTCACGGAATAGAGGTCATCGATTTGCTGACGTGGACTAGAGTGCTTGTAATCAGATTCATCCAACCCATCCATATATGTTAAATTCCCTTTCCGTTTCTTTGTCACCGTGTTGCACCCTGACAGTAACATGTTTGGTCTTTCGTGTCGATCAGTTTTTAACTGAGCTTCAGTGTTTCGACCTTTCTTCCCCAATCTATTAGTAGGTACATGTTCATCGCCGTCGTCCTCCCCAATGTAATCATGCATGTAATTTGACTGAGTCATGGAATAGTCATGATCAACTTTCTCTTTCCACTTTCTCTCTGATGGGTAGGACTTCACCGATTTCTTGGTTTGCTTTCTATCATCATTAGCTAACTTACCCGAACCAGAGAAATTGTTTTCGTGCAAAATTTTGGGGGCATAATTATGCAAGTAATCTGAATCACGAATCATACCCTTTTGTTTGAATGAGCTCGAAACTCTATCAAGAGCTTGAGAATACTCCTTTTTACCATTCCTCTCAAGCTTATTTGCCTTTTTCGGACCCTCTAAGACCACACTGGAATAACCCAATTTACTTCTCAAAGGCTTAATATCTTCTTCTTCATCATCAATATGTTCTGATGAGTCCGATTCTGTTTCTTCACTTTGGGTAAACACACTCATGCCTCTAAGCTCTTTGATATCCCGTCCTCCATTTTTCTCAGGCTTCCTTCTGGTCTCCTCTTGGGATGTTTTGGCTCTGTAGTCTGAAGAGAAGAATGAATTGTTCATCTGAGATCGAAACTCATGCCCCATCTTCAATTTCTTGCTTCTGACATTCCAATCATCAAGTTTAACCGGCTGATCCATAGAGAAGGCTTCTTGTGTTTTCTTATGCCGAAAAGGTTGACTTCCCTCTGAAAAGTCAACTTGGATTCCTTTCAATAACAAATGCTGACCTCGGTCTTTTGCCGTATTCTTCTGATTTTCAATTGCAGATTGCTGGAGCTTGTCAAGATACTTGGCTTTTTTCCCACCATCATGAGAATGATCATAAAAAGTTCTGTCGCCAACCTTTTTTGCGGACATCTCCATGTCTGCCATTTGGTTCACATTTCTGCTCCTACCATGAGCATAAGAATTATCGTTCTTCAAGGATAATGGCAAACCCATGTGACTGTCATCTTCGGTTTTCAAAAATTTGTGATTTTTTCCCCATTTCAACAACCCAACTTTGTCAATTGTACTACGACGTGCAGCGTTACGGTCTTTATGCAAATTAAATTCATAAGCTGGTTTCTCCACATCATCCTCGCCTCTTATCTGACCAACCCTTGTCTGGTGATCATACCCTACTGTTTGATCCGGTCGACGAAGAGCTAACTTTGAGTCATATGGCCGACATTTCTTTCCCAACTCACCACGAATTGAAGGAGAGAAACCCAGTAAATCTTCTCTTGAAGGGACCTTCGGGTTATGTTGCCCATATTGTGCCAGTTTCAGGGTCACAGCCCTTCCTCGAGAAGACACATCCGAGGAAGGACTCCCCGAATATGCAGCTCTACGATCCACTTTTGACCCAACGAAGACGTCCTTCAACCTTTTACTCCAGAAACCCTCGCCCGATTCTGTCTCCAACCCCAAATTTTCCATCTTTTCATGCTTTGGACTTCTTTGACTTCTCGTTATATTTAAAACACGAAGCCTCTCTTGTATGCTGTATCCTGAACAATTCTCCCACGCATCCCTTGTCTGGATAAGACTACTAACCATAGAGTTATGGTACTTCCGTAGAAGATGGTAGTGTTTGCGCTTCTCGAGGAAATTCAAACCTTGATGATAAAGCGCATTTCTTGGTTCACATAGTCCACCCTTCATCATCGTGAAGAGCTTGTCGAGAGGGTTTCCGAAATGGAAATTTCTCTTTGAGAAGAGTTCTTTCAAGGTTCGTGCAAAGGAGTCTTGGTCCATGTCCGGGAGGTATTCAGCAAGGCTAAATCGGTCCTCCTCCATAAGGCAATTGTTCCACACGTCAACCGACAGAACTTCGCTCAAATCCGGAAGATCGTGGAGCCCAAATGGAATAGTACAGCTCTGATTCCCAATTTGACAAAACTCCTCCCCGATTTCCCCCAATTTCAACAAATCAACGTCATCAGAATCTGCTCCAGAATTATAAGTATTCTCACCATCATCATTGCCATTGTCATTAGATTCTGATTCTGAGCTTCTGTGTTGAAGCTCATCATCATCATCATCACTCGATGAATTTTCTCTGCTTGCAGGGGAGAAGTCCCCTTCAAATCTTGAAACCCTAACATTATTTTTTAAAATCGCCATCACTTATCAATATTTCACTACTTCGTCTCTCCAACTAAACGGCTAATTCTCAAACTCTTCCAATCAAAACCCTACAACAAACAAACCAAAAAAATCCGAAATCTCTCAAACGCAAAAAATAAAATTACAGTAAATCTGTAATTCCGATTCAACTAATTCACAGATACACATATAGCAGAGAAAAATCACAAAAAAAAAAAATAATTTTTAATGATCTAAAAGAAAAAAGTAAAAAAAAACATAAAAGCAAAATAAAAACGAAGAAGATTTGATCAAATAATACCTAATTCATCACTCAAACGGTTTCTTCCATAGAAATCCACCGAAAACGCGAAGATCATCAAGCGAAGACGAGCATCGATCGATAAAAAAAGTGCCGTAAATCATCGTAATTGCGATATCTCCATCATCTCTCACAATATTTGGAAACCCTAGAAACAGAAAAGAAGAAGAGAACAAGGAATCTATATATGAGAGAGAACAGAAGAAGAAGAAGATGTGGACGTGGAAGAGTATCCGCCATCGATGAGAGGCACAGAGATAGATAGAAAAAGACGAAAAAGGACAGAACAAGAGAGAGAAAGTCTGTGTGATAAAGAAGAAGAGAGAGAATGTGTGTTCGCAGAGGTGTAGAGAGAAAGAAAGACAAGGATGTGTTGTTGGTCGTAGAGAGAGACGACGACTCAGTATCCAAGCCGATACCATTGCAGGGATAACTCATTAGTTACTACTGTTTGGAATTTGGACAAGGATAAGCTATCCCAATTTTTATACTAAATTTTGTGTTTAATCGTTTATAACTATCTTCACTTGGATGAGAAGGCTCTGGTCGGAATAATATTATTATCCTTGCAACCAAACATTTCCCCCACAGTCAAACTTTGACTTGATGAGATGACCCAAACCGAATTATGATGGGTTGGATCGGGTTGAGGTTTGGAGCGCACCCCTAAGATTGGGCATTTGATCCAGCCCAATTTCCACTCTCAAGTTAAGGAGGCCCAACTCCATGTTTGGGACATCTTTGGCAGATCTACATACCAAAAATCATCATCATTGGTATAACTTTTTTTATTTTTTTATTTTTAATAATCGAGTATCCCTTAGACAACGGACCGGACCCAGATCTGGGCTTTGCCCAATCCATAGACCATCGTCTTGCTCAAGGATTTGTCCTAGGGCACGTGCAACACTTGCACATCACTTGCACTAGGTAAGTGAGGGTGCACCCTCACGGGTGGCCCTTGAGGAATTAATGGTCATACTGGATATCGAACTCACGACCTACGAGCATTAACCGCTTATCGATCAGAAATTGCCGCTGAGCCAACCCCTCGGGGTTGACGTAACTTATTTCTCAGTCTAAGAATGATGCCTTTGATGCAAAGTAGGAGAGAACATATGTCATAATTGGGATTTTGGCTACGATGACCTTTTCTTTTTTTCAATTTTTTTTTATTTTTTTACATATTTAATAAGTGGTAAGAATGTTAAGTTTTTTATTTTCTTGACATTGAGTTTTTTTTTTTTGTAGAATCTTGCTTATGGTACGGATTGGCGTGGTTCCTCTAAGCTTAGAAAATAAAAATATTGAACCGTGAATAAGTTCGGAATGGATTGGTGTGGTTCCTCTATGCTTAGGACACTAGAATGTAGAATCATGAATGAAGAAAGACATGAGATAAAAGCATATTTGGATAGGAAAAAATATTAAGGGAAGTGTTCGGAGGCCCTAAAGAGAGCCAAACATTGTGCTAAACATTTTACAAAATAGGGCTTATAAGTTTCAGAATGTTCTGAAACTTCTAACCCATACATTGAAAAAATGTTTGGCTCTCTTTAAGGCCTCCAAACGCCACCCAGATATTAGTTAATAACTCATATGCACCATTGGTCTTTATATCTAGGAAACTCACCTTTTTTTTTCTCATATCTTATTTGTTTTGATGGAGAGCCTAGATGATCATAGATTGGGATAGAAGGTAAAAAACATAGATTTCCTTAAGAGCATTACAAGTTACTTTCCTTGAGAATCTCTAGAATATCATCCCGTCTCAACTATTTGTTAGAGAGCACATTCATTGTTTGAAATTAGTATTTTTATTTTTAAAATTAATTTAGATATCAAAACATGATTCAGATTACTAATAGAAAATAGTAATTATCGGGGTAAATTTTGGGATGTCAATTGCTAGAGATTTCATCGAAATATTTTTTTCTCCCCTTAGTACACAAAAGATATATATATATATATAGAAAACACAAAGAAGATGAAAGAAGAGAGACAAAAAACACCAATGATTTATTGATGGGGTCGTCACAAATCTAATGACTAAGGGGCTGTTCGTTTGGAATAGAAAAGCCAGCTCAATTTACTTTTTTAGCTTTTAAGCCAAAAAAGCTTCGTAAACAATGTTCGTTTGAGCTCTTTTAGCTCCAATGAAAATCAATAAAAGTTATAAATCAGCTTTTATTCAGAGACGTTACGGAGAGGCTTCTTTCATTTGCTTCTGTAGAAAGCCGAACACCGAAAACGGCTATTGAATAATGACCAAAAAGCCCTTCATCTTTTTCTCTATTTCCAACGAAAAAACCGCCTGTTTCGTTATAGGCTTCGAACGACTGTAAACCCTCTCGTCACTCTCTACTCTCACTTTCGACTTCGTTCTTCTTAGATTTCTCTCGGCTCACACCTCCTCATCAACGCCGAACGACTGTAAACCCTCCTCGTCACTCTCTACTCTCATTCTCGGCTTCCTTCTTCTTAGATCAGTCTCGGCTCACACAAATCGATCTCTCTCGGCTCACACAAATCGATCGCTCAACACTCTCTACAGATCGCGAATCTTGGGTTTCCTCATCACTCACGAAGGTAAAATCTCTACTCTCTGCTCTTGATTTTGTTGCCGCAGTGTATACCCTTCTCTCACCCTCTCCACTCCAAATCTGAACAAAAAACTATGGGATCTCCTGCAACTAATTTATGGGTCTTGTTGGGGTTGGGTTTGATAGAAAAAATGAACAACTTGCAACTTGTATCCTTACATTTTCACGAATTTTATTTTATTTAATGTTTTCTGTCGAAAACTTGAATTGGTTTTGTTATTGGGATTGAATCTAAAAGCATGGAAATCTCTTTTGATTCTAATGGATTTTCGTTGTGGGTGAATTTATTTATATTGTTTGCAGCTTTGGATGACAAGTTTTCTGATTTCTATGGGATTTCTAGTTGTTTTTGTGTTTATTTAAAATTGTAATTGGATAGGTGTGGAATGGGTAAAAAAAACTGGAAATTGATGATTGTTATATGTTCAGGATTTGTGGTTGAGTTTCTTCATGATGTTTGAAGCTTTTGCTAATTTTCTGATTGAATTTGTTATTTTCTTCAATGATTTAGTTGAAAACTTGGATTGGATTGGTGTGGGATTGATAAAAAAGATAGGTTGTTCTACTATTTTTGGGTTGTTGAGTTCCTCGTTGAGATTTGAAGTTGGTTTTAAGTTATGGTTTTTGCTATTCTTCTCCAAGTATATCTTTGGACAATCTGGAACTTATGGGGAGGTAGGTGATAGGGGTGCACATTGGATTGGATAAATCCGAGATCCGAACCAATCCGAAGCCTTTGGATTGGATTGGTTCGGATTAAACACACCCACGGTTTGGGTACGGATTGAAGAAAAAAAAATCCGATTAATTTGGTTCGGTTCCGGATTAGGATATAATAGAATGGATCTTTAATATATTTCTTATTTGTTTAGGAGAATAACATAAAATGGCTTAAATGCCATTATTTTAAACCTCAAGCCAAAACCCCTTCTTTTTTCTTTGAGAATTTTTTTCATTTTCAACTTATTGAACTCATCCTCTATCTCATCTTCTATAAAATATACTATTTTCTACTTATTGAACCTCATCTACATCAAATTTCTTAAATGAAATATAGAATTTTTTTAATTTTTTATTACCCCAATCCGAACCATGTGCACCCCTAGTAGGTGAACCAAATGTATTGAAAAGAAAATTCGTAGTGGTATGTGCAAAGCTTATGAACAAACTCCTTAAGAGTTTTAACCTAAGGTCCAACAAAGCAAAACAAGTTAAATCTGTGCACATGGGTTGTTCAATACTTATATAGAATTGGGTTCGGCTAAATAAGCTCCTAACACTTGCTAATAACTTTATTAGCTAAATTACATATATTTAGATAGAATTCCTCACATGACAATATCACTTTTTAAAGTAAAAACTGTCATTGTCTCCTAACACTAGGTCTCGACCCTTCTTACCATTTTTATTTTATTTTTTGAAGTTGGGTTTGATTTTAATTGGATTTAAACTCACCCTTGTTGGAAAACATTTAAAACCATGCTTGGGTTATGCTTAAGTTGTCTAGTTGTCTCGATCTCGGAAGAAATTTAAAACCATGCTTGGGTTATGCTCAAGTTGTCTAGTTGTCTCGATCTCAGAAGAGATTTAAAACCATGCTTGGATCTCGTGTTACCATGGAGAGGACAAGGACTGGAATAACTAATGCATTATATGCTGTTTATAATAGAACTTAAGAACTTTGATTTATTTTAGATTTGTTCTTAATGAAAATTACATTTCTCTTTTTCTATGATATTGTAGTACTTTTTATTTGATAAAATGTGATTTGTGTATGGGATGTTATGTGGATATTGGAATGTGTATATGATGTTATGTGGAGGTTGGATTGTGTATGAGATGTTATGTGGAAGTTGGATTGTGTATGGAATGCTAATATGTATGGGATGTTATGTGGATATTGGATTATGTATTATGCAGGTATTTTCTTTTTTCAGGAAAATCTCATATGTCCATTTTTAAGAGGAGATGCTGCCAAAATTTTGATAGAATTATAAAAATTATAAATTTTGTTAAAGTAAATAATTATATATATATATATATATATATTAAGACATTCTTGTCATTTTTTATTATAATGTTAATAGTAACATTTCTCTTAAAACAATAATGAACTATAATGACTTAAAACATATTGATGTACGTATTATGTATTTTTTTTAATGTTCATGTGTATTCGATATTGCGTGGATGATATATTATGTATTATGCAGTGCATTATACAGGTATTTTTTTTATTAGGAAAATTTCATATGTCCATTTTTAAGAGGAGATGCTGCCGAAATTTCGATATAATTATAAATTTTATAAATTTATTTTAATTAAAAATAATTATTTTTATAATTTTTTAATATAAATTTATTATATTTATATATGTATTTAGTGTAATTATATATTTATTAAAGTATTCTGATAATTTTTTATGCATTCTGGGTGCATTATCAACATTAAGGGTATTTTGATCATTTTATCAGAATCTAGTAATAAAAAGCTATCAAACGAACATGCTTTTTTGGCTTCTGTGCTTATGTAACGAACAAGCTTCTGCTGGATATGGCTTTTCAGACTCTGGGCTTCTGCTTCTTCTAGAAGCCAGCTTCTGGAGCTGAAGCTAGCTTCTGTAAAGAACAGACCCTAAGTCTCTGGGCTCCGAATAGTCGTTCAATTTCGCTTCGTTCATTATTGAATAGTTGTTTATTTCGAAATTGTAATTGTTAAATAAGTAGTTATCAACATGTGGTAATCCCCCATTAGTTCCGGAGATTTTCCATCTTAAGTAAAAAAAAATTCCTTATTAACAATACCACGTGACATCTTAGATGGGGACCTTATACATTTTGAGATACGTACTAAGCCAGCCATTCTAGTGATAATCAATACCATGATATTTACATTAGATAAGTCTTGGATGTGTGCCAATTAATACCATTAGTTATTATCAATCAGTGATTTAGGATTTATATTGTATCAACTTAGAACATCTCCGATGGCTTATCGAAATATGGCAATTCCTAAATTTGAAATAGCCTCTCATAAATGCCCGTCCATGCTCCAATGTAAGTGTCAAATGTCCTCATAAAAATGAAATATGCTAAAATCGATGTTATATTTGACAATGATCTTGAAATATTTCAAAATTTACTAAAGTGTGTATATTTTAGAATTAGAAAAGTGTCTTTTTTAAACTTTTTAAATAAAAGTAACATTGAAAAAAATAAAAAGTATCAGTTGAATTTTCTTTTTTAAAAAAATTACCATCCAAAACATATCAATAGCATTTTTTTCTTTTTGGAGATGAAGAATTAGAGAGGCATGTGTCAAATATAGTATTTTTGTATGTCTTATAACGAGGAGGGCTCCTTCAAAATTTTAAAACGGCCCACCCTCTTCATAGTCGGACTCAAGACAAAATATATCATTGTCATTGGAGTTGCTCTAGCGTGTATCATTGAGTATTTTTTTAGTATCACATGTCTAATATGTTAGATTTGGTATGTGTTACTAACATAGTTTTAAATCTCGTCCGAGACCAAGATGACTCTTCCAAGTTGTTTCGATATCGTCTACTAATGAGACGAATTGACAATTTGTCTCACAGACATGGGTTGTTCCAACTTGTAAGACATTTTTTTTAGGTAAATTTATCAAAACATGCACCACATTTCAACTTTTTACCAAAACGGTAAACTGTAGCAATGAATTTTGAAAACGGTAATTTACCATTTTTGGAATTATTTTTTTTATCAAATCGGTAAAAATAAAAATTTATTCCAAAAATACCCTTTTTTATTTTTTGACTGAAATTACGAGAAAGTTCTCTCCTCTTTCATATTTATGTTTTGGTGTCTTTTGTGACCGTCGATCTGATGAACTCACACCCAACCCTTCACGTTAACTATGAAGGCACTGGATGGGTTGGAGCTCCACCCAATCTCCACCATTTGACTGCTTTAGAGTAAAACAGATTCACATTGTTGTAGAATGAGACTTTCTCATCCCTCCCATAATGCTTCTTCTTCATCTCCATTGATTGCTCATGGAACAAACGGATGGCCTCAATCGTCTCCTCCATTAATTGCATGGGTATTCCATGGTTGATTACTTGGAAGAATCCCCACGTGCGGCATGCTTCTTTTACTTCATCGATGATTTCTGACCGTTGATTTGATGAATTCAACCCTGATAGATCGATGATGGGGGCTATTAAGTTAGAAGATGCAACTGATGGTTTGAGATCAAATATCATTTTGAGTGGGTGATGGAAGATTTGAGGAATGGAGGTGATGGAGTGAATCCAAAGATTTAGTTGGATTTTGATTTATTGTTAAGGTTAAAATGGTAGATGCATATGTAAATCCAAAAAGAGTATTTTCGGTAAAAAAAATTTACATTTTACTGTTTTACCGTTTTGGTAAAAAATATTAGTTTCAAAAACGGTAAATTACCATTTTCGGAATTAATTGCTACAGTTTATCATTTTGATAAATAATTATGAAAACTCTACCGTTTTGGTAAATTTCTCTTTTTTAAATCTCGTCCAAGACGAGTCAAATAAATCGGATATCTTGTCCAAGACGACTTGGTCTCATTCATCGCCGTTTTGGTAAGTATTTGAAGAAGGCTTTGTTTTCAAATTGATAATATACCCCTTTGATCACAGTCATCTATGAAAGACTTTACTTAAAATGGTAATTTAATGTTTTGAGTATATCAAATGTTTCGATATGTTTCGGCAATGTTTCGATTTTTTAAGAAACTGAAACATTGGATCGAAACAAGATTTCAAACCATGCATATATGCATTTCTTTGCTATTATAATTAGAGAAGGTGGAGTAAATTGATTCAACACAAAAAGTTGAAAGATCAAAAATATCCCCACATTTGTTTTTAATCTAATTCATTTTAGTCAAAATAAGCAAAAATACAATCCCATGGCTCCTATAGACTAGCGTTCATTATTAATGGTGCAACTTGGACCAGATCAAATTGAGAATCTAACCAAACCGATAGCTTTGGGCTGGATTGGTTCAGTTTGGAACAAGTTGATGTTTGGTTCTGGGTTAAGAAAATGAAGAACCAATCAATTGGATTCAATTTTTTTATTCAAGGTTTGTATAGAACTGAATCCTTGCGTAATAAATATATTATCTTTATTATGAATTATTTTAGGAGTTAGGACATTGATTAATGAATATTTATGGATTAAGTAATGATTTTTATGGATATATTAATGCTTTATTTTATGAGATTTTATGTTTATTATAATTTTTTCATTAAAAATATGTTATTTCCAAGAAGATTTATTGAATATTGGTAACCCATAAAACTGAAGTGAACTTAGTTTGATTTGGGTTGATTTTGTTCCATTGGTATTTCAATTCAATTATGGTTCTTATTTACTGGAACTAACCTATGTCTGTTTGGTTCTAATTTGGCCCAAGATCGAACCAAGTTACACCTCTATTAGTTATTAACTTTCTAAATTGATAGAAATATCATTTTTGTTTTGTTATCTATAAAATCAACTTAGTCATTATTTAAATTATAAAAAGACCTTTACAATATATTAAATAATAAAATATAATATAAAATTATATTATTCATTAAAATGATTATAAAAAAATATAAAACATGCATAAATCCTAAATTTTGTAATACATGTGTTTTTGCACAAACCACCTATTAGTTGTCTATAAATGTATGATTTTTAATAGAAGAGGAAGGCAATGTTGTGGGCTCAATTGCCTTAGTAAATGGTATAAAATAAATAGTAGTTCAATGTGTATGCTACGTATACACTAGTCTCAAGAGCCAGTTCAAGTCAATGACTCATCATTTGACTTAGTCGAGTCAAATATAAATAAAAAATATATATTTAAAAATAATTATTAGTATTGTAATTATATTTTTTTTGTTCTCCACCAAAATATTAATTATAGTCTCATAATTAGTTCGAGTTTCTGGCCCAATTCAATGTCGTTCTAATCTAGATAAGTCAGGTTGCTGAGTTGAATAGTAAATGATTTACTGAGTTAGACTCGACAAATTGGTTCTATCAAGTATTGGGGATGAATCACCTTGCAATCCAATCAAGTCATTCAATTTGACAAGTTTTAAAAATATAAAGTATGCTAATAATGAGTGAAATAGAACAATAAAATCATAATAGAATGGGAGAAAATTTGTGGTTGAAATCTAATAGATGACATCTTTGAAAAATCAAAACAGAAAAGAAGACAAAAAATTAACCAAATACAAGAATTTACATGGTTCGACAATGTCCTACATCCACGGAACAAGAACAATCACTATTTTCTTATTTGTTTTACAACCCCAGAGATTTTTATTTATAAAATCAGAAGTTACTAAAACATATAAATCTCCCCTAAATAAGAAACCCTCAAAAATAGAAAAATTCTTAAGAAAATATTAGATGCTCCTTACACTCTCGCAACTTTGTGTAGCATAATAGAATACAAGACATTTACACAACAATCTCCACCTTGGTTTGGATTCTGCCATCTTGAAGAAAAATGGTAAATGCTTCATCTCTCGCACCTCCTTGAGGTACCCTTCCCACACCCCTTTCACTACTTTCTAGGGGATGTATTCAAATACATGCCAATGGATGTTGACCAAGTCCAAGCAATGCTCGAACTTGGTTGTTGTAATTGACTTAGTCATCATATCTGTTAGGTTGTCATTTGTACATACTTTCTCCAATATAATCTCTTAGTCAGATATAGCATCCCTGATGAAGTGAAAATGAACATCAATATGTTTGGTTCTTACAATGTAAACATGATTCTTCACATTAAATGTATTGCACTTTGACTATAAGATGCAAAACCATATTTTCATGTTTAATCCCTAGTTCAACTACAAGTCCATTCAACTAAATTGTTTCTGAGACTGTCATATATTCTACTTTTGTAGTAGACAAAGCTGTAGTAGGTTGTAATATAGATTTTCAACTAATGCACTTGCCATTGTAAATAAATACCTAATAGTAGATTTTCTATTTTCCAAGTCATCCGCAAAGTCTGAATCAATATAACATGTAACTCTACTTCCCTTCTGGACATCCATATTAAACTCAATGCCTACATCCAAAGTATCATTCATATACCTAAGAATCTACTTTACCGCTTGCCAATGTTTCTTTCTTGGGTTTGCCATGTACCAACTAACCACATTGTCTACATATGATATGTCAGATCTAGTGCATATCATAGCATACGTAATGCTTCCAATTGCACTAGCACAGGGAATTTGGGACATTTTCTCTTTTATTCATCTGTAACTGGGCATAATAGTGAAGATAACTTGAAGATTGATGTCAATGGGGTATTAACTAGTTCTATACTGAATAAGCCAAATCTCTCAACTACCTTATTCAAATATATTACCTGCGACAACTATAATTTTTCCAATTCTCTATTTCTTATTCTTAAGATTATCTTTGCACCCCCTAGGCCTTTCATATCAAACTCATTGCTAAGTTGTCTCCTAAGCCAATCAATATCAGATCTATCTTTAACAGATATCAACATGTCATCCACATAAAGTTCTAAAAAAATGAAAGAATTATTATCAAGCGATCTGAAATAAAGACATAGATCAAACTCACATTGTGTGTACTCGTTCTTTAACATGAAAGTATTGAAGTGTTTGTACCATCGCCTTTGGGAATGTTTCAAATCATAGAAAGACTTCTTCAACTTGCAAACATAATTTTCCTTTCCCTTTTTTTAAAATTCTCCTAATTGATGCATGTAAATCTATTTCTCTAGTTCTCCATGTAAGAAAGTTATAATGGCATTTAACTGTTCTAACTCAAGGTCCTGTATAGTTATTATAAATATCAAAACATGAATAGAAGTATACTTGACCACTGGTGAAAAATTTTCACTGAAATCAATACTTTCACGTAATGAAAAAAATATCAAAACATGAATAGAAGTATGCTTGACCACTAGCTCCCCATTTCTCTATTTTCAAAAGATGGTTCTTCTTTTTTTTTTGTCTAAAAACTCATTTGCAGTCAATCGCCTTTTTTCCCTTCAATAACTTCACTAAATCCCACATCTGATTTCTGTGCAAAGAATTCTTCTCATCTTCCACTTCCTTTTTTCACTTGTCCTATTGTTCATCAACAAGAGAAAATTTGATGGTTCACCATACTCTATAACAAGTGCAAAAATCTCCACATCTATATTTTCAAACCTCTTTAGCATCATCCGTGTACATTATGATTTTCGTAGTTGAGGTTGTAAAACTTATTAGGGCCGGGGGGGGGGGGGGGGGAAGGGGGGAGGAGAAGGGTTCATCTCCATCTTCTTTACCTAAAGCCTCAGGGTATCAATCTCCACCTCAATGGGGCTAGCCTTCCTAACAGTGGTCTCATCTTTATGTTTGTCATGTTTTAACATACTAGTTTTATCAAATATCACGTCTTTTCTATCACTACTTTTTTTGTTATAGGATCTCATACTCTATGTTCCTTTATACCTTTTGTATAGCCAAGAAAAATACCATTATTTGATTTATGATCAAGTTTACTACACTCATTACAAAAAGAACATGCATATAGACAGAACATCCAAATATTCTCAAATAAGATTAATAAATTGATTTACCTTATCATATATCTTTTGATGTCTGAAGTTTTATTGTATTTGATGGTGATTTGTTAATCAAGTAAGTTGTTGTATTGGCCACTTCACCACTTTTGGATATCCATGCATTGATCCTCAGCATCTAACTTTCTTAAGTAGAGTCTTATTCATGCGTTCTACAATCTTATTCTATTGTGGCATTTTCTTTACAACAAAGTTATGCCCAATGCCCAAATCCTTGCAAAATTGTAAAAACTTGCCTTCATTAAATTCCCCTTCATTATATGTCTTGATACACTTTAATTGTTTATTAGTTTGCTTTTGCAACTCTAACTTTTCATTCCTTGAAGATACTATAGATCTCTTATTTATACTTAATTAAGTATACATATACTTTTCTGGAGAAGTCTATACATGTTATAAAGTACATGACTTCTGAATTAGAGGCTATTGTGGTTGGTCCCCATACATCTGAGTACACGTACTCAAGTATCTTCATACTACGATATTTAGAAATCTTGAAATTTACCCTGCAGTATTTTCCAAACACAGTTTTTACAAAAATCCAACTTACAAGTTTTCAATTCTCTTTAAGAGTTTTTTGTTGTGAAGTTTCAACATACCCCGTTTACTCATATGACCCAATCACATGTGTCATAATCTAGTTTCATCATTTTCACCATTTTCTGATGAACCAATAACAGTTCCACCTATAACTATATTCTCTATCAGCTTATGCAAATTTCTTGACTTCTAACCTTTTAGGACAACCATAGCTCCTTTCACAACCTTCAAAACTCCACCTGCATTATAGTATCTATACCCACCAGAATCCAATGCACTTAAAAAAATCAAATTCTTTTTCAGATCGGACACATACCATGTATTAGTAAAGGTACGACTCATTCCATCGTGCATCTTAATTTTAATAGTTCATAATCCCAACTGTTTTACACATTGTATTGTTACTCATAAACATAATGCCCATTATATGGTTCATATGTTTCGAATCAATTTCTATTCGGAGACATGTGATACGAACATCCCTAATCCAATATCCAAGAATCACGTAAGGTGTCGGTACTTGAGGAAATGAAAATTGAAAGTGCATCCCCATTGCTACTATCTGCAGCGTCCGCTGCTATACTTGCTAAATGAAAAGAATTTTATTTTTTATTTTTTTCAATATCTTTCAAACATTTTAGGTAATCTATTTTGAAGTGTAATTTCTTATGGCAGTAGTACTACTTATTTTTCCCTTGATTTCGATCTAGATTTTTTCCTATCTGATTGATATTTGTTTTTTGACCTTACTCGTCCTTGAGTCTCTTTTGCCACAAGCCCTTCTGCCCAAGATTTCTCATTATTTGATTTTCTCCTCATCTGATGTGATGAAAATGTTGTAGTGACATCTTCTATATTTAGAATCTCCTTCACATTAAGTAGGGTTGTGACAAGATGATCATATGAAATACAAAAAGATGCCAACAATAACAGCGCCTTATCTTCTTTTTCGATTTTAACCTCAGGTCTCAATAGTCCACTCACGATCTTGTTGATTGTACTAAGATACTCCAGCAGATTTGAACATTTAGCCATTTGTAAACTGTACAGTTGTTTCTTCAAAAACAGTTTGTCTTTTAAAGATTTTTTGTCATGTATAAACTTTCCAATTTATTCCATAGATCTGAAGTTGATTCTTCATCCATCATGTTATACATTACTTCGTCTATAAGACATAAACGAACAATACCTATGACTTTTTTACTGAACTCTTCCCAATCATCCTTGTCCATCGTCGCAGGTTTCTTACTAGACAGTGCCTTGTGCAATTCTTATTGTATTAGCAGATCTTGCACTCGCATCTACCATAAGTTGAAGTTATTCCTTCCATCGAACTTATCAAACTTCAAACCAATCATCTTCCGCAGGGACCTCAATAATCTGTGGCTCTGATACTAATTTGTGAAAAATCAAACTAACAAAGAAGACAAAAAAAAAAAAAAATCGAACAAACACAAAGATTTACATAATTAGATAGTATGCTTACATCTACGGAACAAAACAAGAACAATCACTATTTTCTCATTCATTTTACAACCCGCAATATTTCTATTTATAAAAACGGGATTTACTAAAACATGTAAATCTCCCTCATAAAAAACCCTTAGAGAAAATATTACATGTTTTCCCTTTGGGTCAAGGGTTCCACCCTAGGACCACTAGGAGGGGATGCTTCCTCCTTCATCCCCGCTCACTGACTGGGCAATGGGACCCCCAATGGGGGCGCTACCCCCTGCACCTCCACAACTTTGCATAGCACAACAAAATACAAGACATTTATAAAACAACATACTTATTTTCATTTTTTAATTTAATAAGTATTATCTTGTTTAGAAAATCCAAGTAGCATTATCTTTTCTAGTCATTGGATGAGAGAGTGGTATTTCATGTGCTGCCATTATTTATGCCCATGATAACCGTAGTAAGGCAAAAATCAATATCATTTTCGTTTAGGACAACTCTTTATCTTGCAATTTCTTTAATGGAGTTCTCCCTCCATACCCTTCATCAATGACACTTATAAATGCTAAGGTTAAGAAATTTCTTCGATGTCACCTACTAAACATGTGTCATTGCTAGTAAAATAGTTCCTTTGATTATTGAATTTTATTACAAGAGCTCTAATATGATTTATACAAAATAATACGAAGAAATCCTAATTAGAAGTTAAGTCTTTCACTATAATAAATCGGAAACTAGTTTGATTGGAAATGATTTGGTATATATATTAATATACTTCTTATGATAATGCAACCAATTTAATATTATTCTATTTCCCATTATGATATGTTCTCTTGAATAAGGAATGTGAGATTGGTTTCATTTAATATCAAATCCTTTGATCTTTTCTTTTTTGATGACAGGATTTCTGAACCCGTAGGTCTGACTAGTAGGGGCGAGTTGACAACTAGCCTTTTGTAGTATCATATCTCGCCCAAATCCCCCTGGTACATACAATACCCCACAAGCCACACATACCATGTAAGAAGGGGTAAATTCTTGTGAGTCGTCAAAGAGGGCTTGGACTCCAGACCTCTCCCTCTTTGTCAAATCCCTTGATCTCATTGGTTGAATGATTGATATCATTAGAAAATTTTCTATTGTGTTGTTTGTGGCCATTGCAATAGAAGGCATCCCCAAATTACAAAACTACCCTCATTAATTAGGTTTCGTGTGATTGGTCGTCCGAAATTCTGTGAAATCTCATATCAATTTTTCAGTGAGCAAAAAATTTCTCAAGGATGATGCACCAAGAGCTATCAATACAGTTCAAGCCATTAGATGATTCACTCTAATACAATTTTAAGAAAAATAAGTATTTCATTAATTAAAAGAACTCTAATAGAATTTTAGACAGAAAAAAATGGAAAGACACTACAATATAGAATAATGATGAATGCAAGCGGTCTTGGTATGCGGCTGATGTGGCAAGGACGCAGAACCGCACATATTTTTTGTGTGTATCCTGATGAAAATGATGTATGATTTTGTACCCTTACCACATCAGCCGCGTACCCAACCACGTGCTTTCATCATGACTATATATATTTAACAAATGGGGAGGGTAGATGTCTCAATCCTTGTGTCTCTGATGCATGGTTTTAAGACCGGATTTGTTGATTTAGATGTGTTCCAACCATTGAAACAATCTGGATCACTGCCCAACTACGTCACCTGTGCAGCAAACCCTAGATGGAGGTTGATTAGATGAATGAGTCCATCAATTTCCTATGTTATCTGGTTCATCCGTTTGCTCGGTTCAAATTTAAAATGAATTTGGTTCGTAAGGGTAAGCAAAGATATATAAATCATTTCTAGGTTCGCTAGTGCAAATATATTTACTTCAGCCATGCAAATTAAAGAATAACTGTAGCCTTAAAATACTTTAAGGGCTAAATTTGGAAAATAAAAATAAAAAAAATCTCGACGATGGAAGATTAAAAGGTATAATCGACTTTTTCTTTAAAAAAAAAAAAGAAAATTTGTATCTTTACCATTCTGTGTGCCGAATGCAATGACAGAATTCTGCGAATCAAAGCCATTTATTTTATATTTGATCACTTTGGGGTTTTGATCAGTCAATTAAGATTAAATCGTGTTTTTATATGATTTTAATTAGGCAGGAGGCCCCATGATCTGAAGCAAAATGGTCACTTAGACCTGAAGCTAATGACAGTCTACAGTTTCCAACCCTTATTTGATTGCCCAAAAAATAGTACCATGCCTCCCTTTAAATGACGATTCTACCCTTAATCTTCAAACCACTTCATTCCAACCTATGAGATGACCATGGTACCCTAGATTCACATTTAAATAATTCTTAATTTATGCATGAGTTGCATATATATATCACTTGTTATTGCTTGCATTCCCAACCTAAAAAGAAATTTTCTCGTTTTTCAAATCCCTATCTTAACCCTAATATTTGCACACATCATGGGAGGTGTCTTTGTGAGCTCCTCCAATCCACTTCATACTTCTTTACTCATGTTCTCTTGATTTACTATAATTGTGGCAATCATACACATGTAGTGCAACCATTAGAAGGAGAAGAAAATGATTATACAGGAATATAGTTTTTTTTTTTTTTTTTTGAGTGATGATAAACAAAGAAAATCGATGACGTTGCATAGACTTTAATCAATCTAAAAAACAAGAAGATGATGGAGTGAAGAAGAAAATAATGTTGCAGTAATGCAATCATTTTATCCTTTTTTTATTTATTTATTTTTTATTAGAGTGTAAGGAGGAATTTTTTAAGTAAGAAAGTACAATTGGTACTTGGAGATCTAAAACTAGTGAATCTTTTTCTACATGAGTGCTCATAATATGACGGACTTTTGATGGATGGACTTGACGTACGACGACATAGAAACATATAACTTATTAAAAAAAAACAAAAAAAAGAGAAAGTTTCTCTCTCTCACCCATTCTAAGCCCATATGTTTATTTATTTTTATTTCAAATCTTAAAAAGGATCGTTGGGCCCACATTGATTATCACATTGACAATCCAACAACACAGACATGTAGATTTCATGAAAATATTCATATTCAAAACAAAATAATTAAAAACAATTGTCTCTTGAGCTTGATGCATGGTGTTTAAAACGGATGACTACCGAGCACCCACATATAAAAATAAAATTCAACAATGAAAAATAACTATTTTTTTTTAAGGTTCATATAATTTTGTCATCTACAACCCCATTTCATGGGATCATGATTTTGAATGTCACAAGGTGATCAGATTTATAAGTTTTTTTTTTTTTTTTTTTCACTATGTGCAAGAGATAGAAACTCTCTTTTTCTCTTTTTTATTTTTTTAATAAGTTATGTGCTTCCACGTCAGCGTGCGTCAATTCCGTTCATCAAATGTTCATCAAATTATCAACACTCTTTCTACATTGACATCATGTATTATATATTGGCGTCAAGTCCATCCATCAAATGTCCGTCAAATTATCAACACTCTTTCTACATTGACATCATGTATTATATATTGATTGGTAAGCTTATTTTTAATGAATTTAATTAACTCCATGCTAACGGGATTTACCCAGGTCTTTAATATGATCACCCAAAGATTTCGCCAACTAAGCTAGCTGGCTTGCTCATCATGTATTATATAGAGTAGAGTAATTTAAGGGTTGAGATCCGTTGACTCCTAAGAATGACTCATGAAAAAAACATATGATCCTAACCCTTTAAATACAAAATCCAATAGTTGAGATTTATAACTATCTTGATATCACAAATCTCAAATATATTTATCCGCAGGATAAATCTCAATCATTGAATTTTGTGTCTAAAGGGTTGGGATCATGTGTTTTTTTCACGAGTCATTCTTAGGAGTCAAGGGATCCCGACCCGCCCGGGTGTCTTTCAATTGATGAGATACTCCTTGTCATTGGTCTTCTCTGAGAAACTAACCTAAATAACATAAATATATATCCTCATCTTCAGTCTCTAGCCAAAAAAAGACCACCCATCATGCTCCTTGTCTTTAACCTTAGATTTTATCTCTTCGTAGCAAGAATAAGCTACGATTCTTTACGAGAAGCAGATTGTAGATTTTATAGAAAAACAAAAAAAAAAATTTATCTACAATAAATTGAAAATGAGGGTATTTAGGTTATTTTATGCTAATCTTTAGAATATTGGAACTCAGGTATCTCCAACATTCACCAAAACGTGAAGCGGCGTGAGGGGTAGGTCTGTAATTTGCTCAAAGGGAAAGATACTTCTGTAAAAGAATCAGCGACAAATGGCCTTTATAAGCGCAGTAAGTGTGAGACTATGTTGCACTTGATATCATTTTTGCTGTTTTATAAGTGGACAAGACTCCCACGTGAATGTTTCCTGATCTCGCCCCAAGTCCCAAGGGAAAGAATTAATGAAGAATAAATAAATGGGATATTTACGAAAAAGTGATCAACTTTTGACGAATTTACGATTACGGCTTACTGTTCATTTTAATTATCAAAACGTGAATAATAATAAATTTGGAGGTTTTTAAAGTGACAATTTCACAGGTTTAATCTGACTAATTAGAAATAATTACTTTAAAACCGTTGAATTAATTATCATCCTGAAATTTTTTTTAACAAAAATTAAACGTGATCATTGACATTTTGGTAATTAAAATGATCAATTAGCATAATCGTAAATAACTCATTTTCAACTCACGAAATGGTAATTCACCCTAAATAAATTGTTATGATCACGCCTGCTTTTTATAAGATCAGGAGCATTAAATTTATACCTAAATGCTTACTAATTTTTCTATTATAGGGTGGATTAGTAATGCTTTTTTATTTTTATGACGAGAGTGTCAAAACTTACGGCTGACTAGGAGAAGCCGCCCAAGCATGTGAGTCCCTCCCTTGGGCATGAGCAGCGCCCGCACATCACATGCACCGTTAAGTGAGGGTGCACACTCATGGGTGGCCTCGAGAAAATACTGCTCATAATAGGTATCAAACTCACAACCTGAGGACTCTCATTGCTTATTGGATCCGAAATTGCCATTGAACGATTGCCTCGGGGCTGGTAATGCTGATTCACAAAATCTTATTTTTATAGATATTAATATTATAAATAATTAAATTCTTTTTGTGAGGCTAATTTCTTATCACCCACACATTGGTATGCACAACAACGCCAACCTTCATGGATGACATGTTTTTGAAGAAGTGTGGTGAGTTACCTACTAAAGAGATCCTGATGCCAAAATTATATTATTGAGTAGAATTAGATAATAAAAAGAAACCTAACAAAGTAAAATAAGCTTCTTATATATGTATTCTTAGTTGAATCGTGACAATCTATTGTTTCTTTTTTGCATGCTCCCTTCACAAAACTGTAGTCCATTGTTTTGGGATACACAAGGACATATATTTATGATTCTGTACAGTTTTGTGAAGGGTGCGTACAAAAAAAGAGCGTCAAATTATCACGACTTTTCTTATTTTTAATAACTATCCTTATCTCTTTTTTTTTATCGATAACTATCCTTATCTTTCTTAATAGTGCAATACTATCTATCACTTCCATGACTACGTGGTGGTTATGATTATTGCTTTTTGAAAGAGAAAATTTCGAAAACATGCACAACTTTTATTTAAATTCCCATTCTAATATACTATTCATTTTAATTTCGGAAATATGCATAACGAGATTGCATGTATTTTAACTTGATAATCTTGCAGATAAAAAGTGGCGAGATCGTTAATATTTATTCGAAAAATTAAATTCTTGGTGGTTTATAAAGGTAACAATCTTACTAAAATGTAGCGAGATCACTTCTATTTAGTATTTATTTTAAAAGTGACGATCTCGCTAAAAAGTATGTTTTGAAAATTGAAATGAACAGTGAATTGGAATGGAAACACTTTCCCATACTCAGCGCACAAAATGATAATTTACCCTTTCTAAAATCTTGTCATCAATTACATACACATTCAATGTTGCCTTTACTAGGGGCAGAGCCAAGATTTTCTTTTAGTGAGGGAAAACTTATAATTAATTAGAGGGGGAGGGAGATGAGGAAGTGAGGGCAACAGGTCAAACGGGGAATATCAGTGGTTCAAATTGCAAGGGTATCTCGAATTTAAGCATAAATTCAAGGATATCAAAAATACCTAAAAATGTTGAGTGGAGGCAATTACCCTCAATGTCTCCTTACTAGCTCCGCCCGTGGCCTTTACCATCCCATTATCACTTTTCACTCCTATTTCCTATCTCGGAATGTGACAATAATGATGATCCTCTTCCTTATCTTGTTCTCGTTGTTTTACCCTTTCTAACCATTTACTAGGCATAAGACTAATACCTCTGAATGCACGCTTAAGGTGCGTTTTTATTTTTCTCTCAAGCATTCTTCTATCCAATTGACTAGACCAAATTATTTTGTGTCAAAAAAGGAAAAATCAAACTTGGTTCATTAGGTTGAGTTGTCATAACTCGTTTGATATTTTATCAATGTGACGTAGAATTCACTTGTTCAAATCATCGTAGTCTTGTATGTCATGGTAAAGATCTTCAACTTTCTTTGTCTTTCTGGTTCAAAAATCTTAAAAATTAACTCCTATAATAATGCGTCAAGTCATTTCCATATCATTTGTGAACGAACGAGACGAAAAAATAAAGATTGAAAACCATGATTGGTTGTGATAAAATCAATATGTGAGGCCAACTAAATAATGTCCATCGCATCACTTGATAAAAAGAAGAAATGAATGAAATTCCAAACATGATAAAAACAAAAAAATGGAAAGAAAGGAAAAAAATCCAACAAAGAAAACGACATTGGAAATGCCAACGTGCTATAACTGGACACGAACTTGTGGACAAAACCACACCGCCACTAGCCCATTCTGCTCCACAATCCTCCTTACTATCAACCAAACTCACATCTACTCTAATAATAGAGCTCGATGACCTCAACTACACTGACTACTCACTTAATGCCAGATATGTCCCTTAATTTTATCCATTAAAGAGGAACCTAACCCAGTTACAGCCCATGGAGTTTTACTTGTATGATCAAACTCAAAAGCAAGCAATTCTTCTTTTGTGTACCTTTAACCTTAACTATACACTATATATTCAAGGGAACTTCTTTAACACACGAACTTTTTTACTTTATAACATTCCAATCTATACGTGATTAATTACAAAAGAATCGGTGTGTTTTAAGTAATATTTGATGTGCCAATAGAATCTTAATAAATAAATTAGGATGTGTTTTGACAAATTAAAAATGAGATGAATGGATATTGTGGAAGATTTTTCGATCAATCCAACATAGCAATGCCAACCCTCGAACTCTTGACACCACAAAACTGATCTGGTATTTGTCAAAGAAATTCTCGTGCTGAAGTTATAAATTCACAATAATTTTTAAACAAAATCATCTAAAAATTAAAATGAAATACCTTTTTCACTATTTATGTGGAGAACTCTCCTAACTTTATCTCTTTCCTTGATTTTCAACCTTTGTAATTATCACCATTTTCACGAGTCTCTCAGATTACATAAATTAACATATTAATTATTTACCATCTTTAGATCCTTCTCTCATACTCATTGGATATCTACTTCTCTCCTTACCACCTAGGGATGGAAGCTCATCTCTTACAACATGTTTGGATGCTTATCCTAAAACTTCTTTGTATGTATGATGAAGTGCTCCACAACTTGTTATCTCATTACGGAGCCATCAGTGGTGGAGCATCTATCTTTATTTTTGACTCACAGAAGTATAGTAAAAAAAGATGATGAGTTTAGATCCTCTACTCTTGAGAGTAAATTAGGAAGAGTCATGATAATCTGACTTACTCACGCGGCATAATCAATCGACACCCTTGACATGACATATTCAAGAATCGGAGATCTGCACTTAAGGGATACAGAATTGCACTTTATGGGGAAGTGCAGTTTTGTATCCCAAGGAATGCAGATCTATGGGAAGTCAAGTCAGCAGTGGCGGAGCCAAGATTTTGCCCATGTGGGGGGCAATCAAGATTAGAAATTTTTTTTATGGGAACAAAAGTGAAAAAAAAATTGTTGTGAGGGCAACTAAGATTGAAAAAAAATAAAATTGTGAGGGTAATAGTGGCAGATGTTTTTATCCCCCGCTAAAATCTGTTGCAATATCTCACTAATTCATAAACTTTGAAAATTCTTGCCCCCACTCTAAATCTGCCCCTACACGTCAGGGGTGTCGATTGAGTATGCCACATGGGTAAGTCAGATTATCACGATTCAATTAGAAATCCAAATCCTCTACAGATTAATGGCAAAGATGTCCACAAACTAACAACCAACCCCCACCCATATTATTGTGAGTAGATTGAACAAATATGTTAATAGCTTCCAAAGGAGTAGAAATTCCGATATGACTCTAGGGAACAAGGATCTTCAGAGTATCTCATCACATTTCACGGATGAGAAGTTGTGATGTAACGAGTTTATTTAATAGAAATCTGATTAAAATTACTTTTGGACTGATATGATCATTACATAGCATGTTCATTAGTATGGTTGCTAATTAAGACTAATCCTTCCAAATAGACTCCTTACACCTCCTGTCATCGCAATTAGATGCACTAATAATGATTCAATGTATCTCATGCACTACATTATGAAAAAAAAAACCTTTTTCGAGATTTCAAAACTGTCAAATTTTAGGTAATCAAATCTATAATTTGATACTCTAAAATTATCAAAATTTTTTGACCACACATGCATATGGTCAAATACTTGTCAAATTACCATCAATCTTTATCAAAAAGATAATGGCTTTGGGCCGTAGAATTTTGATGTCGTTATTTTCTTATATTCAAAAATGATATGAAGACACTTGCATGGAACCATTAATTAAATAATGGCCCACGATAAATTTGAATGATAACCATGATTTAAAAAAAAAAAAATGCTGGAGCATGGTTTTAAAATTGGATTTCGTGTCTTGTCTCTTCCATGCTGAATATCGAGTTGTCTCGGACGATTTTTCAATACGTTTGAGACGTCTTGTTCAAAAAGATGAAACATGAACGTAAGATTTTATATCTCGCCTAAAAATTTTGACTTGTTGGTCCGTCTGTCTCATCCATGCTTGATATTGAGATGACTCGGGCAATATGTCTCGATCTCGGACAGGTTTTGAAACCATGTGCTGGAGTGACCTCAAGATTGACCTCAATTCATACTTTATTGACGTGGAGGTTTGAACAGAACCATCAATGCTTTTCATTGAGATACAAGTAAAAAACATCTATAGTTCTATGTGCACGATCAATAAAGCGTGAATTGAGGTCACTCCAGCACGATCGAGATAACTAGTCCAAGTCATATTGATATCATTCATGAATGAGATGAGACAAACGAAAAACCAAGATTTACTTCTTTAATTTTTTTTTCTTTTTTTCTTATACATAAATTGGAATTGAGCTCGACTCGTTTTCGTTCCCAACGAGACGAAACCAAAACTGGATTTAAAACCATGATGGCTACAATGTGTCACTACAATATTTTTTATCTACAACGGCGGATTTTTTTGTCGCTATAAGGTATTTTTTCCGTCGGTAAAGGCTATAGCAGCAAATGAGTAACGGAACCAAAATCCATCGTTGTTGCCTCGGTCGCTAAATCTAGCGGCAGATAACCGATTCCGTTGTTGCAGGTACTATTTTTAGCAGCGGATATAAATATCCGTTGCCATAGGTCAATTTATTAACAAATAGAATATAATACATATAGCAGCGGATATTAATCTCCGCTGCCATAAGTCAATTTAAAAAAAATTAAATATACTACATATAGTGGCGGATATTAAGATCCGCTGCAATAATTCAATTTTTAACAAATAAAATATACCACATATAGCAGCGGATATGAAAATTCGCTGCAATAGGTCAATTGTTAATAAATAAAAATATATAATCCACTATTATATTAAATTTTTTAAAAAAAATTGATAAAAAGAACTCACTAAAACGATTTTTTTAATAGAAAAATTGGCTTCTATAGCTGTGAAAAATACAATCCGCTGCTATACTCAATTTAAAAATTTTGGCCGTGCACACTAAAATGAGATTTTTAATAAAAAATTTCACTCTACTACTGCGAAAAATATAATCCGCTGTTATATTCAATTTAACAAAATTTGATAGAAAGAACTCACTAAAACGAGATTTTTTAATAGAAAAATTGGACTCTACAGCTGTAGACAATACCATCCGCTGCTATACTCCATTTAAAAACACTTTTTTTAAGCAAAAATTAGACCCTACAACTGCCGAAAATATCATCCGCTGCTATATTCAATTTAAAAAAATTCATAGGGGAGAACCTATACTAAAGCGAGTTTTTTATATTAAAAAAAATTTGATTTTTTAGTGGCGGATTCATTTGTCCGCTGCTATATGCGCCTGAATAAACAGAAAATTATTAGTGTGAATTTTCTGGTTTTGCGCAGGTCCCTACAGTGATGGATACAATTATCCGCTGCAAAAATATATATCTATAGAGGCGGATAAATATATCCGCTGCAATAAATGTATATATAGCAACGGATAAAATTATCCGCTGTTATAAAACGTCGTTATAAATAAAAAATGTTGTAGTGTGTGGTGTTGCACCACATGGTTGATTGTGGCCATAAACCAACTTATCCACAAATTTGAGGGTAATTTTGTCATTTTATTTGTCATACTCATACATTATCGTATATGTAAAGTAGTTAAAAAAAAAAATCAAACAAAAAAAGGATACATTGGTCATTATAACAAAATTTCATATCCAAATTAGTCATTAATATTATGTTCAACTTTTCATCTTTTAAAGTCCCCACGTTCTCCAAGTCTCTCACCCCACACGATCCCATGGAAGAAGACCACAAGAAGAACTCAAGCGAAACCATCATGACTGCTCTCTTAACCTTAAACCCACACCAATTCCACGATCTGACACACTCTCTGTTGTCAGATTTCCATCTCCAATACCACCGCCTCTTCTCTCTTCTCCACTCCCCCACACGCTTCAATCACACGCTTCACCACCTCCAAACCCTCTCTCTCCACCAAAAAACCCTCTTAATCGCTCGTTATCTCTTAACAACACTGAAACAACTCACACGTGTCTGGGAAACCCACAGCACGTGCCCAGGCATCTTCAGATTACGAGACATCGACGCAGTATTACTCCTAATGCTCCTCTGTGAAATCAGCCAACACAACTCACAAGCCCTAGACACCTCCCCTGTTTCCACGTGGCGGGTCATTCTCAACAATTACTACTTCAGTAACATGTTGACCATTTCGGGTATTGGTATCTCAAATGGTGAAATTTTGTCTTCTTATATCGACATCGCTACAAGGTGTCGTAGATTTATTGAGGCTATGGGTTGTGGTGGTGGTGGTGGTGGAGAAGTGGCGGCTTCAGCTGCAGTGGTGGTGGCGTTGCCTTCGGTGGAGGTGTGTGGGATTAGTAAAAGTGTGGAGTGTGTGATATGTAGAGAGGAGATGAGAGAAGGGAGAGATGTGTGTGAATTGCCGTGTCAACATTTGTTTCATTGGATGTGTGTGTTACCTTGGTTGAAGAAGAGGAACACGTGTCCGTGTTGTAGGTTTCAGCTTCCAACAGATGATGTGCTCGGAGAGATAGAGAGGTTGTGGGGTATTTTGGTAAAAAAGGGTGAAAAGAATGTGTGTGGGGATTGGGGACAGTTAGTTTGACTTATTTGGCTGGAGAGAATAATTTTGGGAGTTTTAATCGTTAAGCTCTGAAGTCTGAACTCTGAACATGTAGATTGCAGTACTACACGTGGTAAGATGGTGTACATATAATTTGTTTTTGGTTTTATAATTAATAATGGAGAACTTTTGTTGTGGCACCTAAATTTTGTTATGGCACCACTAATCTCCCTATCATCATAGGTTCTTATTAACGTGTGCCCTTATGGCACATGTTAAAGTGCAATAAATACACTTTGAAAATTGGATTTTGTATCGAAATTGTCTTTAATTTATTTTGCCGAATTGTCCTCAAATTCCAATTTTCAAAATGTATTTATTGCACTTTATCAAAATCCATTATCATATTCACCGTCTCTCCATATTTCTTTTTCTATATAAAAAAAAAAGCAGTCTAGGATTTCACATAATTTTGGATGATTAATCACGAGGTGTTTTTGTAAATTGAGGATGCCCTCGTGAATTCATGTGATTGGTTGATTCACAATTCGTGAAATCCCGAATTAATTTTTCTATGACTAAATACGTTTTTTTAGTCTTTCTCCCTCCAAAGGCCCCCTCTCGGATTGTGATGTTAGATTTTTTTTTTTTCCATAAAAAGTTAATTCAAGATTTCATAGAATCCCAGATTGACCAATCATGCACACCTACTTTTACTAATTGAGGGCATCCATAATTTACAAAACTATCCTCATTGGGTTTTGTGCTATTGGTCATCCATGATTCTATGAAATCCTGAATTTATTTTTTTATGAGCAAAACACTCTCCTCTTTCACAAACCCTTTCCAACTTCTTTTTCTTCTATCTTGTCATGTTTCCCTTTATTTATTTTATAGTTTTCTTTTTCTATGTATGATCTTATAAGAAATTAAAAAAAAAAATTTCAAGAGATGTGATGTTATGATTGCCAAAGAGATACGAGCTTAAGCTTACACACAACCCATATTTTGATGTTTAGTGTATTAATCGGATTGGTATTAGATTCAACATCATTTTAAAGTGGGCACTAAGGATATAATTAGTGGAAGGGGCAACATCAAAAACTGATTATCAGGAGACTCAGAAAGAAGGATATCGGAGTATGAGAAAATCAAATATGATTTATCTTTTATGATTACTGACAATAACCTTAATATTTTTAAATTAAAAACAGAAGAATCCTAATCATTCTAACCTTTTTGATAGTTGAAATTACATTTCATCTTAATATCCAATTATTTGATCTAATTCTACAACATCATTAAGTGTATCACAATACATTTTATTACATAACTTCAAAGTCTAATACTCCGACATTCTCCCTTAAATTTGTGGTGATCAACAATCAACATGAGTTTAATGATATTAATATATTCTAAGTGTAGAAACCCCAATTTGCACAGGTCCACCTCAAAAAGGCCTGTAAAATAATGTGTTTTAGATCATTTTACCAATCAAAAGGTTTAAGGGCTTAATTTTTTAAAATTCAATCTTTTTTGAAGTAAAAGCCTAGGGCCTCTTGTTTAGCCTAAGAGCTCACAAATAAACATTTTTTTCACATTCATGTATTCTCATTGCATCTGTGGACATGGGATTTTCAACATTTTTGAAACATCCCTCCACTTTGGGGTGTTTTGGAGTCGCCACCATTCATTTTCCAAAATTGGTGTGAATGGTCACCCGAATTTGTATTTTAAAAAAAAACATGTCATTTTGACATTTTTTTTTGTTGACTCTCGTAGGATAATGCACGTGGTCCAACCTTTGATTCAAAGGTAAGGGGGTCCATTTATGGAGTAGGGAAGGTGTTAGGCACCCTACTCCACCCACCATAGGTGGTAACCTCGGATTCAATTTTCTTAAAATAAAAATAAAATAAAATTGAAGAAAAATTCGATGTGTGCCCTCAAGTGTGAGGGACTTTCAATGTTGGCTTCAATCATTAAGGGCACCCTTATGTAGAAGGGGCCCTTTGGTGATTTATCCCATGGTAGTGTGTGCAAATGTGTGGGAAAAGGGAGAGTAGAAGAGGGGATGTGGGGGGTGTTCCTTTTGTTGAACCCACCTTGTCCTTGAGTTGATTTTCAAATATGTCTTCCCTTGAGTTGACTTGAACTTGCTTGAGGTTGTAGAAGATTGAGTTGAGTTGATAGTAAGGTGTTGAGAGTAGAGTAGAGTAGAGAGTTGTAGTTTTTGGAGGATTATTTTTTTAATTTTCATTAGGTGTTGTAAGGGGAGAATGGGTGGGTTTTTATAGAAGTTGGGGAGTTATTTTAGGGGTAAAGTTGGGTGAAATGAAGAAAAATGATAGAATGGTTATGAGTTTGAGAGAGAAGTAGGTGTAATTTGATGGAGATTGAAGGGTATTTAGGGAATGGAGGTTAAATGTGTTGTTTACAACCCAAATGGGTTGGATCTTTCAACCCATTTGGGTTGAGTGTTAAATGGAGGAGAATTGATGAGAGTGGTTGAGAGGATGAGATTGTTAAAAGGGGATAATTAATTGGTGGTTGTGATTAAGTGGTGTTTGGTTTAAGAGAATGGAGGATTTAAGAGGGTGGTTGATGATATTTTGGGAGGGTGAGGGAAATGATGACATGTGTCAAAGTGGGTGGAAATAAAGGGTGGAGATGAGTTGATGAGAAAGGATGAGTGTTTGATTTGAGAGGATGGGTGTAGGTGTAGGTTGTAGAGATGGGTTTTGTAGGAAATGATGGGAGTAGATTAGGGGAGGGTGATAGGTTATAAGTGTTTGATTTGAGAGAATGGATAGGATAGGTTAGGGTAGAGTTATGGGTTGAATTAATTTTTGGAGGGACGTAATGGAGTTGGTTGGTTGGATGAGGGAGGTGGAAGGGGGTGATGACATGTGTCATATTGGGTGATTGGTTGTGATGTTGGGCTTAGGTAGAAAATTGGGCTTGGGTAATGTGTTGGATAATGATGGGTTTGGACTTGCATTGGGTTGGATTGAAGAATGTAGGAAGGTGATGAGGTGTTGGGTCCATAGGCCACGTGAGTAACCTTGGGCCGTTTATTAAAAAATAATGACAAAATAAATTGAAATTTTGTAGGTTTGGGCTTCAGAGCCCATTCCGATTTTTTCGATTTTTTGGGGCATTTTGCGTCGAGGACCCGCTCAAATTTGGGTGTCTACAACATCTATTTCTAAATATCAAGCATTGTCTAAACTAAACCCATTACTAAATCCCTAATTCTAAACCCAATCTCAATTCCAAAATCAATCCTCTAACCATTTTCCAACTTGCCCATGGACCATCCCTAAATCATGCCCAAGCTCACTCCTAATTATGTCCAAATCCAACATTATTCCAAATCCCTAATCCATGTCCATTGACCAAGGTCAAGTTTCAATAAAACATGAAAATGCTCATTCTCACAAAATTATCAGTTGTCACCACCACATTCAATCTCCCAAATCTATCACATTGAACATCATCATCACCTTCAAAAGCTACACACACTACTCTCTCACCATACATATTATAACATAACCACATCATTTTTTCCGAAAATTCATTACAAGCCACCTCCATGCTGCACTATACATTTTCTCCTTAATTAACTCTTTTAATCTTATTGTCTTAGCCATTCTTTCAATCAACCACCATACCCTCTCTTTACTTGACTTGCACTAAATTAAGGTATGGGTTGTAAAATCCAACCCATTTGAACCTATACGATTTTTGAGATTGAAAGATCGATACTATGTGATTTTGAGTCGTCATCATTCATATTTAGGAAATGAGTATGATGGGCACCCGAAAATTGGTTTTAGAGATTCAATTTTTATAATATAATGACACTCGTACGAATAAAGACAATGTTTACCTAGAGTTTATGTAAGGGGATTCGATTAAAGAATGGGAAAGGTATTTGGCACTCCTCTCTATCCACCTTAAGTGGTAACCTTGAGAATATGACCATTTTTAGAAAAAAAAAATCGAGAAAAATGATTTGTACCCTTTAAACAAATAGGGACATTGATTTTGGCCTAGATCATAAAGATCACCTTATTGAAAGAGGGGACCCTAATCCATGTTTTTGTCTTAAGATCACACATTTTTTGAAAAATTTAGGCTTTAATGGTTATGGGCCAACTCTCATAGAATGAGGAGGGCTCAATTACCTTTGACCTCAAAATTAAGTTGAAGTGGTGGGTGCAAGGTGTTTATATGGTTAAAAAACAACAAAATTCTTTTGGAAAATAACTTCAACCCCTACACTTTTGACTAAGTTGAAGCCTAATCTACCAAGGAAGTCAAGTCAAATTAGAATTAACTTGTTTCAGTTGACGAATTATGCTAGACCTAAGAAATGTAAGCTAGTGTGATAACGGCTTCTATTAGGAAATGTACAAATGAAATGAATATGAAAATTAGATTAAGAGCACCCCAAATCTTGTTCCTGCTACGCTTGGGGAGGGTGTTCATTACATCCAAATTAAGATTAATCTAAATTGAAATTAAAGAAAATAGGGAGAAATAGAATATGGGAAGGGAGAGTGTAACTACACTTATTTTTTACTCTAACCCCACCTTGTTCTTGAAGTCTTCTCTCCTTGATGTACTCTTTTTAATCTTCCAAAGATGGCTTTAGAGTCTTGAGTTCTTTGATAAAACTAAATTCCCGGATTAAATTGCTCCCCCTAGAGACTTTATTTAAATAGAGAACATGGTACATGTTAGTTATAAAACTACTCTAACTACATCAACATAATTCGGTGTATTTCGATCTACCTTAGTATAATGCACCTAATTACAAAATTCTATACATCTGGATACAATATAATGAATTGCAAGATAACCAATTCATTAATACCCTCTTGCAATCGCATGTTCTTTTGAAAAAGGAATGTGTGATTGATTACACATATCATGATGTGATTATTGATCGATAGTTGAAAAAACCGATCATACTTGTTCGATATCATTGCATATTTTGTTGAATCGGATTGTCAACTTCATGTCCTTGATGGAAATGAAGAATTAAACTTGATTGTTGCCTGAGAGATGATAAATGATATGGCCAAATATTTAAATGATGAGTGACAACATGTTCAACTCAAATAGGGCCTATAAGGTCATGATCAATTTAGGCAAGACCGAAACTAGACAGATATCAATCCAAAATTAACTTGATAGAAAAATAAAGAGAGATAAGAAAAGAGATGATGAGCGATACAGTCGACTCAAATGGGGCATCGATTGGGTTAATTATCGGTTTAAGCTCCTAAAATCCTCAGATAAATTTCATTCCTACCCTCATATAATAAGAAAAATCCAAAAATAAACAAAAATAAAATCAATCTTATATTTATTTGTTTTTAGGGTTGGACATTTTTACTCCTAAAATTCATCCTCCAACTCTATAAAAACCCTACATTTTTATAATCCAACACATGCTTTCAAGTCATCTCAAAACCAAACTTTTATTCAAATCACCTCTTAACTCTCAACTCTCAACTCTCAATCTCATCTAATAAAAAAAAAAGACTCAACATAACTATTCTACTAAGGACCTAAGAAAAAGATAAGAATATTCAAGCTTCAAGGTGCGTGTAGGATGTAATTCCCCCTTTTCTCCCCTTTCCATTTCCCTTTCACTTCTTTATTTTTGGTTTTGGAGGTCCATCTCTTTTAAAAATGTAAACCTTGTAGGCTTAAAGACAATAGGGTCCCTTTCTTAATTAAGCAACATTCATGATCTAAGTCTAAATTAAAATCTCTTAAAGATTTAGGGTCCAAATTTCATTTCTATAAAAATTTCCTCATAGATTTTCTAAAAAATGAAAAATGACTAAGTCATAGGTTACCATCTAAGGTAGAGAAAATAGAGTGTATAACACTTTCCCTATTTTCTAAATGAACTCCTTACTTAAATCTTAGGTAAGCTACTGTCGAATCTATACAAATCTCCAAAATCAAATTTTCAAAATAAAATTAATTTTGGTGCCCATTCACACCTTATACCAAAAAATGAATGACGGTGTCTCCAAATCTAAGTAGAAATTGAGTTTTCAACAATTTCCCATATCAATACAATGAGAATGCATGAATGTGAAAATAACAAAAAATGTTTATTTGTGAGCCTATGGACCAAACAAATGGCCTTAAACTTTTATTTATAGAAAATATTAGATTTTTTAAAATTAGGCCTTTAGGACTTTTGATTGGCGAAATGATCTAAAACACATTTTTTACGACTTTTCTCAAGGTGAGCCCGTGCAAATTGAAATGTCCACACTAAGAATCAATGAAATACATAGTAGAGAATAGAGCAAATCATAGATTGCTAGGATTTCGTGTAGGGAAAAATAAAACATTTTGCAAACTAATAGAAAACTTTAGACATCGATTTTTATTAAAACCAATGTCTATTATCATCTAAATAGAGGCATCATTTTTACGAAAAAAAATTGTATAAAGTATAGACATTGGTTTTTACAACAAGCGATGTTTTATATGAACATTGAGAATTTTCAAAAATAAAAAATAAAAATGAAAAACTTTACACATTGTTTTTATTTAAATATGATGTCATGTTTTCCTATGAAAATTTTCACAAAAGTTTCGTGCAAAAGATTAACATTATACATCGTTTATTATATAAATCGATGTGTAATATTATTTTAATTGTAGTATTGCCTATTTTGAACTGTGTAGTAGTATGGGTTGGGTTTTACGAAATTCCTTAAACAGGAGGTATTGGCTCTACTAATTATTAATTTGCATAATTGGATTGGGGTGGGTGACTTAGGAATAATTTGATTGGATAGAAACCTGAACAACGACATTGGATTAGATTTGTGTGTTTAGTAGTTAGATCTATGATCATAATAATTAATAATGATTTAGTAACTATTGACCTACAAATCTTGTTGAGAGTTGGAGTACACAAGCAAACCCACTATTGAAGTGGGTATTGTTCGACTATAAGCATAGTTTTAAAACCTGATATTACATCTCATCTCATTCCCCATAGATATCAAGTTGACTCTCTCGAGTCATCTCGTTTTGTATTAGATAAATCATTTAACTTGATTTATAATTAGTTATTAATATATATTTATTTTACTAATTATAATCTATGTAATAAAGCACAATGGTTGTCTTCGCCCTACGTTTATCCCCCATAAAAGTGGTTCAGATTCAATCTTGTATGCATTTTTGAAGAATAATTTCTAACTTTATTTCATTTTCTCTCTTCCCATTCATAGAATATCCCCTTTCCAATAATATCTCTCTAACTTTATTCTCTTTTTTCTTCTTACCTTTTTTTTTCAATGATACCATCCCTCTAGCTTTATTACCTTTACCTATCTATCCTTTTTTCTAATAATACTCCTACAACTTTCATGTTTTTCTTTTATTACCCTTTTAACTCCAAAATTAGATGATCGCGTTGTAAGTACCAACAAACTCTAGTAGTTTTTATAAAATAAGATGGATGAGAAGATGCTCAGTCACAATCATATTTTTATTTAAATAATAGTCTAGTTATTAAAAAATAATTGTTTTTATGAAATATAAAAATTCAATTAACTTAACTTAGCCAATATTTTCAAAATATCGGATGGATCATATCAAATAACTGGTATACCAAATGTGCGTCCTTTCCGTTTCTCTCATATTAGGGAAAGGTCCTCTCAATGCTCTAATGCCCACATTGGATATAGACCAAACTATTTCATGATGTTCTAAACTCAGCTCACATATTATTTTAATAGGCAAACAATCCAATCCTTGCAACATACTACTATTATATGTCAAGATGGGCCCACTCAAGCCATGATCAAGCTCTTTGTCTAAGAAATCAGACACCATTTTGGATAATCAAAGTCTCATGAATGGAGTATTTGAAGATTAAAGAGTCCAAGCATTGAAGAAATATTGAAAGAATCGATGAAATATTACAGAACATCAAGCTTCAAGAGCCAGAAGAAATCATATTTGCTAGATATAGAAACTCCTGGTCGTTATATGAGATATAATAATTTATGATCGCTATTGAAAATGCCTTCAATCTGTGAGTGCGGATTCATTTTTTTTTTTTTGAGTTGCCACCTAGTTTTACGGTCTATGAACTAGAACATGACTCTAAAGGATAAAAATACTAAACTACGAAAAGATCATGAGGTATAGGGATCAAATTACAAGACTGGAAAGTGTTAGATACCAATCCCGCCCCACGAAAGTCGATCTCTACTTTTCCCAAAAAATTATATTTTAAACCAGCCTAGATCTGAAATAAATAAAAAATTACCCTTGTTTTACCTGAGTGATTGCGACAGTTGATTCAATCAAAAGTTGACGAAGATCGTTCCTCGTGTGAATCTTCTTGTTTTATCTTCGTTACTAAATCTACCTCTGATCTTCGAGATGAGACTTCTTTTTCTAGATCTAAATATTTTACTAACTTTTTGGATATTTTTAAATTGAAACTAATGCTTGGGGGTTAGGTATGGACTTGAGGATTCAGATTTAAGATTTTGAATAGTATTGGGAGAGTTTTTGACTTCTAAAATTAGGTGGTGGAGGTTCATTTTTAAAAAGCTTTGTGATAAGATTATGGTTTTATTAGGTTTTTCAGAGATAATGTTTATTTCTAACTAATCTGTTAAGTTGTTTAGATAATGATTCAATTAAGTTTTATTTGAATTTTTAAACTTACGTAGAATGATAATTTTAAAATTTTGGAGAACCCCCCTAATGAAGGGTTATTTATTAAATTATTTTGAATTCTTTAGGACCCTGGATGGAGGATTCTTTATTAAATATCAGGTGGACCCCTCTTAAATAAATGGGACACCATTTAAAATATGTTCCACGGATTTAATTAATTAATTTTATTTGTTCACAAATTTTAATTTGATTTTTTAAGATTTCACTTAACGTTAATTAATGTTTTAATTATTAGTTTCAAAATTTTGAATTTTAAGGTTGAAAAATTATCATTTTACCCTTAAAGAGAACTTTTGCGTTGAGAGGTTGTTTTTCGATATTTTAGAATATTTTAAAATTAGTTTTTCGTAAGGAATTCAATAAGAGTATTGGTTTGTATCACTTATGGGTTTTCGACATGAAATGATCGTAGATCCTATGAAAGGTATTTTGATAATTTTGTTAAATTTTATAAAAATTGACGAAATAGTTCATTTGATTTTAATTTGTTGTTTTATGTGCTCAAAAGAGTTTTCCTAAGCGTAATGTAGGCTCTATGCATGTTCTAATATCATGGGTTTTTTGGTATTTTAATCATTTTTTAGTGATTTTTCTTGTAAAGCTTCGTTTGTCTCAAAATGATTATTTCTATGTTTTGAGTCATATTTTCCTAGCGTAGTATGGTTTCTAAAATTTGTTTGCTTGAAATATCTCATCCGAACTTTGGAAACACATCTAGTAATAACTAAAACTATTAGAATATTCATCTATCATCGGGAACCGTCGCAATCAAATTGATGAGTTGATTAATCAAGCAAGTGCAAAAAATGAGGTGTTTACAACTATATAGCATATAACAACCAAAAGCTCACTTGTCAACGTTAACTATTGTAATTTGATTTCTTGTCCCGCAAATTTCCTCTTGTTTTTAGACGAGTTTTCTATTTTCTTATTAACTTGTCTTACAAGTTTCCTTCCCCCCTATGACCCTATAAATAAAGGGGATGAGCACTTGTTTTGAAAGGATTTAGTTTAATTAGACCTAAAATTTTAAAAGATAAAAGAGAGAAATCTAGAGAAAGAAAATAAATATTCTAAGATATTTCTTAGATCTAAAGATAATTCTCCCCAACTATAGTGGATATCTTTTGTAAATCCAAATCATTTTTCTCAAGAAAAGAACGAGAGGAAGAAGTTTGTTTAAATTTGCAAAAATCCATTAAACTCAGAAGAGGTGAGATGGAATCCATACTAAAACTTAGAATATTTTGATTTTTCACCATTAATTCTTGTTATCCACCATTAAATCTAATTATTCCCCGTGGATTTTGACTAACATGTTTGTAAAATTTGTTTTCATCGTCTAAACAAGTTTCTTGGCCAGCAATTTGATTTCACATCATTAATTTTCATCTTTAATCACAAAATATAATTTCATGTAGCGGAAAACTTTTTGGTTGAATATGAAGTTCCGCTTCAAGATGCAATTCTTATTTTAGTTTGAATCTTGGAACTCAAGAAAATCACAAAATCCAGAATGGAGCCGATCACCTTACTACTTGCGTGATTGGATCCTGGATTTCTTCTCTTTGTAATGGGGACGAGATCAACCAAGAACTCATCTACTGTCCCCCCATCCCCTCCAATTCATATCTAATGACTAAGCTTGTCACTACCGAATCTCATCCATCCAATTACAACACCAGATCAGTCCATTGGAGGGGGCAACAACTACAACCCTAGGTGGTGAAGAGCCGACATCAAGGTGCTTAACCTTCCCATTGATGTGAACTCTCGAGGAAGATCAGATTGTTATCCCTAGAGTAACTTTTATCCATTGAGCAACGACCTTTCCACTCGATTCTGACGAGTTTGTAAATGACGATTCACTTTAGAATATGGGAAATATTGAGATGACTTGGGCGAGTCATCTCAGTCTCTAAGGATTTTTAAAAGGGACTGATTAGTTGTATATCACCTATTGCCAGTTGCACTCCAACCTAAAAAAAAAAAATTCTTAATTTTTCCATCTTATTCCTACTTTTGTTGCACCCCAAAAAAGAAATTTACACCAATTTGAAGACATAGGTAGTATTTGCACTGAACTTATCATTAGCAAAAGCTCTTCTAGATTTTTAAAAACATTATAATGAAAGATGAGGTTTAGTGGCTATTAAGAAAATAATTAATAATTTACTAAACGGGCTACTAAGATAAACCCCTCTGCCAAATTCCTTTTAGTAATTTTTTTCAAAATTTTAAAAAATATTATTTTATCATTAAATTTGGGAGCTCCATGGAAGTTGAGTAACCATCCATTTTCAAAATCTTGGATAAAATCCCCATTTTTATTTTTATTTTTTGAATTGGTTTTCTTGGATATGAGTTTTTCCATGAACTATAGGGGGGGTTGAGGAGTTGGATTGCCAGTTTCGCAATCCATTTGAGCTAAACTACCCTTAGCGAGACTTGCAAACTTACTAATGTAGTAAGGGAATTGTTTTTCAAATCCTCCACTAATTTCCCATAACTCTTACTAATCATGTGTTTGGATTGAGAGAAATGGAGAGAAGAGAAAATAAATGAGTTCCCCTCCATTTCTCTTGTTTGGACCGAGACAAGTGAGGAGAGAAGAGAAAGAAAAAAAAAAAAGTGGGTCACAACGTGAAAAAAAACATATATTTGACAGCCCAAAGCCGTCGAATTTCATAAAATTCGTCGGACTAAGGTGTCAAAAGTGTCATTGTCAATTTTTTTTCTACTAATCGAAACCATCAAATTAATGGAGGATGGGAGAAATTTGATGGCTCTAAACCGTCGAATTGGGAAATATAAAAAATTTTAACTACCATGGGCTGTCAAAATTCGATTTCTAAAATTTGTGGGCTTTGGCCCATCAAAATTTCCAATTCTCACATAGTGGGTTTTCCTTATATCCAAAAGTGGAGAGATTTGACGAGACCTTTTTAAAATATTTTATAATTCCAACTCTACCCTTAGATCTCTTTTAAAACATTTTAAAATTTTAAAGCTATTATAATTTCTCTCTTGTCAAGCCAAACATGATGGAGGGAAAGTGAGTCTTTCTTTTCTTAAAGAGATTATCTTCTCTCCACTTCTCGCAATCCAAACATAGTGTAAGGGTCCTTAAGCTAAAATGGATTACCACATTGTCAATCTAACACCATAGCCTTCTAGATTTCATGAAAAAACTCACATGCAGTTTTTTTTCTTTCCTGCTTGGGCTTGATCCAAGGTTTTGAAAATGGAAGGTTACTTATCTTCCATGGAACTCCCAAATTTAAAAATAAAATTCAACTTTAAACATAAAAAAAAAATAATAATAATAATAAAATCTCAAAATTCATAAAATTTTGTCCTCTACAACTTGTGGCATCGGATCATGTTTTTGGCCTTGGATGCCACAAGGTGAAGGGTGTCTACGTGGCACATTTTGGTTGGTGATTAAAATACATTCGGCTGCATGCAAAAGTAGAAAACGGCTTGTATAGGAGCCCAATGTATTTTAAAATTCTACCATAATTATAGATCTTGATTCAAATTTAAATTTTGAAACTTTTTTAACTGAAAAACAAATCATTTAATTTTCCCACTATAAAACACAATCGCTAAGCCAACTAAACAAACACTCAAAAGGCAATCACTGAATTTCCCACACGTTGAAGAAAGTTCTTGAGGTTGTCTTTCAAACATAAAGGACTCTTAAAAGATGAAGATAAGATAAAGACGGAATTCTAGAGGAACTCAATCTCTTTATAAAGGATGTTCAGTTACGATAAAAAAGAAAAAGAAAAAGAGAGCTATTCAATTAAAAAACATGGAGGGGAGGTCTAAGAGATGAGGCACTCTCCAAGCAAAAAAAAGAGGTCGTAGAACACGAGACTCTTTGAGGAGAGAGAGAGACAGATAAATGAGGTATGTTTTTGGTTTGATATTCTTCTTTTTGATTTCATGTAGACCATGAGTTGAGGGTAAAGATGATGTATGTATTGGAGTAATTAGTTATGTTGTATTGCAATGTGGTTTACTACGGTACACCATATCATATCTGTTGAGATTAAGGTTAGGTACTTAGATTGATTTTGTTGAGATTTATTAGGGATGGAGTTTATCTTTAAATATGATGATTCCAGTCTTTCGCCTCTTTGTCTCGTTGAGCTTTAGGTGCACACTACAAAAACGACATCTTTTTGCGGCGGAACGTTAACAACGTTTTCTAAAAGTCACCTCTAATTGTTGACCAACAACGGCGTTGTTTAGTAGAGCGCTACACCGTTAATTAATTTGATTAATTTTTAAATGTATAAAAATGATTTAACGGCGGTTATTATGTGTCGCTAATACATAGGAAACAACGATAGTTTCTATAGAACCATTGGGAATACCATACATGTCAATGGTGATCTTTTTTTTCCTTGAATTCCATAAATTTACATTCCGGCTTTTTTTTTTTTTCATGTTTTGTCTTGGATGATTGAGACTATTTCTTATCAGGTACGCTATCTCTCATCCATTTGGCATCGGAATCTCGTCAGTCTTATGGGTTACTACCAAGAAAATGGACAACAAATACTTATCAATGAGTACATTCCCAATGGAAGTATTTCCAGTCACTTATATGGTAACAATTTGTTCACTTATTCTCTTTTATTAGAATACTTAATGTATCTAAGAAATTAGAACATGGATGATTGTTTGCGTGACATTCTAAACTGCTTAGATTAATCCAGGTATGATATGTATGTCCACATTTAGTAACATTAAGCTATGGTTGTTCACAGTTGGATATTCTTAGAATTAGAGGTATGTTTGCTTGTTATTAATTATTATTTCTCACCTATAGGGATTTTTTTTAAAGATATTTTGTTTATTATTAATATTATTATGGCCGGTATCTTTTTTTTTTTTTTTTGAAGATTTAACAGCATTTACTAGAAACATCCAGTATTATTTAATATATTAGTAATACTATTACCAACAGTTTCTAAAGTGCCCCTAATACTTAATTTACCGGCGGTTTCAAAGAAAAGCCATTAATATAATATATTACCAGCAATTGACACAAGCGCTTCTAATACAAGATTTACCGGCGGTTTACAGGTGATGCCGTTAATATGATATATTACCAGCAGTTTTAAAGCACCTCTAATACAGTATTTAACAGCGATTTCTAAAAATGCTGTTAATATATTATATTACCAGCAGTTCTTAAAGCACCTCTAATACATTATTTCAATGGTGGTTTCCAATAAGCGTCATTTATATTATACATTGTCGGCTGTTTATAACCGTTGATAATAGAAAAATACACGTGGACGAAAAGTTGTATCAGTACTTCATAATCGCCAGTAATTGGTCATAAAATTGCTGGAAAAAATATATTATTGTTGGCGGTTCTACAACTGCCGTTGAAAACGCTACTATAATTTTCCTCGATGCCATAATTGCCGGCTAAAGACCAACTGCTGTTGATATATAATACCGACGGTTCTTTAGCATATTGAGGCGATTTTAAAACGCCGGGGAAGAACATTTATTTTATAGTGGCAACAGAGATGACTAGCATAAAAAAAACCGAAAGCCTTTTGAAGTTTCAGTAAGAAATGGATCCGCCTCCCCCTTTGCACTTCTTTATCCGGTATAGCAGGCAGCTTCTCCGGCTTAGCTAGCAGCATGCTCACCTACTATACCTAGAGATAAATTTTATCCCTAATAATTCTCAACGAAATCAATCTAACCTTATCTTAATCTCAATAGATATGATACGGTGTACCATAGTACACCATATTACAATACAACATAACTAATTACTCCAATACATACATCATCTTTATCCTCGACTCATGGTCTACATGAAACCAAAAAGAAGATTATCAAATTGCAAAACATATCTCTCTCTCTCTCTCTCTCTCCTCAAAGAGTCTCCTATTCTATGGCCTATTTTTTTGTTTTTACTTGGAGAGTACCTCGTCTCTTAAACCTCCTCCCCTCCACAGTTTTAAATTGAATAGCTCTTTTTTTTTATTTTTTTTATTGTAACTGAACATCCTTTATATATCTCATGGACAATATCGAGATGACTCAACGAATCATCGTCATTTTGGACAAAATTTAAAACCGTGCTTTGCTCTCAATTGTTATGATTGCACTTTTCTCTCTCTCTCTCTCTCTCTCTCACACACACACACACACACACATAGGGGCGTTCAAGGGACATAAGTAAAAGCATATGTAAAAACAACCATTTTTTAGAATATGACTTAAAAGCTTTGGATTGAACTTATTTTTTATAAGGATGATCTTTATGATGAGAGGATCATCCTTACAAAAAATCAACTCAATTTGAAACTTGTAAATCCATCTAAAGTGATTTACAAATTATTAGTAAAAAATCAACGAACCACATTCTAAATCACTTTTTAGGGTTAGAAGGTTCAGATTGCTGATTTTTTGTGAGGATGATCTTCTCATCATAGAGATCATCCTCACAAAAAAACCAGCTCAATCCGAAATGTCTAACCCATATTTTGAAAATAAATGTTTTTAACCCCATCAAAAGGGATATAGAATGTGGATCGTCAATATTTTACCAATAATTTGCAAATCACTTTTCATGGATTTAAAAGTTTTAGATTGAGCTGATTTTTTATGAGGATGATCTTCTCATCATAGAGATCATTCTCACAAAAAAAAAATCATCTTAATTGGAAACTTCTAAACCATTTTTTTTTTTGAGAGAGAGAGAGAGAGAGAGAGAGAGAAAATAGTTTTGTTGAAGGGAAGAAAAAAGATAGAGGGTAACTTTGAAAGCAACTAGTTTCAAATTAGAAGTCTTTTTTTAAGGTTGGGGTGTAAGGGTTTGCTTGTGATGGGCAAGTTGCTCAAGTTTGGTTATGAAAATGGAATCTTTTTCTATAGATTGGAGATGATATAGGCCATTTTCAATAGTTTCTCAAATAAGACTAAGGTCAATGGGTATGTCATTAGTTTGAAATACAAGGACACCTCAAATATTCACCAGGAAGGGTATTATCAACATCACCCAAATATTTTTCCATCTTATCTATTGTTCCCAATCGTTTCTTCAATTGGCAAGCTAACTTTTACTTACGACATACCAATCATAAGGAAAGAAATGGGTTGGTATCCGTTGAAGAGCAAGTCATGATAAAACACGTGATTTCAACATGAGAAAACACGTGATTCTGCCGGTACAAAATTCAACGGTCAATATTTATGCATATCTATATAATAAAATGCAATTGAGTTGTAACAGCTGTTTAACACAAATTTTTGTATGGGACTCACTTTAATTATTATTATTTTTTTCTTTATCTCCTCAACTTTATTTTCACTCTAATTCTTTTACCGCTTTAAACTCAATTTTTTTATTTAAATAAGAGCCTTATAATTTTTATTTTTTTTCATTTTTATGTCCTTAATCCTTCCATCGAATTATTATTTGATGGGATCCACTTTATTTATTTTACATTTCACCTCCTATATTTTTACTATATTTTCTCTTTTACCTCTTTAACCTTAAATTATTTAATAATATCCAAAATCCAATTAAACTCGATCCAAATCCAATAATTCCGTGTCGATTTCAAGTATTAAAATTATCACCACCTGCTCCAACTTCATTTTTCACTTTTACCCCATTAACCCAAGAGAGGATGCCCGTGTTGAAGGCACGGGTGAACTCTAGTCTTCACATATAACACATATCTCAAAGATATTTATCTTGACGAAAAATATCGACCATTAGATTTTATATTTAAATAGTTGGGATCATGTGTTTTTTTTTTTTTCATAGGGTCTATTCCTGGATCATTATTTACATATTATTACTAAAGAGAGTTACTATCATCACACCAAAAATTTCTAACGCCACCAACTATGTGCAATTCTTTGGTGATTTACGTAGGAACTGATGTGGCAATAGCAGCTCTCTAAATAAGAATTGGTGCATTTTATAAAAAAAGAAAAGAAAAAAAAATTGGTGTGTTAATAGAAGCTCTCTGAAAAATGGAGAGTACAGGATGGATAAGATACTGAGTTTGTGCTCTTCTGCAGAACTTCTCAAGAATGACGATATTCACTTCTGCAACGCACAGTGGAGTACAAACTCCATTGAAACTCGTTTCAGGTCTTTTTAGGGTTTCTCCTCGTCCACCTTTTCTAGTTCCAGCAAAGACAACGATACGTTTCAGATCTCTAAACCATCATCGCTATCACCTCTTCTCCTCTTCAGGTACGTTCAATTCAATTCCTGCAACTCAAATTCAAACTCGTTTTTATTTTTTTTTATTTTAATCTCTCCATTTATCGATCTCTGTTTCATTCCAATTGCAGTCGAGAACAATTGTCGACTTCGATCTTCACTGATCGCTTGTGCTAGAAAGATCGAACAGGAAGAAAATTTATCTTCTTCAGGTGAAAATGTTGAATTTTATAATAATATTTTTAGCTTTTTTTTTTTTTTTTACATAATTATGATTATGATTATTATGTGAACAAAGAAAGTAGAATGTTGGATTTTGTGATGGTGCAGTAACTTGTTCATGTAATACAAATTAAAAAGAGGAAATAAAAGTAAGGGATATGAGAGAGGGATAAAATTGATACAAAGTTATCCAATTTGAGGCGGATCGACCTGGCCAAATTCAGATTTCCAAGATAAATAAATAAAAAAAATACTTTTTTGCATAATCAAAGGGCTTAAAGAGTGACGGCAAACACCTCCCCCCCCAACCACCACCACCACCACACACACAAACACAAAAAAAGAAAAAAAAAATCCTAAAAATATAAACTTGTCCCGCTATGCAAATAAGACATCCATATCCATAGCTCATAACGTTCTTGCCCTCTTGGATCGACAAAATCTGGAAAACACTAATGAAAGGCAAGAAATATAGGTAAAGAAGCAAGCAAGTAAGATACTAATGGCTATTTGTTTAATTCTTACTAGTCTTTGTTGCTTGTGTCCTTTATCATGGGTCTCACCTCTTTTATAGACTTCATAGAGTTAATCTTTATAGGTTTTTTTTTTTTTTTTCCGATTTCTCGTAGCAGATTCAGCTAGGTTTCTTTTTTGGATAGCACTGTAATATGTTTTGAGTCATGGATTGACCACATTTACGCCATAATTCCTCAGAGAAGGTACTCGTAAGATGGGATCTTGTTCACTAACTATAGATGAAGGCATGTCATGAAATTTGAAAAGTATGATTTATGAATATTTGCAACCAAAGAAGTGGTGTACGGGTGTGATAGTGCCATAAGATGGGCATGTGTTTTATAATTTGTCAATCACCACATATATGACATTTTTACCTTATGGGGGTGGGCAGTCCTTCGATTTTCCATCGAAATATATGTACTTATAGGTGTGAAGATGCCTAATCTTTTCTTTAATTCATCCGCCAACTTTGGTAATGTTTGACCAATGTGATGAGTGGCCTTATTTCATCCATCCCTTCCCAATCACAGAGGAAATAGCCAAAATCTTAATAGAGTCAAAGAGTCATGATGGCATTGCATCGTTAATTTTGCACTGTTCTATAATTTTCTACAAAGCCATGACCTCATCCTATGAGCTCCACACTGTTGGGTGATCCTCAAGATAAACAATAGGAGTTCATTGTGGCCGATTGTCAACTTTTACTTAGGATGGGCTAGCAGTGTACACCACGTAAAAGCTCGTACTGAACTTCATTTTGCACCGTTCTGTAATTTTCTGCAGACCCATGACCTCATCCTACGAGCTCCACACTGTTGGGTGACCCTTAAGATAAACAATAGGAGTTCATTGTGGCCAATTGTCATATTTTACTGAGGATGAGCTAGCAGTGTACACCACTTAAAAGTTGGTACTGAACTTAATTTTGCACTGTTCTGTAATTTTCTGCAGACCCATGACCTCATCCTACGAGCTCCTTACTGTTGGGTGATCCCCAAGATAAACAATAAGAGCTCATTGTGTCCGATTGTCATCTTTTACTTAGGATGAGCTAGCAGTGTACAACACTTAAAAGCTGGTACTGAACTGTTAGTGAAAGAAGATCCCCAATTAATAATGGTTGAAGGACACCATGTTGTTGTACGTTGTATTTAAACGAACTGTCTTTATTAGCTCCTTCATATAGGTTCTGGCACCTTGAATTGTGAATCAACGTGCATGCACTTCTTTGTGAAACTGTTGGTCATGAAGTTTGCTTCTTATCAACCACCTACAGAACGATGGGTTAGGATTGTGTTAGTAGTAGAAAAGACTAGAAGGGACCTATGGGCAAGACAATGTGTTGTGCTATCCTGTTTGGGTGCAGTATGTATATATATCAACAAAAGTGGTTAGGTTGCTTTTGTTTGTGCTAGTTTGCTGTCAGTTCAAATGGATTTTGAAGCCAATATGTTGAACTTTGTAGTGGAATCAGTGAAGACGACTGGGTGCATAAAATCCGTTTGTTGATTAAAGAACTTCCTTGATGACTATTTTAATGTTATTCTATCTATATTATTGGGCTTGCCCCCTTAAATTACCTTAATATTTTCTCGACAACTGGCTGAGTTTTGTTTTATAATTTATTATTAGTGTTTATAAATATCCATCATTAATTGCCGTACTTATTGTATGTATTTGACCTCATGGGTTATTCATTTTTATAACATTCAATTATCTTTGCTCATTTATTCATAAAATTTGTGAAGCAAAATCATAGGGTACATCCTAACTAATCGAACCCGTTGCAGATTTTCTATCATTCTTTTGCAGTATCGTAGTAGGCATAAATTTTTATACAAAACTTTCACTTGTCTGAACTCTGGTATAATGAGTTGACAGTGTCCACATTGATTGATTGATTTTTAGGCCTTGTGTTTTTCTGACCGTTCAAGCATTTATATATTCTAATTTTAATTACTTAATATGTGTCAGAGCCATCCACGAAACATTTCAGAATACTGGAGGTTCCCTGTAGTCTGTTTGAATATAATGTGGTGGTAAAATGGATCTGCAGAAGAAACAAAGAGGAGCAGTTCTCAATCATCTGATGGCATTTACAATATTGACGATGTCTCACACAATACCCCTTCTGTTGGCAATAAAGAAGAAACAAATCAGGGGCCTGACCATAGCTATGCATCTTCTGTCAGAACTGTTGCTTTATGGGTCAGTACTCTATAGATTTTAGTTATTCCTGACTCACTTGACTTCTTGTTCTATTCTCTAAAATAAAATCAACACAATCCTTCATTTCGTAGGTGGGTGCTGCAGTGACATTTGGTGTAGGTTTGGGCTTGAAGGATGGAGCTGGCAAGGCCTCTGAGTTTTTCGCAGGGTATGGATAGAGCACAAATCTGTATGATATGTGTTTTAGATCTATTTATGAGGTGCTTATACAATTTTTTTTTTTTTTTGTTGTTGTTGTGATAAGTTAAAATTTTATTGAGCTTCTAGGCTTGGGGTACTTTACCCACCTAAAAGCTTGGCCTGAGTTGAAAGGAAGTAGGACGGATGTAGACCTCGGCCCAATATAATCACATTCAAGGAGGTTGAATGATACATGGGGTGGCCTTCTTAACTTGAATCGAGAATACCTCAGCCTAGATGGAGCCGAGGTGTCGTATTTTTAGAGTACCTCGAGCATGATGAGGCTGAGTGATGGGGACATCAAATCTTGAAGAGTAGATTTTAGTTTTTATTTAGATTTTCTATTTTAGGGCTTTAATTTTATGTTTTTCAGACTTATTTTGATGTTTTATTAGCCTATGGTCTTAGTATAATATTTAGAGGTGGTTCAGTAACTTTAGTTTGTCTTAAATAATATTTAGGGTTTGAAAATTAGGAGAGAGAAAATTACGAAAATAAAGTTATTTATTTGGTATTTTAGGTTGACTAGGATTTTTGATTTTTTTTATTATATAGATTGTATTGAGGGTTTAAAAAAAAAAAAAAATGAAGAATGATGAATAAAAAGAAAGCTTGAACTTGATTTTCTCAACAATGAGTGTGGTGTGAGGCCATTTTAGAGTGAGTCCAATATGGTATTCTTTTCTTCTAATCTTTATTTTTCTTTTTTATTCTTTTGTTTTTCTTGATTTTCTTTTAGTTCCTTGTTCTTGATTTTCTAGAATTCTTGATTCTTGAAACTACTTTCTTGAATTCTTAAATTCTTGATTCTTGAAACATAAAAGCCTCAACCCTTAATCCTTCCCCATTTTCTTAAACCCTTATTTTATTAACTTCTTTTCCAAATCTTTAACCTTAATCATTTTCTTAACCTACAAACCTTTAACTATTTTCATTGGGATTGTGGTCATACTTGCAAAAGGTCATAATTAAATTATTTTATTTTTGGGTTTACCCTACCCTAACCCATATCCTTAACTCAATCCTCAACTAGAATTCCCTAAACCGCCTTATTTTCCCCTTCTTCCCTCATCGTCCTGCATCACCGAGGTACAATATTTGACAGCCTGCATTAGCAGGACCTTGGTTGATGCGATAATCTGATGTGTTTGACCATCAGATTCAAAGCCAAGGGATTAGGGGATCTTGACGAGAGCCCAAGATGACATGTGGACAGCTGATAATGGGTGTATATTTTGATCACCACAGTTCTCATCAAGAGACTGAGGGAGAAGAATCCTATGAACTTATTTGAAGAAGCATGCCTCATATATTGATGACTTGTCTTAAGCCCGAACATTCCTTTTGTATTCTTGGCTATTCTTAATGAGAATGATTTATTATGTACAAATGATTCCTCTAGAAGGTTGGCGTTCTTTGTTCTGCTATCAACTCGTATACTTATACTTACCTTACTACTTATTTTGGTTCCTAACTCAAATAGAAGACCTTATTTTATGCTTAAACAACTCTTTGCACCTTGGGAGCCTTTTTAGAAACTCCCCAATCCAATCCTCATAACGCTTTTCTATTTTCGTCACCCCTATATAATTTGGCAATCTTTTTTTCTAGTCGGTTCTGTGCTATAATACTACAATTTTCAGCAAACACTTCATTTTATCGATGGTGTTACTAATGCGCATTGGCCATGCAAATTGCACTCTGACGTACATTTATACTGGGAAGTCTCTTTTTTTTTTTTGCACTCTGCAAATTGCATAAATTTTCAGCAAACACTACATAAATTGCACTCTGCAAATTGCAAAAAAGTTTTTTTTTTATAGTTCTAATACACTTACTTTATGTAAAGAAACCTTGTGTTGATTTTGCTATATTGGTTTCCAATTCCATGGGTAGGATGGGTTTTTCTTTTTAATCAACTCCAGAAAAATTGTTCTCTGATATTTTCAGGTATCTACTGGAGCAAAGTTTGTCAGTGGACAATCTCTTTGTCTTTGTTTTGATTTTCAAGTACTTCAAAGTACCAATTATATATCAGGTACTGTATGACATGCACATTCACTTTTTTGCATTCTTAATTAATGAAGATTTGTTCACTGTACAATTTTGGTTCTTCTAGATGTGAGTTGTTTTATGTCAAGACACATTAATTTTTTCTTTTTCTCGGTAACATTCTCAGTCTAAGTCAATTTATGTTAATGGACTTCTTATTACTTTGAAATATAGAGCCGTGTGCTTTCATATGGTATTGCTGGTGCCGTCATCTTTCGTTTGTCAATGATACTGCTTGGAACAGTCACACTTCAGGTTGCTATTTTCTGTTTTTTTTTTTCTCCTGATCTAATTTCTAATTGGATATGTATTCCCTCACATCTAACTTAATGAGGGATACTTCTATATGTTTCATTCTATTGGATTCTGTACTGAAATATATTTCTTTGTTATTTTTAGAGGTTTGAGGCAGTGAACTTACTTCTGGCTGTGATACTTCTATATTCATCGTTCAAGGTACCATTTATCTTCTGATCTAATACATCGACAAAGTGATGGCACATATCTGTTGTCAATTAACCTCCTCTAGTTCTCTTTGATTTGGGGATTATGACACTATGTTGAATTTTATCTTTGATTATGTTGCTGGATGTATTCGAAAAAAACAAATTATTCTATGTTAGACACACCTCTTGATCACGATTTATCTTTTCATAATTGTGTATAATGCCTGTAATTGTTCACATTGGCCCAATTCTCAATAACCCACTTCATTCTTAATTATGAGTTTCAATAATTGTGAGGGTGAGGTACATAGTTGGACATAATGTCTTATTGCGCGCTCTGCTTGCAATTAGCCTGCAACACATACTAAAGCTCTTGCAGATCAAAAGTTTGATGTTGAAATTTTCTATTTGTAACCATTGAAGTGTATAATCAATCCAGAAAAGAAAAGTGACAAGGGGTTTCAACCATTGGATCTACTGGCTGAGATATTTTGACACTTCTGATGAGAACTGCTGAATACATCAACACCCCCTTCTTCTGGAACCATTTTGCTTCAGTAGCTTGACCCCAGCTAGTCATTTTTTATTTAGGTTACTGAACAGGATTTTTTTCTTCCAAAGTTTTTTTTTCTTATTCTATGTAGCTATTATCTATTTTTAATGACACAAAAAATAGAGTTTCTTTTAGAACCATACTTATTTTAAACCTCTTGTGGTGCTAGAAGGAAGAAAGAAGAAGAAAAAAAGAGAAAGAAGAAGATGCATTATGGTTGAAGGAAGACCCTTTAGCTTTTATAATAACAAAGTTAAAAGTACAGGATTGTCCCTAGAGGCTTTAGGATTAATAAATATACCCTACTTCTCTACAAACAAAAATAAAGCTATTAACAACAAATAATAGCATTTAATACTTATATATAAAAAAAGCAGCTAATAGCATCTAATAACACTACTAAGTCAACAACTAATATCATCCAATACTCCTCCTTGAGCTGGAGCATAGATGCCCAACTTGACAAGAATACCCCGAAGAGAGGAATGATGGACATCCTTGGTGAAGATAACTGCTAACTGCTGAGATGATGTGAGCTTGAAGCTTTTCATGAACAAAATGAATATCCACTTCAATGTGCATAGTCTGCTCTTGCATAATGAAATCAGAAGCAATGTGAATGACAATTGTGGATGTAAATTTTGGTTTATCTGACCTCCACTGCTTCTGTCTAAGCTTGAATGTGGACCTGTGTAGCCCTTTGATGGCTGGGTCCCATGCCTATTTATAAGCTGAACCATGATATATTATACCCTTGATTTTCGCCTTCAATCTTCGTCTTGATTTGAGCACTAGATCCATCTCTTTATTCTTGCTACACTCAATAAGGTATCTTCTCTTTTAGTTATGCTGTACGTTTCTTAGGTGATTCTAATTTTAAATTTATATCTAAAAAATATTTGGACTTGAATCTTTCCCTTTTTGGGCCTTCAGACCTTTCACTATCTTACCCTCCTTACGATGCCTCGTTTCTTCGGACTATAGTGTAGAATTTTTCTTTAACAAGACTCACGTTTTCACAAAATCAGGTATATCCACAAAGAAATTGTTCAAACCATTTGAATTTGAGTTCACAAACAAATCAGTCTTATCAGGAACGAGACCTAAAATATTAAAATCTGTATCGAATGGAATAACATAAATTTTTTTCTCTTAATAAGTATAAGAATAAGAAGACGATGAAGAATAAATTACTTTCTTGTTTCTATTATTTGTTCTACTTCTCTTCTTGTTTACAAGTCGTTTCTTGTTGTAAAATCTTCGTCTCCTTATTCTATCATTCTTTTTTCTCTTCAAAGATCATCATTATAAAAAGAATATATTGATGTAATCGAGTACTTTGGAGTAAGATATTATGTTTAATTGAATAAGAAAGTCCTTCTGAGCTCTCTTAAAAAATATATAGAGGATATATTTGTAGAATTATAGTCGCACAAAATTGTAATTATAATCAAATTAATCTTTTAGAAAACAATAACATTAGGAGAAAAACCCTTTAATTAGCTTATCAAAGACGTTATCAAACCGGGCCCCTTCAATGAGCAGCAATGGTTCAGGTATGGTGCTAGTAATGGTTGTTGAGTGTTGTGTCATCCGCTTTCGCTCCCAGGTGTCACGTGCTCATGTATCGTGCCCCAATTCAACCCGTAACCCTCTTATATTCATAGTTGCGCCTTCCTCGTCAGATTGATCTTTTGGGGGTAAATGGTTTGTTAACATGGTATCAAAGCGCTAAGTTCATTGAGATCTCGGGTTCGAGTCTCCTCGAGGAAATGTTTTACTCTTATGGGTGAGGGGGAGTGTTGAGTGTCATGTTATTAGCCTCCGCTCCTGGGTGTCACGTGCTCACATATCATGCCCCAGTTCGACTCATGATTCCCCCTCTTATAATCATATTTCCGCCCCTCAGATTGGTTTTTTGGGGTAAATGGCTAGTCAACATGGTATCAGAGTTGGATTCGTAGAGGACATGGGTTCGAGTCTCCTTGAAAGAATTTTCCTCCTTTATGGGTGAGGGGGAGTGTAGAGTGTTGTGTTATCCGCCTCTACTCTCGGGTGTCACATGCTCACATATCGTGCCTTGGGTCGACTCGTGATCATATCAATCTTTTGGGGCAAATGGTTGTCAACAGAATCTTCAACTTCACGCAATTCTCCCTCATCCAAATTCGCAACACAACCCAAAGGGGAAACTTCATGCATGATTTCAATGCCCTCTTGATTGCCTCTTCCCTATTATTTTGGGGATCTTGAATTCAAATTTGAATTTTGAATGGGGGCTCTCCACGTTGGAGAAGATGATCGTGAACAGGGAGTTGCTTGTCTACGTCATCATCTTCTAAGAAGCTTAGGTTAGAGGGTCGAGTCAATCTTTTCTTTATGGATTTTTTTAATCTAACTTACTTGTAGATAGTAGAAACTAGCGGATCCGATCTGGTTTTTAAAATAGTAGAAAACCTCGTTTTACAAAATAAGAATCTTTGATGAGTCTGTTTGGAATCCATACAAACCATTGGATTGTGAACATAGATTGTCCTAAATACTAATGATAAACTAAATAAAGGACTTTCCTCTTAATTTTTTATTTTCTAAAAGACTAGTTTGATTACAATTACAATTCTTGTGTGAATATAACCCTACAAATTACCCATACATCCTCTCTCTATATATATTTTAGGAGAACTCATAAGGTTTTTTTTTCAATCAAACACACTATCTTACTCCAAAATACTCGATCATATCAAAATATTCTTTTTATAATGGTGATCTTGAAGAGAAAAAGAGGATCGAATAAGGTGAATAAGATTTTGCAACAATGATCTGTAACCAAGAAGAGAAGTAGTAGAACAAATGATAAAAATAAGAAAATAGTTTATTCTTCATCATCTTCTCATTCTAATACTAAAGTAGAGAAGTTTTTCTGTTGTTCCATTCAATATAGATTTTAATATTTTAAGTCCCATACCTGATAAGACTGATTTGTCCATGAATTCAAATTCAAATGGTTTGAACAATTTCTTAGCAGATATACTTGATTTTGATGATAGCGTAGTAGCAAAATCCTATTACATAATCCGAAGACACATGTCATCGTAAGAAGGGTCAAAGGTTTGACAGCCCAAAATGAGAAAGATTGAAATCCAATATTTTTTAGGTATAAATTCAAAATTATAATCGCCTAAGAATCGTAGAGCATAACCGAAAGAGAAGATACCTTATGAAGCACAACAAGAATAAAGGGATGGGCCTGACACTAAAATCAAGGCCAAGATCGAGGGCAAAAATTTAGGATAGCATATATCACGATTCAGCCTATAAATAAGCATGGGACCAACCATCAAAGGAAAGCGATTCCAACCCAGGAATTTGTCAAAAAATTGTATAAGAAGTACTATATCTTTAGATTAGAAGGACATTTCTAGGGTCCGCTCGACTTCCAATGAACGGCTGAGATGGATAGAGAAATAAGGATCTGTTTCTCTAGGGAATCCCTGGGGGATATCTTCTCCCATCTCTTAGCCGTTTGTTGGACACTATAATTTTACTACACTATATAGTTATTGATATGCATGTAAAATTATGTTTATATTTTGAATTATTTCCCTTAATATTTGGTGTTATAGTATTTAATTTTAGTAGATGTAAATGATTAGGGCTGTCAATGGATCGGAGTCAATTTGGTACCAATTCGATAAGGATCAGATCGGATCCAGAACTGATCCGACAAGTAACATATCAGGTTTTTCTCGGATCTAAATATTAAGATCCAAACCCAATCCAATAACAATCGGAGCAGGTCTGGATCAGATCAAATCTGATTTGATGTACAAAATTTAAATAAGTTTCGTATATTTAGACAAATATATAATATAGTTTATAATTTCTAACATTTTATCGGATAGGGTCCTTATTGGACCAGAACATGGTCAATCTAGATCCTGTCCAATAAAATATCAGATCTGAACCTTATCGAATCAGATCCTTATCGGAATCTAAATCATCGATCCAGATCTGAAGTTATTGAATCAGATTTGGGTCTGATCTAATCCATTGACTGCCTTAATTTGCATTTATATCCTTTCTATTTATTCAATGTATTTGTTCTTTATTCTTATTTTAGTATTTATTTGATGTTTCTAGTTAATTGATTCTTGAGTTATGAGCTTATAAATGCTTGCTATCTTCAGCCCTATATGTGAATATTTTGTTCTTTGTATTCCTAATGGTGTTTCAAATCCTATGCTGATGAAAACCACTTGTTCTTAGTACAATTTAATTGTTTTGGTGTTTAATAATCCATGCTGTTCATTTGTATAGATGTTTGATGAAGAAGAGGAAGAGACTGATCTGTCCAACAACTTTATTGTGAAGACATGCCAGAAGTTTATCCCTGTCACTTGTAACTTTCTATTCTTCTATTTCTTCCCCTTCTATCTATTTCTTAGTCTGATCATTATCTAGGTTAATACATGTACTTTTTGTTCTAATTCATGCAGACAGTGTCGTGTGTTTATATTCCAGTCAATTCTTTCGGATGAGTTGAAGGGATATAACACCGTTTCTGCATTCTTTTGTTTCCTCTCTTTGAATGAAGTGAAGATTTTGTTATTCATCTTGAACTTGTATGGATTTGCAGTAGTATACCATTTCGTCTTTGTTGTTTTTTGTCAAAATAAAATAAAGGGTATTTTTGAAATGTTGAGTGTTGTGTTATCCGCTTCCGCTCCCGGGTGTCACATGCTCACGTCAGATCGGTCTTTTGGGGTTAATGATTGTCAACATGGTATCGGAGCGTCAGGTTCATATAGGTCACGAGTTCAAGTCTTCTCGAGGGAATTTTCCCCCCTAATGGGTGAGGGGGAGTGTTGAGTGTTGTGTTATCCGCCTCTGCTCCCGAGTGTCATGTGCTCACGTATCGTGCCCCAGTTCGACCCGTGACCCTCTTATATTCATAGTGTGCCTTCCCCATTAAATCGGTCTTTTGGGGTAAATGGTTGTCAAGAAGAAACACCCTGTAAAATTGGTGATATTAGGTTCACCCCCTTGCAATATGCAAGATTAGGTTTACTCCCCTTGACCCGTATGTCAATGTTGTTCTTTGTGGTTGATTTAGCAATGAAATTTTAATCTTCTCCAAATTTTGATTTTGTAATTTAAGTATTTGAAGAGTATTTTGAAAAGATAAAAAATTCACCATTAAATCAAGAAGAAAATGCAACCTTGACTTACAGTCAAGGGGGTAAGCCTAATCTTGCATTTTGCAAGGGGGTAAACCTAATATCACCAATTTTAAGGGGGGGGGGGTGTTTCTAAAATACCCTAAAATAAATTAATTTACCATCACTGTATATTGTTTGAAATATCACTAAATGCTTTTGTTGCTTGTTTATGAAATTAATACTATTTGCTATTTTGTGGATTGTATTGGTTCTATAGTTGATTGTGTGTGTCAATGGATAGTTGAAAATTCGAATTCGAATTCAAAAAATCGGATATTATCTGAAAATTTTGGATATCGGATAGTTTTATATATTCGAATCCTTGTCGGATACGGATTCGGATATTAACATTTGAATCCAATTCGAAATAATATATAATAATTATTATTTTATTTGATTAATTTTTTATATAAATAATATAATATCTATTATGTATTTTATTTATTTATTATATAAATCATATAATATATAATAATTTTTTTTTTAATAATGAAAAATCAACTGGATAAGGAAAAATTATGTTTTTTATTTATTTATTTATTTATATATACAAATTATTCGAATTCTAATCGGATATTATCCGATAAGATAATCAGATTCGAATTTGGATAGAGTTTTAGAACATCCGTCGGATTTGAATTCGAATTCAAATATCAGATAAAATTTTCGGACTCGGATTCAGATATTGCTGTATCCGAACCGATAAGCATCCGTTGACAGCCGTAATTGTGTGTATATCGTAGAAAGTGAATTATGGTTGAATGGGGTTGCTGCTGTGTGGTTATTTTTTGTCCAAATATTTAAATGCAACAGCTGGATTGTGAGAATTGGCTGACAAGGGCCAGTATATCAAATGAAATTTCGCTTTTAGTTGTTCAGTAAATTCTGACCAGAGCATTGTAATAAATTGCTAATTCTTCTCATTTTTGTTCTTCACGTTACAGCTGATTATGATGGCAATCGATTCTTTACAATTCAGGATGGTACATGGAAAGTAAGTTTTTGGTGAAGTTGTACCTTCAGTTTAACATTCTAAAGATAATTTTACCTTGTTATGCGTACTTTATCTGGTTTTTAATGGGCTTCAAACATTTTGGGCAGGCCACGCCTTTACTCCTCACAGTAGCAGTTATTGAACTCAGTGATATTGCGTTCGCTGTAGGCTCTTTTAGTCTTTCGATTTCAAGCATTTATGTTTTGTATTTAATGTTTTTGCTAGTTCAGTATCAAAATTAGAATATTAATGTATTCTATCAAATTTTTTTAGGTTGACTCAATACCGGCAGTTTTTGGTGTTACACGAGATCCTTTCATAGTTTTCTCCTCTAATTTATTTGCCATCTTGGGTAATTACTATCTTTTTTCTGTCTATTATCTTCGATATGTGGTCATCCCCATTGAAGTAACTATCCAATTCTAGTATTCACTTATTATGCCTTAAATATGAGTGCTGAATTCATAACTAGGATCAAGGTTCTCTATGTTCCATGTACATTCTCGGAATTTCTCCAACCCACAGCCCTGGGATATGAAACTAATTGAAGAGAGCAAACAAGAAAGAATAATGAAGAAATTCACCACAACCGAATTTATGTGGAAAATCCAAAATCAGGGAAAAACCACAGAGCCTCTAAATACTCCTAATGAATTAGGGTTGACATACTTCTATAAAAAATTAGGAATAACATACTATCATCACAAAAGTACAAAATTTCCCTTTGTGTCGGGGGCACGCTGCCCTCCTGCAACCACCCAGTGAGCTCAGTGTGGAAGTTGTAGCTTGATTGACATACATCTCTGTGTATCTGTTCTGTCAAGCTTGACAACACATAACATGCAGGCCTTGCCTAAGTCAGTCCAGGTTTTGTCCAGGACATGCCCAGCCTGCTCAGGCCTTGACCAGGCCAACTTAAACACATTTGTTTATAAGTCCATGTAAAACACATTTAGTAAGTTAAAAAACACATTTTCTAACTTTGTTTATGCATCAAAACCATTATTTCCCAAAAATAATCTGAATGTCTCTATCGTTATGTTTTGGTTTCATTTTGGACTCAGTTAACTGAAATGAAATGATATTTTAAACCATGTTTCATTTTGGACTTTGGTTAACTGAAATGAAATGATATTTTAAACCATGTTTCCACTTGGTGGACACCATGTGTGAGACTTCCTTGACCATAAATGAGCTTTGATTAGATAATTGAACCACCTGGTGAATAGTTTTTCTCTAGATATTTGCCGTTGCATTTATGGTGGTTCAAAAAGAATACAATTGGTTGGATGATAAGGGTAGTCCAATGAGTCTTGAGCTTTGCTTCATGAAATCTTCTAACTGGGCCCTGTAATTTTGGCAATTTAGATTGAGAAGAATATTGCTTCCATGAATGAAACTGGTATACACTGCCAAGAAGTATGGTAGTATTTCTGTCTTTCTAATATGAAGATAATTGGTTGATTGATGGTAGTGTCATCCCATGCAGGTTTAAGGTCATTGTACACACTTATTTCTGAACGTATGTCAGAGTTGGAGTATTTACAGGTGAGTTGTTAACTTGCTTTACCTGAATCATTGTTGATTGGTATGCACGTCATACCAGGTTTTCATGGTGCACCCTAATATGGCAATATAATTTTTCTACTGTATCAAACATAGAGAGAGAGCGCTATGATGTGGACCTCCATATTTAGAGCTTTTCCGCAGGGGGGGGGGGGGGGGGGGGGGGAGGAAGGTTATGTTTGGGCATAGTGGCGATGACTCCCATTAGTACTTGTACTTTTTATCTGTTTTCAAGACATGTTCAATCTACATTCTCAACATAAAAATAAAATGAAATGAAAAAAATAAAGTATCTATGACCCCGTCTCTGGAAATAGGAAGTCAACTTTCGTTTTTCTTGAAATTTGAGAGTTTCACAGGTTGTTGATAAGTGTGATCTGAAGTTACAACATTCACGCTAGTAATGCGTGGGACTGAGCTTGGAAACTTGCATCATTAGCAAGCCCAGTAGTTAGTTCAAAGTCTGTTTATGATGAGTCGCATACAAACTGAGGGTTAAGATCAGTTTGCATACTTAAGAGGCTACAAGCGTAGTAGTTATATTTAGTTTTTACTTATCATAAAAAAGAAAAAAGAAGTGTGTTAGGTATATTTGATTGGGATATCAAAGTTTGAATAGTAGAGTTTTTTCTTAGGCTTTTATTTTGGGCTTATTTTCATGTTTTATTAGTCCACGGTCAGAGCATAGGTGTTTGGTGGTAGTTTGGTCGCTTTAGTATGTCTTTTTATTAAGTTTATAAGGGCTGAAAATTTAGGAGAGAGAAAGTTTTGAAAATTAGAGTTTTATTAATTTCTTTATTTGGTATTTAGTTTTATTAGGATTCTTAGATTGATTTTCTTTATGTATAGATTGTATTAGAATTTATTGAGGAAGAGTTTATGAAATAAAGATTTAGTTCAAGATTCAAAAATCTAACAAGAATCAAGAAGAGTTTGGATGGGTTGATTCCTCATAAATAAACAAAAAATTAAATAAAAAAAATTGATTGAAGAAGAAGAAGATAAAGATTAAAATAAGGTTAAAGGATAAAAAGATGGCAGATTTACGTTGGAATCACCCTAATGATTTCCATGGTATTACCATGTTGAATGCACCAACATTCAAACTAAAAAATAGAAAATTCTGTAAATTTTATTCCAAAAGTAAAAAAATGCATTTAAATATTAAAACAAAACCCTAAAGAGAAAATTATCCAAGTTACCCTTAACATAAAGATATATTACTAAAATTTTCTAATTTTCGTAATTTTATCTCTCTTAAATTTTCAACCCTTATAAACTTAATAAAAAGACATACTAAAGTTATTAAATTACCACTAAACATTTATATTAAGATCATGAGCTAATAAAACATGAAAATAAGTCCAAAAACATAAAAATAAGTCCAAAAAATAATCTACTCTTTAAACTTTGATGTCACCATCAATTCTCTCCTGCTTGGGAAGATTTTGCCATTGGGGAAATAAAATGATTGTAATGCCCTAGCAGATTAAGTCTTGATAGTCCTTGTGCACTTTGACTCTACTTTACTTTATAACACAAACCAATGCATCCCAAGGTGGGGTCTTCCACTTCAATTCATTCCAAAGTGGAGTCTTCAATATGATTTCTTCCCACGTAGAAATCATCAAACCAAATAGATAATTGTTGAACTCTCATTTTCTGACAGGAACCAAAGCTGACATTTTGAAATGCTCCATCTATGACTTAACTCATTGGTTTATCCAAAATATTATTTACCATTTATTTTCCATGAGATAAAACTAGTGTAAAAGGTAAATGATTTAGTGGCTCAACAATTTCCTATGACAGTTGTTCAGATTCTTCAGACTAATTATTCTTCAAGAACCACTAATGATGTCTCACACTCGTCAATCTTACTCTTTGAAATCAGGCTCATAGATTTCTTCCTCGAGTTCTTCATTACTTGCCTTTAGTTTAGAGTTGTGGACTTTGATCACATATGCTTCATTATCCTAGTTTGAGTACTCTGATTTATAGTGTCCAAGACGATTGCACTTGAAACATAAGTTTTGTTGTCTATGCTTTTCATTTCGTTGTTCACGTAATTGTTTGTGCTCTTCACTTTCCTTTATAATACATCGAAAGTATGCCCAAGAGTGACGCGTTCGACATAATTCTGACAACATATTTGTTAGTTTTTTTTAGAACATCTCTGTCGAGTCCATCTTTCCTCAACGTGATCTACTAATTTGAGTTGCTTGAACCTAGACTCTGATACCAATTTAATGCAAAATAAAGAGGGAAGAAAATGAGAATGTAACAGTTATCTATTTGGTTTGATGATTTCTACATCTAGGAAGAAACCGAATTGAAGACTCCACTCTGGAATGACTTGAAGTAGAAGACCCCCCTTGTGTTATGAAGCAAAGTAGAGTTAAAATATACGAGGACTATCGAGTCTTGATTTGATGAGGTAGTACAATCATTTTATTTTGCTAATGGCGAAATCTTCCCAAGTCAGGGAGAATTGATGGGGACACCAGAGTTTGGAGTGTAGTTTTTTTTTTTTTTTTGTAGGCTTTAATTTGGGCTTATTTTCATGTTTTATTAGCTAAGGCCTTGGTATAATTGTTAGGGAGTGGTTTGATAATTATAGTATGTCTTTTTATTAAGTTAATAAGGGTTGAAAATTTAGGGGAGATAAAATTATAAAAATTAGAGAATTTTTGTAATTTATTTTTAAGTTAAGGGTAGCTTAGGTCTTTTTCTCTTTAGGGTTTTGTTTGTGGTTTAGGAGTATTTAAACGCATCTTTATGTTATTTTATCAGAACTTTTGGAAACAAATTTACATAATCTTTTGTTTTCTAGTTTGAATGTTGGTGCATTCAACATGGTGATACCATGAGAATCATTGGGGTGATTCCAAGGTAAATCTACCATCTTTTTCTCTTTTAATCTTCTTCTTCACTCATTTTCTTTTTATTTTTATTTTTTGTTTATTTGTGAGAAATCAAAACCCTTCTTGAATCTTGTTAGATTCTTGAATTCTTTATTCTTGAAACCCCTTTCCCACAACTCTTAATCCTTACCCTACAAACATCAACCTTTAATCATTTCCTTTACCCTATAAACCTAAATTCTAATCATAATTGCAACATTTTATATTTTACATACCCAATTGGTCTTTGTTGAGACCTTTCACAATGTCCAATAAAGTCTTTTGGACCTGAAACCTTTCCATAACCCAAATCCTTAACCTAAATCCCAAACCAAATTCCCTAACTACTCGTTATTTCATCTTCTTCCCTCACTGTCCTCATCAGTATTGTCACTAACCACTTGTTGAATGAGAAATGAATGGGATTAAAAAACTTCACCTTTTATAAGTTATTAATTTCATTTCATAGGTGGATTGGTCAGCAAACCTATCTAATTACCATCTTCGAAGCCTCAAATATCTGGGAACAACTATTTCTCCATTTTGTTCTTTATCAGCTAGCCTACAGCTTTAATCAAAATATCTTGTTTTTGTTTTCACATGCAATGATTATTGCTTAACGAGTTAAATTTCTTAGTGTAGCATACATTTCAATGTTGACCTCATAATATTTCTCTATTTTGTCCCTTTCAGTTTGTATGATTGTGGGGAAAATGTTGTAGGAAAATAGTCCTGAGAAAAATTGCGCATAGAAAAATTTCAAAAACTGGGTGAGTTTAAGTTTTGATAGTGGGAGTGAGAGAATGCTATTAAGATTTTCCCTTGTTAATAAGAAATTCATTTTCCTTGGATGTTGGGTCCAAGCCAAGATGGGAAAATGGTTTTCCCATGAAACACTTACAAACCACATTTTCCTACACAATCATACAGACCCTTACATTTTGCTTGAAGTTCACTGTAAGTGGAGCATTGACAGGACCTCATTTTCCCTTTTCAGCCAGCCATCGGCACTGTTCTGGGTTTTATTGGATGTAAGATGATCTTGGATTTCTTTGGTGGGTATCTTTCAAACTCAGTTCACTTTTATTTTCTTTGTATCAGCTAAATCTACTCAAGGAGAGACATTAGAATATCACACTTCTTTGTGCAGGATACCATGTATCAACTGAGGCTTCTCTGGGTTTCGTGGCAACTAGTCTCAGTGCTGGTGTGCTGTTGAGTCTCTTGAAGAAGTCTGAATAAAGAACCTAGAGAAGCAAAACAGCAGGTGTTGAAGAGTTTTTTTTTTCTTTAACCGGTGAATTGGTTTGTTTTGAGTGGTTTTGTTACATGAGTTTCAGACCATCTGAAGTGAAGAGGTCTTTTCAGTTGCGCGCAGGGGCGGAGCTAGTAAGGAGCTGGTGGGGGCAATTGCCCCCACAGAACTTTGAGACACCCCTACATTTTCAACCAATTACATGTCCCATTTGTACCCACTCCCTCACCTCTCTCCCCATTTGCCCCCACACCCTCACCCCTCCCTCCATTCAAGTTCTTCAACTATACAACTAATCATTGTTTGCCCCCACTAAAAGAAAATCCTGGCTCCTCCCCTGGTTGCGCGAAACAAACAAATAAGACTGAACAAGACAGGAAATCATTCTTGGTCCCTAACCATTCATTTCTATGTTACCGAAAAATAGCACACACACACACACACACAGAAAGTTGTCTCAGTTTGTGTCGGATAAGCAACTTTACTGAGAAAGTGTTAATGAGATTATATCTATTGGTTGCACATGCAGGAGGATGGAAACCATGATTTGATGGGATACAAGATGTTAGCGGAATTTAAATGGTGAGATGATTTTAGAAGGTTTCTTCAGTGAATGGGGAGAAATAAAAATTCAGTCTGGAAGAATTCCGGACCCATCAAATAAAGGATCTTGAGTCGGATACCTACTATTGACATATTCACATCTTTTTTATTTTATTTTATTTTTTTGTATTCTATTTCTTGTTGATAGGATACATGGATAAATATATGAAAATACGGAAAGTGAAATGCTGGTATCCTGTTGTGTATTTGTGTTATTTTGTGAGACTGGCGGTGTGTTTGGATTGAGAGAAATGGAGAGAAGAGAAAATAAGCGAGTTTCTCTCTATTTCTCTTGTTTGGATTGTTAAGTGGGGGAGATTAGAGAGAGGAAGAGGAGAGAACAATGGTAAATTCTCTGACGCCTCCCTCTGACACATGCCCCCATACGCCCGATGTGGCATGAGCTAGAATCATAGATTCAAGGATACACAATTGGGTATCTCAAAGGAAAAAAAATCTATGGTTGTAGCTGGACTCATTTTCTTTCTCTCCTCAAGGGGAGAGAGTCTTTTAAAATATTTTATAATTCCAACTCTGCCTTTGGTGTCGTTTAAGATATTTTAAAATTTTAAATTTATCCCAATTTCTCCCGTCGTGGTGGGGAGAAACTGAGTTTATCTTCTCTTCTCTCAACCCAAACAAAAGGTACCGAGTTTTTTTTTTTCCCTATACAGACAAACTTTTTATTGATAATTAAAGAAGGATGAGACGACCTTTAAATAAAGAGATTACAAACTTAATTTCTCTCCTTACAAACCAGGTTCAATCTAAAATGAAAAATCCTCGAAAAACACATCAATAAACTTAAATAAAAAGAACGCAAACCTCAAAGTACTAATGATAACCTATTGAGTAGTATATTCATTCCCTTAAAAAATTCATAAAATCCTCTCATTCCTGAGGTCCCAACATACTGCAATATGCCTATATAATAGAAGATGATTGATATATCTCAATTCGATGTGCACATGAAACTAGAAGCATGGTCATGGTTTTAAATCTCGTCCGACACCGAGACGACTTGTCCGAGTTGTCTAGGTATGATGAGTTGACAAGTCGTTTCAAAGATATGGTTTGTTCTAATTCTAAAGCTATTTTTTAAATCTCGTACGAAACATCTCAAATAAATAGGATATCTCGTCTAAGATGACTCAACCTTATTCATGGAAATGAGCTTTAAAATCATGACATGACTAGGAAGTCCACCGAAATAATACATCTATATATATATATATATATATATATATTATGGGAAATGTTCAGCAACAAACATTTTGACAAACATTTTGGCAAAACATTTTTGAAAATATGGGTTACAGGTTTTGGAATGGGCTGATTTTTGGTGAGGATGATCTCTACGGTGAGGAGATCATCATCACCAAAAATCAGTCCATTCCAAAACTTCTAACCCATCAAAAATGGTTTACAAAAAATGGACGGTCCACGATTTTTCAACATGTTAACACGGGGCTAGAAGTTTTGGAATGGGCTGATTTTTGATGAGGATGATCTCCTCACCGTAGAGATCATCCTCACCAAAAATCTGCCCATTCCAAGACCTCTAACCCATGTTTTGAAAAATGTTTTGCCAAAATGTTTGTCAAAATGTTTGTTGCTGAAAGGGACCCTATATATATATATATATATATATATATATATATATATATGATATGATTAGCAGTTAGAAGCCCAAATCACAGACGGGAAAATTGAGATCGCTGCATGTAATTTGATAGAAAATTTATCTTCACGACTACGTCTTCAATCCTTCATTGAAAGAGGCTAGAAATAATAACCCTTTTCTAGAAATAGAAATTCCTCTTATATGCACAACTAATCATGTACAGATATTAAATAAATAATCATTTTACATCAAGGTTGACTTGGGCCAATTTTTGAAAATATGGGATAAGTCATCTTGGATCTCGGACAAGTCAGATTGCCTGGTTACCTCTGCGATTGAGATGACTCACCTAAGTTCATAAACCATGAAATTGAGTTGGTTTCCTACGTAAAAATTCTATTTAAACCCAACCAATCCTGTGTATAATAAGATTTTAGAAAGCTAGGCTAGGTATGGAGGCCTCCAATATTTTCCCATTGTTGAAAGTCATGATGATCATGGGGCACACTCAAATCAACTCTCGTCTCCTGACATGACAAGTTTGGGAACAGTAGATATGTATGCCTCGTGATATGTTGCTCCATTGAGATACACATTTTTATAGGAAAGTGCAGTTTTGTATCCCGAGACGTACAGATCCATGGTTCCCAAACTTGTCACGTCAGGAGAGTCGATTGAGTGTGCTACATGGTGTTAGTTAGATTATCATGATTCTTGGGTATCAATTTCTTTTTCTAAAAATTATTGCCATGATAAAGCCAATCATTGGTGCTGACATGTTGTTGATTAATGCTTTTAAGAGAGAGAGAGATTACATAAATAAATAAATAAATAAAATTATTATTTTTTAGCCAAGCATCCCAAGTATCCAACAAGATAGAATAAAGAACACCCATACATGCACACATTTAAGTAAAAGAAAACAATGAAAATGCCTGAGGAAGAGTTCCTCCTGTGGTTGGTATTCATCCACAGATTTGGTGTAGAAACGCTTGACAGAGCAAAAAAAATATCTCAAGTGAGTACTGGGACTGTCAAGCACTCTCCAAATTCTCTCACCAAGTTTAGGAACAATAGTTGCATTTAAGAAATCCATCTGTAACAGACAAATAAGTTAGAATCAGAATACAGATAAAAAAAAACAACTAATAGTAAGTGGGACCCAAGAGTTAGCAACTGATCCATAATAGAATAATGAATTTCTGACGCCCCCCTCTGATATATGCTCCCTGACGTGGCACATGCTAGGACCATATTTTTTTCCTCAGGATACACAACTGTAAGTACTTATGGGGATGTACAGTTGTGTATCCCAAGGAAAATCTATGGTCCTAGCCCATGCCACATCTGGGAGCATATGTTAGAGGGGGGGCGTCAGAAAATCACGACTCTTCACGATATATATATATGAGTCGTGATGAATGCATGCGGTCATGGTACTCAGTTAGGTACGCGGCTGATGTGGCAAGCGCACAAAACCATAGATCATTTTCATCGGGATACACATTAAAAAGATGTGTGGTTCTGTGCCCTTGCCATGTCATCCGCGTACCAAGAACACGTGCATTCATCATTATTCTATATATATATATAATATAGAGAGAGAGAGAGAGAGAGAGAGAGAGAGAGACCTCTTAGAACACATTTGTTTGTAGATCCAAAAGTTCAGGATCTACAACTTTAGCTTCCTTTTCAGCATCAGCAAAGATAGGAGCCTCAAGTTGAGGTGGGTTCTGGGTATCAATGCAAATATCAGCACCTAAAATCTGATAGAATAGTACACAAAAAAACAAAAGCAAGAGGAGAATAATCCAGCATGCATCAACATGAAAAAAAGGACTTCTCTTGAATCCCTTTTCATATTGTTTTCTTTAAGCCAAAAAACAAAAAAAAAAATAAAAAAATAGTAAAAAGTTTAGTTATCGGTCATGATATCTAAGATTTTATATTTGAAATATATAGCATTCAATATTTTTGTACAATAGAACAGTGTGACATAATAGAAATGAACACATTTGCAAAAATATTACTCCAATGGGTGATACACCAATGGAAAGTTGTTTGAGATGGTTTGATTACGTGTAACAAAGGCCGAAAGCAGATTACAATAGAATGAACAAAAGACATGGCTGACCCTTTTTTGGTAAGTCTTTGAAGATGATGACAATGAACTCTAACACAAGTAGCCCTTCTTGTAATTTGTTTAAAATCATATTGGTTCATAAATATAAAAAAATCAATAATGCAAATTAATATGCTTATATTGACAGTTGCTTCAACTCAATGTGATAAGGTTTATGATTCTAACCATGCAACGGACTAGAGCCCAATTGATACCACGGAAGAATGGGTGCTGCTTAACTTCATTTGCTCCTTCATGTGAGCCCAATCTGTTTTTGGGATCTCTGTGTAACAACCGGTACATTAACTGCCTTCCATGGAGACTTACCTGCACAAATACCAAATTTCATTTGAATTCTACACTTTTGTGATTCTAAAATGAGTAGCAGAATTTCAACAAAAAAAAAAAAGTCTCATACACTGCAGACACTCCACTAGTAGAAAATTATCGTGTCTTGTTTTTTCCAAAATTGTTTTACACTTATTTATATTATCATTAAAAAAAAAAAAAAATCTTTAGTATCATCTATATGAAATCATACTCTTCATTTAGAATAATATATCTGTCAATGTATGGAGATGGTTAATGTAACGAAATAATAAGTGTAAAATAGAATGTCTCACCGGAATACGTCCTGGAAATTTAAGATCCTTGTGCAGAACATTGGCAAAGGTTTTCTGCCTTGTCTTTCCTCTAAATGGTGTATAACCATAAAGCATTTCATATAGAAGAATGCCTAACAATTAAAATCATTATGACTTAATCAGTTAAGAGGTACATAAATTAGAAGATGGAATTGTCCAAAAAAAAATTCTTAAAAATGTTTATACTAATGCAACTTTATCACATTGCAGACATCAGAAATAGGGATTGATGATCTTGAACTATAAGAAATATGTACATACAAGAAGAGTGGTTAGTGGGTTGGCAACTAATCGGTGAGAAAGGGTTTTGCACCCATTTGATATAATAAGAAGCCCGGATTATAAAGTTCTCATATCAATCTGATGATCGAGAGCGTAAGATGACATATCGACCACTAAAACAATAGTGGAGCTTGATAAAACAATGAAGGATCTAGATAGAGTATAACACTCAAAAATTTCTCACAAATGCAAGGATGGAGAAACAGTGGTACCAAAATGAAGAGATTGTTGTAAATTATTCCTTGATTCCCAATTAAATGAACATTCATAAAACGTCTGACGTTTAAATCAATTTTCATTATTTAGATCTGAACTTGATGAATTACTTGGCCTTGATGATTATAGACAAAATAAGACCTTTTCCAAGATTCTGGAATAGTTGACCTATGAAGGAGTCTAGGAACAAAATCTTAGGAGTGGCATATTGGAAGAAATATGACATTAATCAGATATTCTTTTTCCCATGAAGAGGTGTGACTGAATTTGAGCATAAAGGGATGAAAATAACCTAAAACATCTGATTTTTCCAAGTAATTTTTGTGAAGGATTAAGTTAACCTTCTCACAAAAGCCTTACAGATCTCTAGTTCGAACCTTTGTTCATTCTTTTTTTAGAACAGAAGTTTACATGCAAGTTTGAGCTAGAAAAATGCTCCAAGAAGAAAACTTGTAGTTACAGCGTCTGTTGAGTGAATAAATAGGGCTACCGCATTTAGCAAAAAATTTCGTTATGGAATACAAACTTACCAAGAGCCCACCAGTCAACTGCACTAGTATGGCCAGCTCCAGTGATGATTTCCTGCAAAAATAATTGAAAATTAAAAGTTATTTTTTATTTAGTAATGTATAAATTAGAAAATAAAAAAATAAAAACAAAAACTGTCTCAAAGCAGAGAAAAGCCTGGCTTTGCTAACATGGCTAATTTAGACAACACACTAACCGGTGCTATGTACTCCTCCGTTCCAACAAAGGAATTTGACGCTCGCATTGGTTCAGCCATAAATATTGGAGGCAATTGTTTTTTCTGTTGCTTCTTCTTTTCCTGGCTATATTGAATTAAAAGCTGAAAAGTACATCTTAGACTCATTAGCCTATGCAACAATAATACACCAAAACCAGAACCCAAATAATCGTAAAATCAAAACAATGTACGATTATTAGAAGCTAATAACATTCGATAGTTGAAACAACACCTGTGGTTTGCAAGATGTCAGACATGAGAGGTCAAAATCTGTCAAGGATACATGCCCATTGTGCTGGAGTAATACATTTTCAGGTTTCAAATCCCTGTATATTATACCTGTATAAAAACAATGATTTTCCATGAAATACTCATGTTTGTTTGATGACATAAATGGGTTAATATGAACATGTTTTTAATGTATAAGTGGATGATAGTCTGAGAAACATCTTTAAGTGAATTAAAAGCAAATTATGCATTTTCAATTGTCTATCCTTGAAAGAAAAGGATGACATTTTCATTTCAGTTTGCAACATAGTAATCACATGCTGATTTTTGAGTTCATTTTCTTTTGGAAAGAAAAATTCAGAGGTGATGTACATGTACTCTACCTTGACAGTGAAGGTACTCCAGTGCAACAACTACTTCTGCAGCATAGAATCTGCACTTATAACAGCTGTGTCAGAGGCTTATTTTTTAAAAGAAATCATCAGTAAAGTATTACTAATATAAAACAATATAATCGAAAATATAATATCCATGACAAAGGCACAAAAGCATATTGGACCATGTCAGCTGTAAACATAAATTGACCCCAAATAGGAATACTAATAATAATAATAATAGCTACTACCACACTGTTAACCAACCAACTACTCCAAAGGACCGATGGAGAACTATGAATATATATGAGGGTCACAAGGCTTAACTGGGATATGACACACCCGAGAGTGGAGGAAAATATAGAGTCAACTCATCCATAAGGTTGGAAAGAATCAAACCCGTGACCTATACAAACCTAGCACTCTGATACCATGTTAACCAACCAATTACTCCGAAAGACCAATCTATTTGAGAGTGGGAGAACTATGAATATAAGAGGGTCACGGGGCTTAACTGGGGTATGACACACCCAAGAGTGGAGGAAAATATACACTCAACACTCCCCCTCATTCATAAGGTTGGAAAGAATCGAACCCGTAACCTATACGAACCTAATGCTTTGATACCATGTTAACCAACCAACTACTCCAAAAGACCGATCTAATGAGAGTGGGAGAACTATGAATATAAGAGTCCCAGGGCTTAACTGGGGTATGACACACACGAGAGTATAAGAAAATATACACTCAACACACACTAACAAAACTCCTGGGCATATTATGCTTTGCTGTCATTATGAGAAGCCTTACCTTACAGCATCTTCCTTAAGGACCTTCATAGGCTGCCTGTCCAAAAGCATAAAGAGCTCTCCACCAGGGAAGTAATCAGTTATCAAACAAATATGTGTTTTAGTCTGCAAAATATGTTGAAAACAATCCCATCAAATTACCAAAAAAAAATTCATAAGAAATTCCAAAATAAGATTCCAAAAATCAATATGTGAAATTTGTCTATTTTTATATGAAGCTGGTAAGCATTTAATCTCATTTTAAAAGTAAAGAGAATAAATTAAATAATAAGGAAAGTTAGGCAACATCAGAACATATTAGACCTATCTTTGTACAGTAAGATTAATGAATGGAAAATGATTATATCATTATATAACTCATAATTGGAATAACGAACCTGAAAAGATGCATATAATGCAGGAAGAAAAGGGTGGTCCAGCATGTCAAGAATTTCTCTTTCTGCACAAGCTCTATGTACCTGCAACAAAGGATACAAATAAATTATTGTAAAAGAAAAAAAATGGATAAAAACTCATGAATGTCAACTTTAAAGTACTTTTTACTCTACTATCCCAATGAAAAAGAAAACTGCCAACTATAAGTTGCATGAATAACTTTAATCACCACATTTAATGGCTAAAAGTCTATAGTATATTCTGAAGAAGAAGAAAAAAAACAATAGAAGCTGAGCTATAAACTAGATGAAATATTTTTCTATAGCTAATTCAACATAGAATGTGTCAAGAAAACTGTGTGATGGGCAATGCTAATAACTTTTATAGCTGAAGAGAACTAAAAGTTGCAAAAATAACTTAAATCACAATCTAATGGCTAAAAAGCTAAGATCGCCCATTCCACAAGGTATAAAAGAAGAAAAAAAGGTAAACTGACCTACAAGCAAGACTTAATATAATTTTTTGTCTAAACTCAATATAGAAGACGATAAGAAAACCAGGTAACATACAACGTCGATAAATCATGGAGAAAGAAAAAATAATCAACCTATAAAAAAAGGAAAATAATGAATATGAATTATAAAAATCACAATTCAACAAATGACACAGGCAACAACGATAATGGAGCCACCTTGAACAATATTTTCACATGAAGAAAAAAAAATCTGCATAGATGATAGTTCATAGTTGTGGTTCCATGCTTGAAAAAAAAAATCAATATGATGTAATCATAATTTTGAAGATTGTTAGATTTCCTACAGAAGGCCTAGAAACATAGATTCAAAACTTTGAGTTCAGTACCTTGTTACGGTTAAGCATAACACCCTTCTCCATAGCCTTCATTGCAAAGTGTTCTCCGGTTCCACACAATTCCACCAAATGTACACTGTCGTACAGAGTCAACATGTAATGTTTAAAAATTGATAGACAATATATCAATGAGAGATTTTAACTGAACATGTTTGATAATAACAGAATTCAGAAACAAATAAACACAAACCTGCCAGTGTCACCAGATCCCAGCGCTTTCACTGGCCTAAAATGTTTCAGGCCTATCTGTTCTCCACTCTCCAGAATCTGTAATGCAAAGGTTGGATAATCAAACTAATGAGATATTGAAAATGTTGCATCTCAATTAAATCATAAATATAGAATTAAAAACAGCTCTAACAAAGATGCAAACAGGTAAGGCCTTATGATCGGATGATATTCAGATAGAAGAATGGACATACATGGCTAACTAAGCTATTCAGTAATATTTTAAAGACTATAGCGGTGCCAGATGTATGGAGAAAAAGTATCATAGTAACCATGTGAAAGAATAAAGAAGACATTCAAAGCTGTAACGACCATCAAGGTATTGAACTTATGAGTCATACAATGAAACTATGGGAAAGAGTGATACAGAAACGAATATATCAAAGAACAAACTTGGTTTTATGCCAGGCAATCAACAATTGAACCAATCTTTCTACTTAGACAGATGATATAAAAGTACAGGGGAATGAAGAAGAATTTCAATGTGGCTTTCATTGACTTAAAGAAAGTATATGATAGAGTACCAAGATAACTAATTTGGTAGGTATTTGAAAATAAAAGGGAATCCCATATAAATACATTGACATAATTCGGGATACGTATGATATGGATGTGACTAGTGTGAGAGCAAATGGAGAGGAAACAAATGAGTTCAAAGCTTCAATTGGTTTTAATCAGGGATCTGCTTTGAGTTCACTTTTATTTGCACGAGTCATAGATGAAGTAACTATTTATATTCAAGAGAGCACATACCTTGTTAAATGATATTTATGGATGATACTAGAGAGGAGTCAACATAAAACCAGAACAATAGAGAGAGGTGTTGGAGTCTAAGGGCATTATAATAAGTAGAATCAAGACCGTATAATTGGAGAGTAAATTTAATACTGATACTTAAGAAGAGGAATGTCCAATAAAAAATGATGAAAGAAAAATTCCCCAAAGACACCACTTTTGTTAAAGTGGAAGTCTGGTTCATGAGAGCTATGTGATAAATGCATATCAACCAAGTTAAAAGGAAAATTTTATAAGATGGCTGTAAGGTCAACTACACTTTATGATTTGAATGTTAGACGGCCAAGAAGAATCATGTTAATAAATCAAGTGTAACAGAGATGAGTATGTTGAAATGAATGAGTGGAAAGACTAGGAAAGATAAAATTAGGAATGAACAAATTCGAGAAAATGTAAGAATGTATCTAGAGGCGAGAGAGAAAATCAAGTAATATGGTATGGGCATGTTCAAAGAAGGCCAATTATGACCTCATCTAAAAGAAATATTTAAGCTGAACAGTCCAAAAGAGTGAGAGGAAGACCCAAAAGAAAGTGGATTGAGATAATGAAAGCAAATATAAAAACACTTTCAATAATAAAAGTCCTGGCTCTGGACAGAGTGGAGTAGTGGAACAAGATTCATTTAGCTGACACCAAATATTTGGAAAAAGGCTTTAATGATGATAACTAACTGAAGTTTCCAGAAGTCCAATGGAAGGTAGAGAGCTGGTATGAATGCAATATTAGATTTATTGATCTATACTGCAACAACATATGTTCTAAAAAAGCATTCAAGGCGATGATAATTTGATGTGAGCCATGGCTACATGTACCCATGTGATTATAATCATTTGATGTAAATCAATAATAGCCATTAAAAAGTAAAGAAAGTGCAAATCTTCATCTTAGATCCACGAAGAGCAAAAGGGGAGCATAAACTAATTCAAGATGAAAGCAGCAGAAAACAACTATAATATGTGGTAAGCATATTATAAAATAGGAAACAAAGAAAAACTGAAAGAGTTCTATACCTTTTGAATAGCTCTCCATGGTTTGCTGTCCTTCCTATGGGGTTTTGGCAGAACGATCTTTGAGTGATTGATCCAAAGATCCTCTGGTTTCTACATGGAGCCAACAATATTAATTTATTTTGAATGGTAAGCCAACAGAAGTTATTACAATCTTAATAATGGATCTTGATCAAAATTTGGGTGTAAATATTTAGAACTTACCAAATTAGCATCAGGAAGTTCTCTCACTGCATCATCAACATTTTCAGCAGTTTCTTTCACCTAAATGTCAATATCAGAACGCATATGCACTCTTAGAATTATTTGGAAGACAAGTATCGTTTCGTGATTAAACCAAAGTCGCAAAACAAGTATATAATTCTATAGTCGACCATGAGCAACTTATACGCCATGGAACCACTACTCTCATAAGTCATAAGAGGTTGGATCTGGGGCAAATTTGAGTTTCTCCAATTTTAGAAAATAACCAATCTTTAAAATTGGGAAGGATTCCAAAAAAGAATTTAGGAAGAACAAACACCAGTTTTGAACTCTCTTGTGCTGTATCCTCAGGAATGCAGTTGTGAAGTGGCTCAACATGCTCACTACCATCAAGTTGTACCCCAATAAAATATTGTACTTCTCCCTGTTTACAGAAACAAATTAGAATTATATACAATATCTCAAATGAAAAACAAAATTAGTCAATTTGAGAAAAAAAAAAATGCACCAATGATGCAAAATTATACAAAAATTAACTGAAGATCATTTTAAAGGGATTTTACCTTCTGGTCACGCATAGGCTGCAGATGGAACAGATTCCAGAACTTTTTCCCTGCATGAATTCAAATAAATTAAAAATCATGGTGTAAATACGAAGAAACGGGTATACCCAAATTATTTAATCAGATACAGTTTTAAATATTTGCATACCCAAATAAATTTATCCGTTTATATAAAACTTTTGTCGTGAATTTACCTGATACAGTTTTAAAATATTTACATACCCAAATAAATTTATCCATTTATATAAAACTTTTTTCATGAATTTACCTTTATTCTATACCTGTTTTGGTTTTAAAATATTAGGTTTTATAATTTTGAAAATCAATATCAATAAGGATACAAAGGAAATTATAAATTTACCTGGGTAAGTAAATATTTTAAAACCATATTATTCGGTTACGTAATTCTTGAAAAACTTTTATCCAACAGTGTAAAACACCCTTAAATCATTTTACATCAGATTTGAATGGATTCAAAGTGGAGATAGTCTTTAGGGAGTAAAATTACAAGTAATATTAAACTATATTGTCACACATTATCCTAAACAAACACATGAGGCTAACTAAAAAATTGCCCAAGAAAGAGTACCGCTTTTTGTGTAGTTTATGAGCTGCACAGTAACATCTGTTTGGTTATCAATAGCTGCTCTTATTTTTTTCACTGTTGCTGGATCAGTTTCAGGGCCTTGGAGGAACCTACAAGAATCCCAAAAATATATATTTAAAAAAAAAGTTAATGATAAAAGAATATATCAAAATATTAATTGCTCATAACCAAAGATACTTGAATTATTAATTGGGTGAACAAAACCTATAATTGAACTTCCTGAGAGTTTTGGGGGATTGAATTTGTGGGTTTGGGTACTCGAGCAAGGGTTAGGGCTTTAGAGTATCCCTTTTGTGGATTTTTTTTGTCTGTCGTGCTTGAGCTTCAACTGCCTGTCTACCTCAGTTCCTCTTCATGCCCAAGCATTTAGAACAGTAGCCAACCGTTAAGACTCGAACAGTCCAACTGAAAAGTAAGGGCGGATCAACCCGAGATTGGGTCGGGTTTGGGTTGAAACAGCTCCGGATGGGTCCAGGCTTGAATGTTTTAGTATATTGTTATAAATTGATTTAAATTTCAAAAGAAATTAGTTTTTCTTAGTATTTTGTGATAAATCAGATTAATAGATGTAAAAATGAAAAACAAAAAATTATCTTTACTTCAATTGAAATAATTTTAAGAAATATTCAAATATAAAAAAAAAACATAAAATAAATAAAGATTATTGTGAGATGCCTAGTATTGTTATTAGGCTAGAACTTCAGGAGGCAAAACAGTATTTTTTTTTTTTTTTTATAAGTAGTAATTCATTCATATAAGAAAACCAGGTCAGTTGCATGTATATATATATATATATATATATATATATATATATATATATATATATATATATATATATATATATATATACTGTGTTTAATACAAAACAGTATTAAAAAGGACTTCCGCTACCCGATGAATTTTTTTAGGTATATATATATGGGGGGCATTCAGCACCTAACATTTTGCCCAACCATTTTTGTCCTACATGGGTTAGAAGTTTTGGAATGGGCTGATTTTTGGTGAGGATGATCTCCTTGGTGAGGATGATCTCTACGGTGAGGAGATCATCCTCACCAAAAATCAGCCCATTCCAAAACTTCTAGCCCCATGTTTATAAGTTGAAAATTTGTGGACTGTCCATTTTTTGTAAACCATTTTTGATGCGGTTAGAAGTTTTGGAATGGGCTGATTTTTGGTGATGATGACCTCCTCACCGTAGAGATCATCCTCACCAAAAATCAGACAATTCCAAAACTTCTAACCCATGTTTTGAAAAATGTTTTGCCAAAATGTTTGGTGCCGAACATTTCCCTATATATATATATATATATATATATATATATATGGGTAGTGTTCAAGGGCAAACTTTTTAGCAAACTTTTTGGCAAAACATTTTTCAAAACATGAGTTAGAGGTTTTGGAATGGGCTGATTTTTGGTGAGGATGATCTCTACGGTGAGTAAATCATCCTCACCAAAAATCAGCCCATTCCAAAACTTCTAACCCTTGTTTACCAGTTGAAAAATCGTGGACCGTCCATTTTTTGTAAACTGTTTTTGATGGGGTTAGAAGTTTTGGAATGGGCTGATTTTTGGTGATGATGATCTCCTCACCATAGAGATCATCATCACCAAAAATCAGCCCATTCCAAAATCTCTAACTCATGTTTTGAAAAATGTTTTGCCAAAAAGTTTGCTAAAAAGTTGGCCATTGAACGCCCCCCTATATATATATGGGTCCCGTTCGGCACCCTAAGTTTTACCACACACTTTAACAAACGCGTTTTGTCTTACATGGGTTAGAAGTTTCGGAATGAGCTGATTTTTGGTGAGGATGATCTCTATGGTGAGGAGATCATCCTCACCAAAAATCAGCTCATTCCAAAACTTCTAACCTCATCAAAATTGATTTATAAAAAATGGACGGCCCACGATTTTTCAACGTGTAAACATGGGGCTAAACATTTCGGAATGGGCTGATTTTTGGGGAGGATGATCTTCTAATCATAGAGATCATCCTCACCAAAAATCAGCTCATTCCAAAACTTCTAACCCATGTAGGACAAAAAACGTTTGTTAAAGTGTGTGGTAAAACTTAGGGTGCTGAACATTTCCCATATATATATATATATATATATATATATATATATATATAGGGTAGCGTTCAATGGCAAACTTTTTAGCAAACTTTTTGGCAAAACATTTTTCAAAACATGAGTTAGAAGTTTTGGAATGGGCTGATTTTTGGTGAGGATGATCTCTACGGTGAGTAAATCATCCTCACCAAAAATCAGCCCATTACAAAACTTCTAACCCGTGTTTACCAGTTGAAAAATCGTGGACCGTCCATTTTTTGTAAACTGTTTTTGATGGGGTTAGAAGTTTTGGAATGGGCTGATTTTGGTGATGATGATCTCCTCACCGTAGAGATCATCCTCACCAAAAATCAGCCCATTCCAAAACCTCTAACTCATGTTTTGAAAAATGTTTTGCCAAAAAGTTTGCTAAAAAGTTGGCCATTGAACGCCCCCCATATATATATATATATATATATAGATATATATATATATAGGGAAATGTTCGGCACCAAACATTTTGGCAAAACATTTTTCAAAACATGGGTTAGAGGTTTTGGAATGGGCTGATTTTTGGTGAGGATGATCTCTACGATGAGGAGGTCATCATCACCAAAAATCAGCCCATTCCAAAACTTCTAACCCCATCAAAAATGGTTTACAAAAAATGGACGGTCCATGATTTTTCAACTTGTAAACATGGGGCTAGAAGTTTTGGAATGGGCTGATTTTTGGTGAGGATGATCTCCTCACCATAGAGATCATCCTCACCAAAAATCAGCCCATTCCAAAACCTCTAACCCATGTTTTGAAAAATGTTTTGCCAAAATGTTTGTTGCTGAACGGGACCCTATATATATATGGGAAATGTTCAGCAACAAACATTTTGGCAAAACATTTTTCAAAACATGGGTTAGAGGTTTTGGAATGGGCTGATTTTTGGTGAGGATGATCTCTACGGTGAGGAGATCATCATCACCAAAAATCAGCCCATTCCAAAACTTCTAACCCCATCAAAAATGGTTTACAAAAAATGGACGGTCCACGATTTTGCAACTTGTAAACTGGGGCTAGAAGTTTTGGAATGGGCTGATTTTTGGTGAGGATGATCTCCTCACCGTAGAGATCATCCTCACCAAAAATCAGCCCATTCCAAAACCTCTAACCCATGTTTTGAAAAATATTTTGCCAAAATGTTTGTTGCTGAACGGGACCCTATATATATATATAAAAGTCTGACTTATATGTACATGCAACAGCGACCCATATATATGTTGTTTTTTTTTTTTTCATAATCTCTGCCGTTGATAGTGAATTTTTCTCCCTCTCCTCCATGGACGTAGGCAATTTGCCAACCCATGTAAATCTGTGTTCTTTGTATTTTCTTCTTTCAATATATGAAAGAATGTATGAAGGATTAATCTCAACTTTCAAAACGTACCTGCAATTTCTTCCCAAGATTTCTTCACGACTGTACTCTGTCAACTCCAAGAAGCTATCAGATGCGAATATCTAAAAAATGGATTTGTTAGAATCGATGAAGAAAATAATGGTTGTAGTACCAATTAAAGAACAAAATTGGAGCTCAGCAACGATAGAGACTAGTTCGAGGTCGAAATCTTACAATGGGATTATCTGGCAACCTTGGATCAGTGATGACGAAGTTCTTCTCTATACGTTCGAGTGTGGTAGCAAGATCAATACCTCTTCTCATTTCCTTTTGCCTTACTTTATCGTCGACGCTGTCTGGCCTCTCATCATAGTCATCGTCACTTTCTTCGTCCTCCATTGAAAATTCCACTTCGTGGTTTTCCACATTCGAATGGCTTTTCCCTATGAGTCTGACGGAAAGAAACTTGACTTTAGCGCTGTGTTTAGATTGAGGGAAATGGAAAGAAAAGAAAAGAAAAACCGGAGAGAAATGGAGGGAAATGAAATGCTCATGATTGAAAAAGAGGAACAATAAAAATTACATTTTTTTCTCTTCAAATTTAAGTATTTTTTATTGGTAAACCGAACAATAAAAATTAATATACATATATTAAAATACTAATATCCAAAATTTCATGGGAATCTATAAAATCATGCTTTCTTTTACAAATTAAATACTATTAAGAATAGTCATAGTTTATTTTTCTAATGCAAGAGAGTCAAGGTGCAATTGCCAGTGTATAGAGATAATTTTGTGAAGATTCCCGACAAACGTAGGCGGCTGATATGGAAAAGGCACAAAATTATAGATCTTTTTCTTCGGGATACACAAGGAAAAAGATCTACGATTCTATGCTCTTGCCATGTCAACCATGTACAGACAATGTATATATTGGCATGCCGTTTTATCATTAATCTTTTTTAAATAAAATTGAAGAGAAATAGTCTCTGTTCCGAATATATGGAGTCCTTGTTATTTTTCTTTCTCTTTACATAAACAGCTCGTTGGTATTTCATATTCCTTAATCTCAATCACAACTACAAACAAATTAAGACTTTAAATATTAATTTTCTAACATTTTTTCTTTTTTTCTTTTTTCACTTGAAAAATTCATTGTTGGTGTCATCTATTAAATAGGCAATATTCATTTAATTTTTATTTTTATTCAAAATAATATTGTAAACAATGGGTACTACTAACAAGTATTTTGTGAGGTCAATTACAGTTATTTGGGTCTTGTTAACATGTGCTCTTAGGGCACACATTTAGGTGCATTAAATGCATGTTGGAAATAAGCATTTGAGGGTGTTTTGGTTTTAAAAAATCTTGGTATTTTTGGTAGGAAATTCAATTTTCAATGTGCATTTAATGCATCCAAACATGTGCCCTTAAGGCAGTTAACAAAATCCAACAATGATAAGCATGTTTTTAAGCCAAAGCAATGGTAACAAGAATAAAACCATACCCCATGAAAGAACGAAGACCCGATTTTCTTGGTTTCTTTTCAGGTACTTCGCTTATTCGCTGCATGGAGTTTCTCATACTACCATGCGAATTGCGTCTAAGAGGAGCCACATTCTCCGAATTTCTCCTCCCCAAGGCATCTGACTTTACCTGTCCTCCTCCTCCTCCACCACCACCCTCCGATTTCCTCATAAAAGGACGGTTCGTTGATTCCGAAAGGGCGCGGGGCTCCTTCACTGCCAGCAAAAGCTCAGAGACTGAACTAGCTGCCATCTCCTTCTGCCGAGCTGTAAATTTGAGCAAATATATTTTAATTTTTTTTTTTTAAGTAATTTGAGCAAATATTAGTGTAGCTAAAGTGCTCTTAGTAAAAGTGGGTGTAGTATCAATAGAACCTCTCACTTCAAATTGTGGGAATTTTTTTTTTTTTTTTCAACTTCAGGCCCATCTCGTCCTGGTTGTGGTCACATAAAAATGCGCTCAATAAATCATAAATGAGTCAAACTGGCCTTACTACGTTAGAAGAATTTCACACTCACCAAGGGTCCTCGGGCTGAACTAGTGGCATCAAAAACATAATCTAATGCTTCGGGGTTGTAGAGGATAGAATTCTATGAAATTAGAAAAAAAAAATTATTTTTCACTGTTGAATTTCAATTTTAAGTTTGGGAGTTATGTGGAAGTTCGGTAACTGCCCATTTTGAAAACCTTGGATCAAATTCAAAAAAATAAAATGCTTTTCAGTTTTTTTTTTTTGTTTTTTTGAATCTGAGTTTTAGAAGCAACTTAGAGGGCTGTGGTGTTGGATGGACCCACAGATATGGGCCTGATGGGTGTTTTCTCTCATAAAGAATATGAACCCAGTATCTTTTTAGGACAATAATATAACATTGGTGTGCCCAAGTCCATACCGTTGGATGGTCCTCGAGATTTGTTTGTTAGAGTGCAAAACACGTGAATCTAAGATGAAGGTGATATGTTGGTGAGTGGGCTTTAAATCACTTTCCAAAATTAAGCCACTTACAGGGTGGCTCCACCAGAAAAAGTAGGCCAATTAATAATGGGTTAGTGGTCGTATAAAGGAGTGGATCCTCTTTAGCAAATTTTTTTTTTTTTTTTTTACCCAGTACCCTATAGAGCCACGTGGACAAGACAGCAAAATCTCTCCATTTTAAACTTAGAAATTTAGTTGGAGTCGTGATAATATGATTCACCAGGTGGCATACTCAATCGATTTCCTGATGTGGACAAGTTTGGAACCATACATCTATATGCCTCGGGATACACTTTGTTATGGGGAAGTGCAATCGTATATCCTGAGACATACAGATCTACAATTCCCGAACTTGTCACGTCAGGAAATTGATTGAATATGCCACCTGGCGAGTCATATTATCAAGACTCATTCAATTATTAGTAGTCATCTATTTTCAAAGCCTTCCATGAAAAAAGATACCATCTTCAATTATTAGCAGATGTAAATTGGTTGAACCAAATTGAGCAAGGGTCTTGGGTCCAACCCTAGTACAATCAATTTGACGGATTTTTGGTCCAGCAATGGTTTATTCGATTTTTTAAAACATTGAATAAAGTGATACAAAGGAGAATGTAATGTGGGCAATACCATCGTATCGGATCAAAGATTCTGGCAATCCATTGGGCCGGACCATCTTATCCTTAATCCCTTCTGTATGTTTGCTAACCTCCACCTGCATTCTGTCCAACCAAAAATTATGTGATATAAGTTAAAAATGAAGAACACACATATATATATATAGTAGGGTCCGTCGAATTTTTCTTTTCTTTTTTTTGTCACGCATCCACTCATCCAATTCTTCTATCACATTACCCTCCACGCTACTGTCGCTATTAGAAAGTTGAAGCCCTACAAGTGGTGCTTTCAATTTGCTTTGTATTTGATTGGACATTAATGGGCCTGTAAATGGACCCCTTTGACTTGCATCAACGATGAAGACAAAACAAGGGTGGTGGGGGAGGAAACAAAGAAAAACCATGATTCAATCTTGAAAAAAAATTGATCGAGCAAATTAAATTCAATTGAGGATTTCACAAAATCCAAATTGACCAATTGCACGATGCCTGACATGATAGATTTGTAAATTAGGGTTGCCCTTGGTACGCAACTTCAAACGATTGGTTGATTCAGGATTTATGTGAAATTCAAGATTGACTTTTCTGTACGTGAAACAATTTCTCTTCAAGGTCCTGCTTGGCTCAATAGTGAGTTTCTAGTATTGATATAACATGAAAAAAAAAAAGATCAAATCCAACATAGAAATCATGGATGAAAATGAATGAAACTAAGAAGTTATCACTTATACCAATATTTGATGTTTAGATACGTTCAGACCATGGTCTGACTACTTTGATAAATTGTCAATTCAGTCATTGATTTGATTTTTAAAACATTGATGGATAGAGTAACAAACTTCTAATCTGGTAGTAATGCAATCTATATTATAAAATTTATATTAAAACAGCAACCTTTTAAAATATAAAATAAAATAAAGGGAAAAAAGAGAGAGTTGAAGAAGAGAATAATAAAGAAGAAAAGTAGAAACATAAAAAAAGATGAAGATGTAAAAACATTGATTAGGGGGCAGTACCAAAAAATAAGATTCTCAAAGTAGTTATATTTGATATGTTTTAGAGAGATTCTATTGGGATACCAACTGTTACTTACAACACACCGATCCTTTTGAAATAAAGCAATTATGATTGGTGTGTATGAGTAAATTAATGTTGGTGTGCTCATAGAAACTCTCTATGTTTTATCCTTTTGGTGTGGGCAGGGCGGAGCTGGTAAGGAGCTGGTGGAGGCAATTGCCCCCACAGAACTTTGAGACACCCCTATATTTTTAACTAATTACATGCCTCATTTGTCCCCACTCCCTCACCTCTCTCCCCATTTGCCCCCACACCCTCATCTCCCTCCAATTTTTGCCCCCACACCCTCACCTCCCTCCATTCAAGTTCTTCAACTATACAACTAATCATACTTTGCCCCCACTACAAGAAAATCCTAGCTCCGCCCCTGGGTGTGCATTAAGTAATTTTGTTAATTAACGTGATAGAAAAATAGAAAGAAGAGGAAGGAAAACATAGAGAAGGGTGGATACCCTCTATGTACTCTATATGTCACAGGAAAATGAAGAAGAAATTTTAATAAAAGAAGTCATATTTGAAGTTTTATCCATTTTTTGGTGTGTCATAAGTAATTTCATTAATTACCCTGTTATAATAAGAAAAACAATTGGTTCGGCAATATAAATTCTCTAAATTAAATAATAATATAAAAAAAAAAAAACACGAGTCGTGCTGGGGTGACACAAAGGTGACAAAAAAAAATGATGTGGTGTCCCGCACATTACCGTAGATGCTTTTCCACGAGATACGATTAAAAAACATCTATGGTTATGAGCACGCCACCGCATCATTTTTTTCACCTTTGTGTCTCCGTTTGTGTCATTCCAGTATTTTCCTAAAAAAACTCACCCAATAAACTTAAGAACCTTCCCAGAGTCATCCTTGATAGGAGAGATGGTAAGAAGATTCCAAAACGGCGTCCCATCCTTCTTGTAATTCAATAACCTTCCACAGTAATTCGTCCCAGATTCTAAAGCTTCTCTTATCTTTGACACATCTTCAGGATCCGTTCCAGACCCTTGTAGAAATCGACTGCACTCAACAACACAAAACCGTTATTACAGTTATAACAACAGTTACAAACTACAAAAGCAAGAAAAAAAGTTCATTAAACCATACCTGTTTCTGCCAATAACCTCTTTGGAGGTGTAACCAGTCATCTTAAAGAACCCAGCACTTGCATACATAATGGGATAATCAGGCTTGGTTGCATCAGACACGACAAATGTTTGTTGAAATGTCGATAAGGCATCTTTTAAATCCTCAGAAACTCTTGGAATCCCTCTCTCCTTAGTACCCATAACTCCATCCGATTCTTCGGAACTCCGAACCGAATTCCCCGAATCCCTTCTAGAAGTCCCAGCTTTATTCACATCTTCACCTGCAGATGTTCTCACACTCACACCTTGAAGCTTCCCAGTCTCTTCATCAGTCTTCAACACTAGTCCCCACTCGGCGGCTCTTTGTGCAGCGGCACCAACCCCGCTCGATAAGGGGATATCGTCCGTTGGTTTTTCAATGTTTCTTCGATTATTGTCTGATTGGTCCTTGATGGTGAGTGGTGATGATGGTGTTGGTGTTGGTATTGAGTCCTTGAGAGCCATCCATGAAGTGATTTCGGTTGGTCTACCTGATTTGGATAGCTTGTGTTCTACCGGTTCAGCTGCTCCTGCTGCCCCCCAATTGTCCCACGTGGATTGTGGACGAAAAGTTGGGGTGTTTGATCTGGAAACATGGGGAGACGGATTGAAGACTTCGAGTGAGCCTCTTGAGTCTCTTGGGAATGGTGCTCCAATAGGAGATTTCCCAGAGTTATCTGTTGGTTCCATTTGATCTGATTGGTATTTCGAGGAAATTAGTTAGAAATTTTGAATTATTTTGATTGTTAGAACAAGAGACTTTTTCATTCATGCAGACTACAGGCTCCAGATCGAGAGAGAGATGAATTCTCCTTAAAAAAATGATGATTCTTCTAATAGCAAACGACGTTTGACGATCTCCATCAAACATACGGCTAAGATATGACGAAAATTAGAATTCCTAGAGATTAGTAAACGAGTTATATATTTCATGGGAATTTAATATTCTTCCATCTAAACCGTCTCTATGATGGGGAATCCAAGTCTTGAAAATTCAACACGTGGCTAATTATAAACCACAAAGGCCGAACTTACTTCGTTGACACTGCTTTCAACTCTTTGATGACGTGGTGGTATTCAGAGAACCATGGATTAATCTCGAGGAAAAATCTATGGTCCTCTGCACAGTACCACGTGATTGCAGTGTTTTAATCAATAACAAGCTTCCACGTGTAAATGGGTATTTTTTTCAAGTGGATATCCAAACATGAGGCCTGACCCGTTTTGTATGCCAGTTATTGTCATCGACCAAGATCTTCGATGGACAGCACATGACTTTTAGTCCACCCTCCACCGAAAAATACAGCTTTTCCTAGGGATCTGTGTATTTGCTCTATTTTTACATTTCAACTGTTCGTTGGAGATAGATTTTTTATTTCCTTATTAACTTAGATTTATCCAAACCAAAAGCGAAAAACTAATAATAAAATATTATCGAAATTCAACAAAAATGAAAAAAAATAAATAAATAAATCACAAATATTAAATTCAAAGACTATAACTGAGATCCAGTAATTAAAGTAATTCTGATCTCCTAATTTTGAACAATTAAAGACATGAAATTAAAATTCAGAAAGTTTCTCGTCAAATTAGCACAAAAAAGGAGAAAAACCAAATCAAATCAAGCAACTCTAAAAGAAAGCATGAAAATAAATAAATTTAAACTAATTATCACAAACAACAACGAAGAAAACCAGAAAAATGAGAATAAATTGAGGTAGATTTACCAGAAAATGGACTAAATACAGTTCCTCCAAGATCTTCTACTTCTGCTTCTTCTTTTCTCGGCTTTTTGAAGAAAATGAAACCTCACTCTGCTATTTAAAGACTGAAAGTAGAGATCTATAAGAAGATCAGGAATAAAAAAGGATCTTTAATGGCGAAAAGTTTGAAAGACAGAGAGAGAGAAAAAAAAACAGAGAACGAATGATTGGAGAAGAATCCTCCATCCCTGTACACTCACATCTCACATGGTTTAGCTCGAATTTCGAGAAGACTCGAAAGTATGGAGAAAGGAATCACACACGCGCATCTCTCTAACTCTAACACACGTACGCCACAAACAGTACTAACTGATTACTGTCTTTCTTCATCTTTGTTTTTTACAAACTGGAATTAATTTTGGCTTTTTTTTTTTTTTTTTTTTTGGGGAAAGATGTCGAAGGTTCGAGTCTTGTTATCAAGCTCTGAGAATGGCAGAATCTTGATCTGTTTGCACCCTTACAAGGTTTCTGATGTTTCTCTTTCTTTCAGTATGAAACAAAGGAAAAAAACCAAATGTAGTCTGAAAGGAACATCACACCCACGAAAAGATTATCGTTGATGGTTCTAGAGATTCGATTTTTGGTGAATCTCGAGGCCATACAACTGGAGTTGTCTATCGTTTTCTGTATGGTTGTAGGGCATGGTTATATATAGCGACAGATAGCACTGTTGTTAAAGATTTAAGGAAATTAAATACTAATCCCAAAATTAAAATTCACAGCTGAGATGAAAGAATAATCTTAGGGATTCCCATTGTGAGATGAATCTCTATGAAATTGTACTCAACCTATAATAAAGACCCTTGTTCAATCAATGGTTTCCTAGGAAACAAATTTTCTCCCCTTGTGGTTATATTCCTACATGCCGTTTTAGTCCCTCAAAATCAATGCACTTAGGGTTGCAACTTGGTCTGATTCATATCGAGAATCGAACCAAATCAATAGCCTAAGGGTTGCTTTGGTTCAATTTGGAACAAGGTGCGGCTTGACTCTGGGTTAAGAAAATAGAGAACCGACTAATTTGATTTGATTCTTGATTTAAAACTTGTATATAGAACTGAACCAAACCGTGAACTGAGCCGTTAGGTAATAAATAAATATATTTTAATTTATTATGAGTTATTTTAGGAGTTGGGACATAAATCAATAATTCATTTTTGTGAATTAATTAATAAAATTTTTATGGATAGGTTAAAGATTTATTATATGAAATTTTATATTTATTATATATTCATTATTTTTTAATTAGAAATATGTTATTACTTTGAAGAAAGTTAATAGAATATTAGCAATCCACTAAACTAACCAAACTAAATCGACCTTGGTTTGGTTTGGTTCTATTAGTTTTTCAATTCGGTTCTGGTTCTTACTTAGTGGAATCAACCTATATCGGTTCAATTTCACTTTGGCCCCAAATAGAATCAAGTTGCACTCCTAATTGTAGTTGTGTTGTAGTGCATTTAAGAGTTGTGGGTTAGTTATTAGCAGAAACCCTGGCTAAGATAAGATACCTCATTGACCCCAAGCTTCACACAAAGGCCATGGCTAGGTTGAAACATATGGTTTGATTGTTTCCCTCCCATGCATGTACCGACTGTTCTCCTCTTGATTTGCAAAACTGCCAAGTATGCATCACAATCTTCTAATCAAGTGTCATGTGCAGACCTTGGCCGCACTTACTCCAACATAAGGATGCAACTTGAGCGAGCCAAATCTGAACCCAATCCCGACCTTGGGTCAAGTTTGTGCACCATGAGGAAGGGTTCAAGTTTGGGCCAAAAAAAGTTTGACAGGTTTTTAACAATACTTGAGGATAAATATTAATAAAGTAATTTTTTTTTTTTTATGTATTTCTAATTCAAACAACAAACCAATCTAATTAAAAGAAAAAATTACTTTATTAATATAAGAATTGTTTCTATTTACGATAAATTAAGAGAAAGTCGATTCAGATGGTTTAGACATGTTCGATGAAAATCAACTATAATTACAATAATAATAAAAAAAAATCAACTTAAAGATCTTAAAAAAGCAAGATAAATACTCAAAAGAACGACGTTGACGAAAATAGAAAAAATATATATATTTAGACACTTTTAGGGCCAAATTGACACTTTGTTGCTACAGTGACACTCAAAGTAAGAAATTTATGAAACTAGAAACACAAATAAAGATTAACATTGCTATAATTAAAATAAGAGGGATTAATCCATAAATTCTTAAGGAACAGGTTGATATTTGTCCCTATCTGTCTTTCCTTTTGTGTGGTAGCTACACTCTTCCATCTAACTAACTAACCAGCACAGTCCAACACCACAACTTTCCTCATTTATTATTTGGTCCCCCACTCCTCCACACCTTACTTCACTTTTACAGTTACACCCTTGGTTGGTTTGCTTCGCATGTGCAATTGGTTGGCCCTCTCTGCAAATATCTAATTAATTTCCCACCTCTAATCACAAATTATCGAAAATAAATTGTGATGATTTTCTAACGCCCCCCTCTGACACACACCCCCATCATATAACCGTAGGATTGTTTATCTTGGGATATGCATAACTGCAAATCTTTTTCTTGAGTATCCCGAGGCAAATGATCTATTGTCCTATGATGGGGGCATAGGGGGGTATATTTCATATTATTACGACTCAAATAAATTTGGTCTTGACCCCATGTTTTGGTTTAAAAAATGCTCCAATTTTTATTGCCTTGAAAATATTGGTAAAATTTTGGAAACTTTGAAGGTGAAAAGTTTTGTAAATCAAAACTTTAAGCTGCAAAGTTTTCCATTATTAAACTTTGCAAATTTAGGGCTTTTTGTAGGCTTTAATCAAGCAGAGTTAATAGATCATTATGGGATGTTGTGAGGTTCTAAGATGGTTGGCCATGAGTGCTGTGGTTGTTACCTTTTATAGGGTCATGGTTCCCCAATTTAACAGTTTTGAAAGGACGCATATATATTGTCTTTATAAATTGCCTTGTCTCACTTTATTCTTTCCCAATCTTTATATCACCTCAACAATTAATGGGTGATTTGTTTGGCAGACCCTTTTTTCGATGATTTTTTTCTGAATTATTGTAAGAATTTGAAGATTTTTGTGAATATGTTTGTACTATAATAAAATTTTTTTTTTTTTTTATGGCCGCGGACTTTATTATGTCATTAATGTCATCATCACACACAATCAATCCTTTATGATATTTTAGATTGTGCCCAATGAGGTACTACGTGGAAAATGCATAGTCACCCATTGCCACGTTGGTGTTAGTGTCGTCCTAATGAGGAAGGTGGCATGGCCATGTCACACTTGAATGCCAATTCTGCCTAATGGCGGTGGAGTGAACATTGCTCGGTCCAAGGGGTGCAAGTTCAAGGTGAAGTACCAAATATAAAAACAAAGGGATTTAATCTTCTCTGACTGACTGAAAAATATAGGAATGGTGGCATTGTGTCATCTGGTGATAGTGAGGGTTAAGTATTTAGAGGCCAATAAGATAGTCTATGGACATTGGTGATATTAGATCCTTTCGTTATATCCGTGAAAATCAAGGTTACAATATCAAATCACATTTTCTTTTAGAAAATTGAAAAAAATCCCTTATAGAAACCATAAGACGAGTTTAGCATGAATGTATAATATTAAATCATATAAAAATGTTGCTCTGAAAATAAATAGTTACAAAATTGTATCTAAACTTTGTATGGTCTATAGATTATGGTCTTGTCCAAAAACTAGTCTCAGGGCATATGCAACGCCTGCACATCACACGCATCAAGAAAGTGAAGGTGCACTCTCACGGGTAGTCCCGGAGGAATTAATGCTCATACTAAGTATCGTACTCACAACGTACGAGCATTAACCGTTTATCAGTTTGAAATTGCCATTGAGCCAACCCCTCCGAGTTTAGAACCTATATTATTGTTAACGGGGGTACCTATACAATAAGGATTTTTTTGTTGTTAACGGGAGTATCTGAACTTACATAGTTAGTGGGACCAAGTGAGTCATAGCCTGGACCAAGACATATTGGTCCCTACCCCAGGCACGTGTAACAAGTAAGTGAGAGTATGCCCTCACGGGTGGCCTTGAGGAACCACCTCTAATACTGGGTATCGAACACACAACCTACGGACTCTCACTACTTATTGGATTCAAAATTGCCATTGAACCAACCTCTCGGGGTTATGATAAGGAAGTTTTTAGATCCAAACTCAACTTGAATTGATCTATCATTTTCACGTCAGAATCCAATAAAAAATGATATATATCGTTTCGGATCCAATCCAAAAAAACATAAAATATTTTTGACCACATTATTCAATAGCAAACAATATACATCGAATTAAAATAATTATTGGATCAGATTCCTATCTAATCCTAATATGATTGATCCAAAAAACATCCCCCTAAGCTAACCCAATCCTGTCCTCCATTCTATTCTGTTTAGAATCACATTTAATGCACGTTTTTTTTTTTCTTAATCTTATATTTTCTAATTTAAGTCTAATAATCTTTCTAAATAATTATGACTATAGTGTAGATTGGCTAATCTAAAAAAATCTGAAAAACAACCAGGCCGCCCTCAATAATAGAAAGAAACTACAGTGTCCTGTCTTTTTTTTAGGGAGAAAACCCAAATGTACAGGGACCCATTGGCCACGTGAACTGCTTTTCTTATTAAGCTTATCTGTTCACGGCTAAGCCTAGCATGGTCACATCAAACTCTCACGTTAGTGATGTAGCCATGTAGGGAACTTTACTTTTCAACTGGTCCCTACTTGGATTTACATCAACTTTGAGGGGACCCTTTGATTAAGTGGTTCGGATACCGGATCGACCCGATGGTTCATTTGGATCGATCAGATTTTGCAATGAAATCAGATTTATAACGAAATCGATCTAAGAACAATATAAAAAAATAAAACAAGATGCAAGCACATAAAAAAAACACAGATATTTACGTGGTTCCCTTAAAATTGAGTCACATCTATAGATATAACTACACCGATTCCACTCTGAAGAGAAAATGATCTGTTACAAATTACACTCTGTCCATGAATAAAGAGAAACTTATATCCCAACGAAACATAATTAGGACTTCAACGAAATGATTAAACATAAATCTTTGCAAACCAATACCATCAAGCTCCACAAATCATAATATGTTAGACAAATAAATCGTCAATTTTTGTGACTATTATCTTTCTATGGATATAAATAAAGGTGATTTAGGATAATTTTTAAAGTTTTTTTAAATAAATATTATTGGTTTATGGCCTTAACTTGAATTTTTTGGGAGTATGCTCCCATGACAGGGGTTCGGAGGCCAACAGGCCTAGAATTGACTTTTTCTGGACGTCCATACAATTTTTGGAGGTATTTTCATAACCCTAAAAGATGTATTGTATTTACGTCATTCTCATCAATAAACCATTCTCATTATCTCCCGTGAAACGTAGATAATTTTGTCGAATCACGTAAATCTCTTGTGTTCTTTTTTTTTTTCTAATTTTATCTTCTTAATTTATCAATCTTGATAACTCGAAAGGAGTTTTTTCGTAATAAATATAATTTGGTCCAACCAAATTGAACTAAGATCCGACCAATTCCAATCAATTTGAAAAAATTTCGATATGATTATTCATCCAAAATCATTGCCTTCATCAATTAATTGGGCCCATCAGAGCATGAGAATCATTCCATAGAAACATGGGCACAAGCTATAGCTGAATTAGGTAATATTTGTATTTCATGATTGGACATGCGACATACAACAGTTTGTGGGGGTCCCTTCAAGCATGGGCAAAAAGGCTATCTCATATTCTTTTAATTATAAAGCCATACGGATGATTGAGTGCATTATATGTGTTCCTAACCCAATGTCGGGCTTATGATGGAAAGTATTTATCTGAATTCTCATTATTACAGCTTTTCATTTATAAATTTGATTGTAGAATGAATGATAGTTTTGCTTACTCAATAGAAATGTGAAAAAACAAAATTATGTGAGAATCGATTATTAATGACTCGTCAATATGTGACAATCTATCTCTGAATTGTCTTTAAATAGCAATCAATTTGGATTTTTATTGAGTAAATCAAGGAGTGATTATACTCTTAGTGAAAATATCTACTATATGATCTTCTGAACCTAATATTTAGATCCTTGTGGGCAACCTTTTACGAATAAAATGATAGTCGATCGTCTCCACATGCTTCGTATGTTCATGAAACATGGTGTTGGCAGAAAGAAGAATGTCACCTAGATTGCCACAACAAAATATTTGTGGGGCTATAATGATATTTATTAGAACACATCCTATTTTCTTAGCTACTCACTTTTAATTATTTTTATTTAAATAAATTACTTGTAATAATTAAATATTTCAATTCTTGTTTGATAATTTTTATACTTTCTTTGCTACCAATTTTTCTTGTTAACGAACCGTTTGCGATTTTTTGTGAGATTTTTTTACTCACAAAAAATTGTCTTTTTATACAGCTTTACGATTAAGGATAGGGTTGCAATTCGGGTGGGTTGGGGATCAACCCACACCCTTGCCCAAGTTGTGTTGGTCGGTTTGATACATCCCTTGTTAATATTATGTAATTTAGTACTTATAAGAGTTTATATAATGATAAGTGGCATGTAAAAGAATTAAAATTTTATCACGTAAAATTATAAACAAATTTAAAGAGAGGAAAAAAATAATAAGATTAACTAAAATAATCATTTTTAGTAATATAATTTCAAGAAAAGAAAAAGATTTAAAATTGTAATATAATCACTCTATAAGAATATAGAATTACACTTAAAACAAAGCATTAATAAAAAAAATATTGATTATTTATCTAATGAAAATGATCGCACATTGGTTTTGATATATAGATAAACAAAAGCATATATATTGCAATATGAATTATGAGTGTACAAGAAATCAAGATAAGAAATATTTTTAAATTATAATCATATTAAGTTCAGATTCTGACAAATCGGGTTAGTCGATGCTTATGCCTGTCCCAACCCAATTTGAGTCAGGAGCCCGAACCCAGGCTAACTATGCCCATACAAGACCCAAGGTCGGATTCAACTTAGTGGATTCAGGTTTTACCTGCTCAAGTTGCAACCCTAATTAAGGGTGTTAATGCGTTTGTTGGCTATAAAAAGGCTTAGGCCTTGATCTAGAGCCCGCAAAGGTAGGGTTGGCTCAACAAATTTCAACACATTAAATCCGGGTTGGGTAGAGCCTAACAATGCCCAACCCGGACCGTTAGTATATTTTAGATGTGTAAATTATGAATAGATAAATGTGTATGATTTTATGACAAAAGACAATTGTAAATAATAATTTATTTTCATCTCAACCCATTTTGCAAACTATAGATATTGGATCCCTATTTTGATAAATAACAAAATCAAATGCTCCAAATGACTTCAAAAAAATGTATAAATTTTATTTTCTAGAGAAGCCTAAAATCAACTTGAGCCTGGCCTGGGCCTAGACAACCTAGGCCAAATAATTGTATAGGGTAGTCTAAGGTATAACCCGGCCGGATTAGGGCTCAAGCAATCCCAACCTGACCCCGCCCATTAACAGTCATATTTACGATGATTTACATGCAAGCCCACGTCACGATGTTGCAACAAAGCACCAACAAACAATAAATCCTAAATTTTTTGCATTTTTTTTTCTACGGATCTCCTCCTTTTACAATGATGAACTTCACAAACAAGCGGTGACCACCATCAAACTCAATTGATTGTTTGCGACAACCCTTATCAATTTTTCCATGAAAACAAGATTGGTTTTTCACTTAAACCAATTGTATACTCTTTCTTCAAAAAATCATGCAATTGCAGGAGAATGTAAAGGAATAGGATGCATCATATTATGATAGATGAGATACATTATATCATACCAAAAGGAAAGTTGTGATTGAAAATAAAATATTTAACAATATCTATTAGAATATTCTAGATTAGGCATTATAGATAATTATTATCTTTATATTAGGTTACTTAATATGGAGAAAAATTGGATCTTAGTGCACCACAAGGTGTGATTGGATCTCACAATGTATATATGTTTTTTCAAAATAACTAAATTAAAAGAAAGAAAATAGGATAAAAGTAGGATCTAAAACTCACCATTTTTGTAAATATTTCATCTTGAGTCTGCCAAGTAGGATTGGATTCAAAATTTTCTAGCCCCATTAAATCCAAGTTAGGCTAGGCTCTAATAATGCACATTTATTTTTTCTACTAAAATAGAGATTGGATCCCTATTTTGAAGAGAGCAAATCTAACCATCATCTCTATTTTTTTTTTTCTTCTCTACATTGGCATCTTCTCTGAATTTAGAAAAAATGCTCTCATTTGAACCAAGTTGAACTCCACCTGATCCCCACTTTAAATCACTATTCATTCTCTAATTCATATTCCATATAATTAAAAAATAATATAAAAAGTAATAGAGTTTCTATTGGTAACCCAACTTTACTTGTTACACCCCATTTAAATATTAAAATAATTAATTGTACATATAATTAAAAAAAATTAATAGAATTGATATTGGCAACCCAACTTTACTTGTTACACTCCAATTTAAAATATAAAAAAAAAAAATAGTCAATCGTTGAGAATAATTAAAAGTTGGCGTCAATGATGATTCATAATCAAACTTATTTTGTTACAAATTTCCGTCGAATTTGGTTGAACAATTGATTTGATTTGATTTTTATATTTTTTTTTAAAAAAAAAAAAAAAGTTGGGGACAAAAATTATACTTAAAACATGTTTGATTAAAAAATGGAAATCAAAAATGACATTTATATTAAAAAGTGAGGAAAAAATATTTATAAGTTATGAATATTGAAATAGAGATGGTCTCTAAAAATTCACATCTCTAGATATAGAGACATGAATAATGAAATAGAGGGGCTATCAGAGATTCAGAGATTAGTTGGAGTAACTTTAAAAAATAGTGTCAAATAACTACAAACGACTTCAAAAGGTACATGAATTTATATATTTATTAAGTCCCAATATAAACCCAAACCCATTAAGGCCGAACTCGGGCTAAGCCTTTACGTCTGATGGGAATTGGGGTCGGTACAGCCCGAACTCTTTACCATTGAATTCGAGCTCATCCAAGCAAGAACATAACCCGCCCACCTATAAAGCCTTATGCACAACGGTTTATGGACGGGTTCGGGCTAGGCTTGATTGAACCCAAGGTCAGCCTTATACCCCTACTGGGGCCTAAGTTGATTCAAGCCAGGTTCGGGTTAAATAAAATGTCTAGAATTTAATTTTTTCAATGAAAAGAATGTATGTTTTTTCATATTTGTGTTTGAAGACTATAATAACATATAATTGTTGTAAATGAGAGTTAAATTGAACTTGATCAAGGCCAAGTTATGTGTAATCAAGAATTTGTTTCAATCAAAAATACTTTTCCTTTTAAGATGTTTTGATATTGTAGTTTACTCCAACATCTCATTACTTATTGAAACCTTTATTCTTATTATGCTCTTTGAGTATGAACTCTTATTAAAGAATGAATTGTGTAATGTGAAATGTAAATAAAAATTAGATGAATTTTTTTGGAAAATGAATTTGTAGTGTGGGCTTGTCAAAAGAAATACTTGCAAAAACATCTTCAAGACACCAAATAGACTTAGCAAAGCGAAAAAAAAAAAAAAACATATATTTTAAGTAACGGTTGGATCGGTTAGTTATTTCATTTCAACAAAATGTGATGCACTACTTAATATTTAAATATTCATATTTTTATGCTTAAATTCTTTTTTATATATTTTCTTGATGATCTATGATGAACTCCTATTTTAAAATAAATTATACTTAATTTTAAATTATATTCTATTTTTTTGGTTGATAATTTTAGATAATTTCCTTAGTTGGCCACCATAAATTATTTTTATTATTATTTAAATTTTAACTAAACAAATAAATTATAATTAATTTTAACAAATAATATTTTGAATTTTAATTACTATTTGTACACATTTTCTTGCCCACTCACCAATTTTTCTGAGATTTATGATAGTTTTTACTTTTTTTATTTTTATTTAAAAGTAATTAATTTCAAAATAAAATAATCAATTTTTATTAATAATTTTACACACTTTCTCGACCACTTACTAATTTTCTTGTGAACGAAATTGTTTTATGACTTTTTGCATGATTTGTTTTTTACTCGTAAAGTGTAATATATATATTTTTATTTCATTTTTATGGGATTTTACAAAATTTACATATGAGGCCACTTTTCGAGTATCAAACATGACTGTAATTTTCGGATTTGACCTTTGTGGTTAGTATGATCAATCAGTTTATGTATACCTCATGCACTTCTCATCTTGATGTAGTTTATCGTATTCTTCGCTACTTGAAATCTCTTCCTAGTCTTAGACTTTTCTACTCTTCCATTGGTCAACCACATTTGTTTTGCTTCATTGATACTAATTATGTTGGTCCTCTTACAGATAAGAGATCTACTTCTAGGTTTTGTACTTTTTATGGTAGTAACATGATCTCATGAAAAAATAAGAAACAAAGTGTGATTTCCTACTATTATGCTGAAACTAAGTATCATGTTATGGCTCTTGACATTTGTGAGCTTATTTGACTTAGGTATTTATTGATAAAGGTAGGTTTTCCAATCTTTGGCCCTTCCACTTTGTTTTGCGATAACAAATCTGTCATCATGTTTACTTCTGACTCAGTTCTTCATGAGAGAACCAAGCATATAAAGGTTGATGTTCACTTTCTCAAAGGGAAAGTTCGTTATGATATTCTACAGATAATTTTTGTATTTTCTTCAAAACAATTTGTTGATATACTTACAAAGTCTAGTAGTCCTTTTGTCACTAACTTTCATTTTGTCAAGTTAGACTTAGTTGATATATTTGTCCCAGCTTGAGAGAGAATATTGGAAATAATGTAGTTTCTTTAGTTTCTTATTTTAATTCTATGTAAAGGTATTTATGTCTATTCACATTTTAGGTTATATATGAGAATTATTTTCTAAAATTCTTCTCTTATTTTTGATTCCTTGTATTTTATATCATCTTCAATAAATTTTTGAATGATTTTGTTAGCTACATCATAAAAAAATCCAAATATAATTGCTGAAGCAAGAAAGAACTAAGCATTAGAATTTAAGAACGCCTAAATCCTAAAGAATTGTGAAAATCCAGTGATTCAAACAAGTTAGATGAAGATTTAAACTCTCGATCTTTTCTTCAAAAGTATATAATGAACATCTACAACTCAAGTTTAAATATGTTCCCTACTAAGTATTTGATAGTTGCTTTACCTTTTGTACTATTCGATATTGTTAGTTGTTGTCCTTGTAAGTGAACCTTCTTTTTTATCTTATATATTAGATCTTCAAACAATGACTTCTCTCTTCTTTCTTAGTTGTCACTAAAAACCTTGCTCTTAAATTTTTTTTTTCAATTATATTCTTTTGTGTGGATCATCGATCTTTATAATGTGTCATGTTTCATCGATAATATATGAGAAAGAGATACTCATAATTTCTTTCTATTATAAATTTTTTTATCTTATATTATAATTGGATTTTTTATGAACAAAATATAAATTAAAAATAAATTTTTGATTAAATTATTTAAGATTCTACGAAGTTTTCTTAACGATCACATACTCATCCACGTGCATTTTCACTTAGTTTGAATAAAAACAATTAGGTGTCATATTTTAAACCCATTTTCTTGAATTGTAATATCTTTTGAAACCAAACATCGATTCCTCAGAAAAAAAAAAAAAATTTTGATAATAAAAACAGAATTTTACTGCTTGATTGTAGTTAGGAAAATGTAATAAAGGAATTGGTGGGGTTTCAGCTTGCAATAGCTTGGACCAGCTTTTGGAAATATTACTAGACCCATTTAATTACTGAGCCAGGCGAAGCGTGATTAATGTTTAGGGCCTATATCATGAGAAAGGCCTGTTTGACAACGCAAGCCCGTAAATTTTTTCTTCCTTAATGCCCCCATATAACCCTCTTTCAATTGGTGAGATCGGTGATTCAAATTGTCAAGATCGATAATTCAAGTCATTGAGATTGACCTTTGTTCTAATCATCGAGATCCACCTTGTTACAATCATGGATTTCGAAATTTCAACATGAATTATTGAGATCAATGATTCAAATGTTGAGATCGACTATCTGAATTGTTGATCTCAACTATTTGAATGGTCAATCTCGATGATTTGAATGCTATATTTTGACCAAATGAGGGGCATTAAGGGAAATTTTTTTTTACTAATTGTGTTAGGACCGTTCTATTTGTTCCCACCTTTATGCCCATTGCACCCACTCCAAAATGTGTTTTGGATGGGCGCAATGAAGACAAATGGTAGGTGCAAATAGTATGACAAGAAATCGCTAGTTGGTTGACGTTCTAGACAGAGCAAAAATGGTTAGTGGAGTTGGCATTGGAATCGATGGAGTTAGTTTTAACTCCTCAAATAAACTCTAATGCTTGGTTTATCTAGGAATTCAGCCTAAGAGTTATTATAAAAAATAAAAATAAAAACAATCTTCAACTCTTATATTTTGCTAAGATCTGCTATAACTCAGCTGAGTCAATTTGATTTTATATATATTTATAAATAATTAAATATAATTATTAATTTAAATATTTATTATATTAAATAAATGTGATTAAATATTTTCTTATCACTTTATTTCATTATAAATTATAACTATTTAAATATAAAATTCATTTAATAAGCAATGAAAGTAAGTTAAATGATTAATATACAGGATGACTGAGCAAGTCAATTCGATTTTTGGAATGAAACAGTTTAAGCCTAGCCTTACTAACTTAGCAATCTTACTAAAGATTGTTGAGATCACTTTCTAGCATCGAAAAACATGATCTGGTGCCACATGGATTAGATGGCGCAATTTTATAAATTTCGAAGAAAAAAATGATAAAATTTTATTTTCCACCATTAAATTTTAAATTTAAATTTAGGAGTTTAGTACACGTCATTTTTTAAAGTAATATATCATTCGGATATAGGGACGGATTTGTAGCTAACCCAGATCCAAGTCGGGTTAAGAGACATCAACCCATATTTTTCTTTGGATCTACTCCAAGGGTCCAAACCCTTGAATTTTAGATAAAATTCAACCCATTTATGCCCTATTCTAATTAGCGGTGCACATGGTTTGGATTGATTCAGATTTGTGGTAAAATCGAAACCGAACCAAACATGATCGGTTCTAAAAATTTGGAATAAAACCAATCAAAACCAACCTTGGTTCAGATCGGTTCTCATACTTATTGTTTTCAATAGTAAAATTAAAATAGTTAAAACTGAAAACTAAGCAAAATAAATATTAAATAAAACATCATGCATAAATAAAGCATCAACATACTTATTATTTCAACATAAACAAAGCATCACACATAACACATTAACAATAAAAATCATGAAAAAATTAGAAAATAAAGTAAGAAAGCTAATTTTAACACTTATCTTGTAGGGGATGATTGAAGATCAAAATCATACTTAAAACCAATATCAAGAACCTGAATCAAAATGTTGCTTGTTCATTTTGATAATAAATATAAAATTAGTTTTGTTCTATTATACCCCTAATCCGGAATCGAACCAAATCAATAGGTTTTTTTTTTACAACCTGTACTTGAGCCAAACCATGCTTAATCTAATCCAAAAGGCTTCAGATTGGTTCGAATATTAGATTTACCCGATCCAGTGTGCACCCCTACTTCTAATCACCTTATTTATTAAAAAATAATAATAATAATTTAAATAAGAATTTGGATCATGTATAATGTAAAGTGAGTTGAATGATTTATATTAGAGTAGTTAATGGGTTGGGTTTTCCCCCGATCCAGCCTGGCTCACTATTGATAGGGTTTGGGTTTAGTTATTAAGTCCATTTAGCTATCGGGCCGTGCTAGTCTAAGCTCATTTTATAATATGGTCTGAGTTTTGAATGTAAGCCTGGTAGGTGGTCCGACCCGCTATACTATATTAAATACAATATATAATAGTCATTTTATAAATTAATAATGATCCCCTTTCCTTCGTTATTCTTTGAAAATGGGTTTGGCCTGGGGCAACTTGCAAATGGCATGAATGTTGGTGGAAGTGGACCATAGGACTATCAATGGATCGGATTAGACCCAAAATCCGATCAGTTCAAATCCGATAACTTCAAGTATGGATCGTTGTTTTGGATTTCGATAATGATTCAATCTGATAACTTATTAGATAGGATTTGGATCAATCATATCCTAATCCGGTAACGACCTGACCGAATAACATGTTAGAAAGTATATAAATTATATTATATATTTAGTGAGATGTGTGAAGTTGATTTAGATAATATATATAAAATCGGATTTGGCTTGATCCGATCTTTATTGGATCGGTACCAAATCAACCATGATCCGATTTGGACTTGATCTATTGACAACCCTAGTGGACTCGACTTGGACTAATGTTTTATTTATTAAAAATGGGAGTTGCGGACCTTTTTGGAGTTGCAATTCCATGGAATTGGTGAACCGTTTAAACCAATAATTAGAAGTTTAAGGTGGGAGTTGTGACTCCAACTCCCATTTGCAAACACTCCCTTGGTTCCAAGGTGGTATGGAGTTGGATAACTAATATACTCCCTAGAGTACAGTATCTGGAATCTTCCCTCTCTACAATGTCAATGACACCGAATCTTTCCACTCTAGAAAGAGCCATTAATGGCTGAGCTCACATTTAGCAACTCGTCATTCCTGACGTCTCCACAACTTGTCCCGAACTCTTTCTCTCTCCGTACTTCGACACTATAGATTCGCACCAAACCTTCTTCTTCACTAAAACTGCTTGGTTTCAGCAAAACCAGAGCTCCAATAACAACAATGGCAACTGAGTAATCTTTCCCATTATACCCCTTTTGATCTTCAATTTTTTCCTTAATTATATTTCTGGGTTTCTCTAGTTTTGTTTCAATTTATGGGCTAATGGGAATTTCTCCTAAATCTATCTTGATTTGCAGACGCGTTCAGGAGATTCTTCCCCCTTCTTTGGATTCTACTTCCAACCCTCCTCCTCTCTTCGATGGAACAATTAGGTTTATTCGGATTTTCTGATATTTGTTATTTTTGTTTGATTTTTAATGGGTTCTCTTTCTCTCTCTCTCAATGACAACAAAGATTTGGGGTTGGCAGATTATGCCATTTCTTTGTGTTTGTTAAAATGCCCAGATATTAATTTAGGCGTTTTTTGAATTTCTCTCTATAATTTATCTGACTAGAAAGCATTTTTTTTATTTTGTTGCCTTGTTTTGTTGAAGGTTGTATATATCTTACACATGTCCGTATGCGCAACGTGTTTGGATTACTAGGAACTGTAAGGTTGGTATTCAGTTCTGTTCATGATTGCAATCTCCTTAATTAAGTTTCTTGTTTTTGTGATTAGTTTATAGTTCTTGTACCTATGATGTTTATAATTTAAGTTTAAATTTGTTTACTTTTCTTGATTTAAAAACAAAAAATCATGATTTGTGCTAAGCAGGGATTACAGGAAAAGATAAAATTGGTTCCAATTGATCTACAAAATCGGCCCGATTGGTACAAGGAGGTCTACCCTCCAAATAAGGTGATATTCTTTGATCACATAAAAATCAACATCGGAGAATTACTTGAGATCTTCATGTAGTTTGTTTGAATGTATGAAATCTTGGTTATATATAAACTGAATTACATGAGGAATGACAGTAACATTGGTGTGTGATCGACCATACAATTTAAAGGCGTGCATGCATGTTACAAGTGAAGTAAACTTGAGAAATTTATAATTCATCGTCATCATCAAAGCTTTTCCCAAGATTTGGGGTCTGATTTACGAGTTATGGTCTTCTATTCAATTATGTCTAAAGCCACATGTTTTTCATAGAATGTGTGTTCGTATCCACATTCACTACCTTGATGACATGCTTTTGGATCTTCCTCTCGCTGTTTTAAAACCTTCAACTGCCATATTCCTTCTAACTTGGCCTTAGTTGAATGAGGCCAAATAACCAATCGAATCATGCATATCAATATCTTCATCTCTACTACGCTCAATCTATTATCACGATGCTTCTTGATCACCCAACATTCTGCTCCATAAGTCATACCTAATCTTACTGCCATCTCACAAAATTTTCCTTTTAATTTGATTGATGTATGTCAGTTATATACCACTAGAGAAGCTCACCTCTACTTTCATTATGTATCTTTGATTACTTGGAAAAACATTCCTCAATCTCTTCATCCTTATATATAATTTACATGCAATAATGAAAATAGTCACATTAGGGTATTTCAAGACCGTAAAGTTTTACTAGACATTACCCTTCATTGATGTTAGTACTAAAGTTAGATTCCACATATTTAGTCTTGATTTTACTTATTCTAAATCCCTTGAACTCTAGCATGCATCATCATCAAAGCCTTATCTTAAAGATTTAGGTCCAGTTAAACGAATTTGTTCCTCCATTCAGTTTTGTCCATAACCACATCTTTTATTATTGAAAGTGACTTTATATCCATTTTCACTATCTCAATACATATTCTTTTGAACCTTCATTTCTCTCTTTTATACCTGAGGTTGTAGTCGGCCACTATCAATTTTTCTTAGTCTATCTTCTATTGGATCTGTAGACACTCCACTTTGTCAAGATTGAGCCTGGGAGCTCAAAAAATAGCTTGGCCCAAGAGTGTTTTAAAAAAGACTTAAAAGCCCACCAAGAGGAAGCTGAAGGCCCTAGGGACCTTTCAACTTGGTCCATCACTAATCTGTCCATACCTTCCCTAAGCACAGGCTAGTTTTGGCCTGTTCTCACCTAACCCATGGAAGGGTATAAGGTTAGCTTATTCTCACCGCACATATGGAAAAAGTTATTTTTCCTTGTCCTCAGCTCACCTAAGGACATTCAGTTACAATGTGGAGACCATTCTACTCGAGTGTTAAAGCAGGATTTACTCCTAAGCTCTTTCCAATTCTTCTTTTTCTTGGGGACCACAAGGTAGTTTTATCTCTTTAACCTTGCTTAATAATCTGCCATTAGTTTTAATGTAATTAAATAATTCTATCAATTTTGACCCTTGATCCCCACAAAATGTCAATTACTTTCATACCTTTAATTTGTTGAGGTTTGTTTTAAGGTAATTGACCGCTAAACCCATCATTCTTACTCTTAATTCAAGGTCTTCCCTCCCAAGTTCCATTCAATTTGATCAAGATCAAGGGACCTTGATCCTTTTGCCTATATTAAAAAATTCTCTAGAATCCAAAGAGTAATTACGCTTTTACCCTCAAGTTGTTAGGAGCTTATCCAATGCAATGTTTTTTCTTGCTAATTACATGTTATTGCTCCTAAATTCTCTAGAGTTTGACCAAAATTAAGGGATTTTAACATTCTTACCCCTCAAAGAGAATTCTCTAGAACCTTAAGGGTAATTACTTTCTTAACCATAATTTGTTGAGAACCATGAGAGGTTAATTGACCTTTTAACCTTTATTCTTGGATGATATTTACACGTCATTCTTAATCATTTTCTTACAATGCATTATCTTTCAAAGGGCTTCGACACTCTTATCCCTCCCACTATTCTACCCTGAGACGATCACGTCCCCTAATTCTACCCGCATGGGACAATCATGCCCAATATAGCTCCCCTAGGATGATCACGCCCGTTCCACTCCTCTGGGTCAGTCACGCCCAATTTCACTTGTTCTGAGATCATTCGCAACGTAGAACATACCAACGGGTACCTCCATCACCCCATTGTTCATCATACAAAAATGACAAAATCATCCTTCTTTTAAAAGAATTGTACAATACTCACTCGTCAGCCAATGCGTCACTTAGTCGTATTTAGAATTCAACGTCTGTGATAAGCACTGGTCAACCACCCATTACCATTTTAGTAACATTATTCCCTCTCATTCGTCATCTCAATGCATAAAGTGGAATGACTTGGAAAGTACAACACCGTCATCATCTCAACTCATAAATTAAAACAACTTGGAAAATAATTATTGTTTCAGAACTTGAACACTAACTTCAAATTACCTTAACATTTCACAATTAATGAAAATACGAAACATGTGTTTAAATCATGGATATATAATAAATTCAAGTTTTCAAAAACATACTCACGGTGTCAATACACTTACGAGTATTTTAAAAATTAATGTGAGGTTCATTTGAGTTCAAATGGCAGCACAAGGAAAAATGTCCCTTGCTGTCCCCTGGTGACACATGCGGTGGGATCGCAGATTATGTCTGCGGTAGGACAGGGCATCACCGAGGTTCCCACTGTGGCTTCCACCGCAATGACACAAACTACAATAGTTTTGCTGTCTATGTTGTTGTGTGGTTCCCACTCATCATGCAACCTCTGGACTTTTGTGTGCACAACACAAAAAGTTGATGGAATATTGTTATCACCCAACAATTATCAAATTTATGTAGATTGAATCATACAAAAACATGATGGATGCATCAATACATGTTATAACAAGACATGTATGACATGAAATTTTTCAGCAAAACTCCTACCGTGTAAATAGCTAAAAGATAACCTTCTACCAACTATTGTGTTCCAAAATCTACCTGAGCAACCTTGAACTCCTTCTCCTCACTCTTGAGCTCCCAACTACCCAAATATGCTGAATTCCTTGCAACTAAACCTGTGAAATCAACTAGATTTTTTGGTTGTTAGGTTTCAACAACTAATGAGGGTTAAAGAGTCAAAAGGATGGAAACAAATTGGGCTGAACTAATGAAGAGTTTGAGAGTGAAAGGTTGCTAGATTTTGATGAAGAAGATGAGAGTGTGAGATTATTGAAATTTCTGAGAAGAAAAAAGACAAAAATTCCTCTCATGAGGCTTATATAGTGTGGGGTGCAGTTAGTAACCATGGTTTGATTAACCATAGTTAATCTTTGCTTGATATCAAGCCAGCAAGTGGCTAAAGGATGGGGGTATGCCAACATGTGTCCATGGGACATCATGTTATGAGACAAGTAGGTAGCTAGGTGTCATGGCATTAGAATAGTCACCATGACCAAAGTCAAAGGCGATTGACTTAATCAACTAACCATATTCACTTGTTAACCATGGTTCTAATTATATTTCCTTGGTTAGGTGAAGTGGTGGGGCTCATCCTAAATTAATTAAAGCTTAATAACTCAGTTTGACCCAAAACAACTTTGGTTGACCCGGTTGACCGTTCGAGAATCCAACTTCGCGACCCTTGATTGGGCTCGTTTCTTGTTAGAATGTGACGTGTAAATAGTCGATTTTTAGCACCTTTTCGAGATCTATGTAATGGTATCATTAGTTCCCCAAAATTTTAACTCCTTGTATCGCCTGTCCTTACGGTGTATTCCTACTCCTCTCGGTTTCCCGTTAACCTTCGAATGTACTTGATCAAATTAACCATCATGCTACTCTCACGTTTTGTTAAAATTATTAGTTTAATATTTTTAAATTACTTTACCTTACATATCTTACCAGAGATTTCCTCAAGTTACATGATGACTTGATCGGGTCATCACACACCTCAAAGTGGATAACTCGGATTCGGAAAAGAATTTAAGAATCAAGATCTGCCATTAAAAGTGCCTAAGGATGGGTTTTGAAGGGAAGGGGAATAAAATCGAGAGAATTGTCTCAACACAAGGCCTAAATGGAGACTCTGGATTATGTTTTGGTCCCTACTTGAGATGGGGACCTTAAGCTTTCTGTCTAGTCCGTGGGTACATTGTGGACAGAGCAAAAAAATACTTTGTCTGGGTAGGTTACGGACAAAAGGTGTATTAGGCTATCTGGGGGTCAAGTGAGGACAGAGCAGAACTTGTTCTTTCCGTGGGTAAGGTAAGGACAAATAAAAAATGGCTTGTTCGAGGGTAAGGTAAAGATTAGGCTAAATTCAATTAGACCCCCAGACTAGAAGCTCAACAATTCTGCAGTTTTTGCCTTCCAACATCGGTTTTCAAGTGTTTTTGTAGATTTTCTGACCTTTTCTCTTGGAAACCAACTTTGGGAGATCTAAAACCACTTGAGGAATGATCTAAGAAGCTTTAATGGAACAAAGGAAAGTGAGGTCCCACCCTCATCAAAGGAGCAACATCCTATTCTGTTACAAGACTTGGAGTGTCCTTACAACTTGACTGTCAAGGGTCGACTTAACCTACATTGCTTTGAAGGACTTGACACATCGCCAATTGGATTTTGTAAACCAAGTGTCCTACACCTCTAACCATGGGCTATGCATGAGGGTTATAGGTAGGTTGAAGGTTCTCAGTCTTCAAATCTCCATTCAAGCCGAAGCAAACATGCCATGGTTGGTGATTGAGTTGGATGATTTTGTCTCCTTTTCTCAAGGTAAGTGATGTCAAGGCATAAGGTTACTTGCATTCGGGGTTAAGAATTTTATAGGAGAATGAGGTTTGTGTCAATTGTTATGCTCGATAGTGCTCAAGTGCATTTTCAAAACACGTGTGCCAACTTTACAAGTACACCAATCTCAAAAACAAAAGCAAAATAGTCCCACTTATTACAAGCATTTACCACAAAAAGAAAAAAAAGAAGACAAAAGAAAGCTTGCTAGTTAAATTTTCCCAAACTTTCACAAAAGGCCAAAAACAAAAGGTTTGAACCCTCGGCATCTTTAATGGTGTCGCAAAACTGTAGATATGTGAGATTCAATGGGTTTTGATCTCATTTACTTGAGTTTAGGATTCACCACCATTTAAAGAGTTTAAGATGGGAATAGACACCATAAAAAGGGTTTTAGAAACCTGTTTTTTCTAGCAAATTAGTGACTTAAACTGGTCTTAACCTAAAGGTCAAGGGTAAGGAGGTTTGGTTGTGAGACAGGGAAGGTGTTAGACACCTCGTCTCACCCACCAAGTTGGTGGTTACCATATTTGGCCAAAAGTGAGAATAAAAAACTGATTTTTTTCAGTTTTTAATTAGAAAGCTAATAGGTAAGTACAAATACATTGAAGTATATGCATGGAGTAAAAACCACAAGGTTCTAGAGCATTCTTTGGAAGGGACAAGAGTGTCCAAGCCCTTTGGAAGACAATAAATTGGTTGAAAAATTATCAAGAATGGCATGTAAATGTTATCCAAGAATATGAGTTAAAGGGTCAAACATCCTCTTATGTCTCACAACAAATTAGGGTTAAGAGGATAATTACACTTAAGGTTCTAGAGAATTCTCTTTGAAGGGTAAGAATGTCAAAGTCCCCTGATTTTGGTCAAATTCTAGAGAATTTAGGAGTTATGACATATAATTATTAAGGATAAGTTGGGATTTTTTAGTCCATTACATTGAATAAGTTCCTAACAATATGAGGGTAAAAGTGTAATTGGTTTTGGGATTCTAGAGAATTCTTGAGGATGGGCAAAAGGTCAAGGTCCATTGATCTTGGTTAAATTGCATGAAAATTAAGAGGGAAGACTTTGAATTAAGAGTAAGAGTGATGGGTTTAGTAGTCAATTACCTTGAAACAAATCTCAACGAATTAAGGGTATGAAAGTAATTGACAATTTTGGGGACGAAAGGTGACCAATGGTCAAAATTGGGAGAATTATTTAATTACCTTAAAAGTAAGAATAAATTATGAAGCAAGCTTAAACAGATAAAACTACCTTATGGTCCTCAAGAAAAAGTGAGATTAGGGAGGATTTATGGGTAAATTTCCCTTTAGCACTTGAGTAAAATGGTCCCACAGATTGTCTATTCGTAGTTGAACTGAGGACAAGGGAAAACAATTTTGTCTGTAGGTGAGGTGGGAACAGGCCAACCTTGTGCCTGTCCGTGGGTTAGGTGAGGACATTCCAAAATTGGTTTGTCCTTTAGGTAAGGTACGAACAAGTTAGTGATGGGTCAGCTTGAAAGGTCCCTAAGATCTTAAACTTCCTCCTGATGGGCCTTTGAGCCTCTTTTGAAAACACTCTCTGGCCAAGCTCTTTTCTTTAAGATTTTCTGGCTCTCGAGCTTGATCTTGACAAAGTGGGGTGTCTATAGGATCTACTTCTACATTTTTTCAAAGAAGTTCAATTATTTTTTCTTTCCTATCTTTTTCCTCTCTCCTATCTCAACAAGTTCATTTTTCTACACTAAATCTATTAACATGATGCATCTTGACCGTCCAACTTTGTACTTAATCAACATCTTCCTTAATCTCTCTATCCTTTGGTATAATAGAACCAAGGTAACAAAAATGGTTGCTTTAGAATATTTCTAAATCATTTGTTTTTATTGGACATTCCTCTTCATAGATGCCTATACTAAATTTACACTCCATGTACATGGTATTGATTTTCTTTTTTCTAAAGCTCTTAGACTCGATCAATCAAGAAAAAAAAGCACTAGACTCTAACACCTTTCTCCATAATACTAGTCTTGCTTTGATTCACTTTCTACTCTCATCAACTAATACTACATAAATATGAAATTAACATACATTCATACACCAAGACTCATGCTCATGAATATGAGCAATTACCTCATTTATATCTTGAGAAAACAAATATTGACTCAAAGTTGACCCCTGATATAAACCAATTTTAACTAGAATTCATTTGTCTCCTCTTCATTTGCTCTTGCATTAGTCATAACCTTCTCTAGGTAGTTTGTCATGTGCTTTCACTAGGTCTCAAGAAAATTCTAATATTTAATAATAAAAAAAATGTTTGTGTGGGTTCAATTTAAAGAGGAATTGCTAGATTTTTAATAGATCAATAGCCCACTTGTTGGAAAGTTATGTCTTAGTTCTAATTTGTAGTCCCTTTGTATCACCAGTGACAGGTTTTATGATGCCTAATAGACCCACTGCTTAATTTTTTGTTTCGTTATCAAAGAGGTCATCAATATCGAAGCTTTATTCAAAAAATTTAGGTTGGCTGTATGATTCCTGTTTGTCCATTCAATTTTGTTTAAATACTCGTCTTATGTTCATATCAGCTCTCACTATCTAAGTCAACATCATTTTGGGTTGTAATTATGCTCTTTCAAAACCGTCTGCTTGCACTTTTGCTTAAATAGATTGTTGTTGGTTTTTGCTGCTTATGATCAAACTGTCTAAATTGACTTTCTCTTAGTTTGTCACCTATTGGGTTCACTACTATATTTTCAAGAATGTGTTCATTTCTTTTTTTTTTAAATCTTCATTCATCTATTTCAGTATCCACTTTTTTGCTACACTCATCTATGAATATGTTGTTTATTGATTTCCCAACATTCAGAAATTGTTCATACTTGTAAAGAAAATTCCTTTTAATTTAATTGGTATATGTGGGTCACACAGCACCCTAGAATCACAAAGCTCCTTTAACCATCCAACTCTAATTTTATGGACATCCTCTTCCTTAAATAATGCAGTTTCCTTTTACTCTATGAAATTTGTTATGGTCCATACCTACTCCAATGGAACATAAACCTTGTAAAATATTTGATGTTACCAGGCTTAGAAAATCTAATTCATGGTGCAAAAAGATTTAGCTTACGTTGGAGAGTAACAATGTTTTGGACCCACCCTCAAATTTCCTCCTAAAGTGCTCAATATTCTCTGGAATATAAATGGTTCCTTTTATTGATGCTACTGCAAATCAACTCCCATTCATGAAAACAAATAAATAAACAGCATTAGAGCCAATTAATAATCCTTTTTTCCTGTTCAATGCTGATATATGAATTCTTCTTTCTTGTAGGTGCCTTCATTGGAATACAACAATGAAGTCAAAGGAGAGAGTCTTGATTTGATTAAGTATATTGATAGCCAATTCGAAGGGCCTTCACTTTTTCCTGATGTAAGATGTAGTTAAACTGTTTCCACTATTGAGGGAGTCTCCTTCTGCCTTAAAATATTGACTTTGGGGATACTCCGAAAATTGTAGGATCTTGCAAAAAGAGAGTTTGCAGAAGAACTGCTGTCCTACACTGATGTCTTCAGAAAATCTGTGATCACTTCATTTAAAGGGGATCCAGGAAATGAAATTGGTGAGATCAAATAATTGCTATATTTTAGGGATTTAGTCTCAGAAAAAAAAAAAAATGTATTTATAAGGAAAATCCTGGGGGGACTTTGTTTTTCACTGTCATTTTCACTGTGTTGACGTAATAGCCATAGATGTGTTTCCTTGAGATACGAGTAAAAAGCATATGTGGTTATGTGCGCACGTCCACGTCAGAAATGTGAATATCACAGAAAATCCCAATGTCATCCCAGCATTACTCTATTTATAACCATAAGCCGATTTGCATTAAGTGCTTGCATCAGGTGCTCCTTTTGATTACCTAGAAACAGCTCTTTCCAAATTTGCTGATGGACCTTTCTTCCTGGGCCAGTTCAGCTTGGTAAGTTATACTTCCATTCGTGATATTCATAAGGGCAACCAACGCACTCTGCATCCCCTCCCAACTGCCATTTAGGAGAGCTTGAGCCCTTTGAAGGGTCTCAAACTCATCCTGCAACTCCCTCTCCATTTTGGAGAATGGAGTTTTCGGTTGGCAAAAGAAGAGAGGGAGATTTAGAATCTCTTCCTTTTGGCTGCAAAGGACGATGACCGTTGGATAGAATTATAAAATATTTTTGGAGAGCTATTTTGAAGAGCACGGTTGGAGTAAATAAATATCCAAAATGGTTCTCCATAGTGGAATGCCTAGTCATTATGGATATCCCCGTTGGAGTTGCTCTAACGAGCTAGACTTCTTTAAAAAAAAAACTCCTTAATGTGATGTGCTGGCCTTGTCCGAAATATCACTCATGTTGTTCAGTTTTCATATTCTCATAAAGTATTAACAAGGTTGAACTGCAAATAAAGATGGGTATTATGTATAGATAATAGACAATATATTACTACATCACGTCCTTCACGCTGACCACTTACCGCTTGCTTGCCTTGCAAAAAAAAAAAAAAAAATTACATTATGTATAATGGATCTAAGGTCGATCATTCATGGTGAACTGTACTATCCGTACCACATGGGCTGCTAAATTGTATTATATATATATATATAAATAGTATAATCTCTTGTCCAGCTTCAATACTGAACCAACTTGTCCCATCCATCTATGAATTATAAAACTGTTCAATTCTTTTGATATATTGAATAATATGAATATTTCATAACTTGAAAAAGGGAAATGAGGTAAATGTTATTTCTTTTCACTTAACATCACCTTTGATTCACAAATGAATGTTTTCTGTGCAGGTGGATATAGCCTATGTTCCATTTATGGAAAGATTTCAACCCTTCTTATTGGAGGAAAAGAAGTATGGCATCACGGAAGGCAGGCCTAAATTGGCAGCATGGATTGAGGTATGATGCCAAATTTTATATCGTATTGTGTAATCTCATTATGATGTTTTTTTTTTTGCTTCGACATGTGTCGTCATTTTTTTTTGGGTGCTCTGGTGAATCAAACCTTTCTTATTCAATGAATCAAACCTTTCTTATTCAACGAGGCTCGATTTGTTACTTATTATTCAGTTCATATAATTCTTCTCACAATTTGCAGGCTTGGGATTACCCACAAAAAGCCTTACATATCATACTCATTCAAATAAAATCGGATATACAGGTTATTGTGTCTTTCTATACTCGAAATTGGAAACATGTGATATAGTTTCGAATCCAACAACTAGGAATTCCTTCACCATATCAATGGAAGAAAAATGGATTGATTAAAGGCTATTGGTCCAATTCTTAGTAACTACAATTATATATCAAACAAATGCCCCTGGTACTAGAGTGATTGACCAAGACAATTTATTAAACTACATTTGGTGTGATTAAAATGCTGTTCTGGTTCTATATGTTCTTGAATGATCGAGTGGATGATTTTGATCTTAATTTATGTTGAAACTGGGTTGTGTAGGAGATGAATAAGATTGAGGGTTACAAATCAACTCGATGTGATCCACGTTAGCTTGCTGAGATCTACAAGAAATGCTTTTTGGTAATCCCTCTCATTGCATTTTTCCACACTTGAAGTCGGAAATAATGGCAGCTAAACTATGATGTCCATTTGTTTTACAGGCTCAGCTCTGAAACATGATAACCGTTTTCTTAAAACACGAAGGGTTGAAGTATGCGCAGGAATGGAGATGCAATATTAGGATATTAAATAGAAAAGTTGTAATAAGGTGAATGGTGTTACACTAAACCATAATCTCATAAAGATTTTGATTAGATTTTGTAATATTAACTAGATTTTTAATTGTGCTATATTCAAGTCGTTTTATTGGCATATGGTTGTTGACATGATAAGGCTTTCCAAAAGACTGTTATATGTGGATATGGAGGGGAAAGATGATCTTAAGGAGTAAATATTTGTTTGAAACATGTGAAAGTTGGTGAAAGTTGATGACAATATGAAAATGATGAAGTTCTTCACCATGCCCATAAGTTGGAGCACAATTGCTGATGTTCACTATAAGCATTAATTGTTTTAGAAATTTTCTATGTTAACTATGAAATTCCTTTTTCCAAAATCATATATATTATAGTTTAAAAGTTTTTAACTAATATAAAACAAATATGGCTATATTTTTACATCTTCTACTTACAAACCCTTAAAAAATAAAATAAAATTCGTTTCTCATTATAACAATGTTGGGTTATTTTTCGTTTTCCTTAAAAAAAATCCTGTAATTTTCTGACCTTTAGTATTTGGATTTACATCTTGACTCATGAGTTATGGATCGGGTTGTGGAACCAAAGTTTGGAGTGCCATGGAAGAGGATTTCTTTAGTCAGAGGGCAATTTTGGTATTTTGAGTTTACAAGGATTAAGGGGAATTTAGAGGGGAAAAAAAAAAAACCCTTATCACCTTTATACTTGAGATAGAAATCATATATAGATGTCTTAAAATTTTGATCTTATTTTCAGACACTCTAAATATTAGGGTCTGAATTAATGTTATCATTACCAATTTGTCTGAATTCATCTATATATATGTTACCTGTACGTCGGTTCAGGTTTGGAATTCGAATGAACCAGATTCGTAGAGATAGGTAGAGAAAATTCGTTTTTGGGTTCACTTTGGTTTCCTAAATTGGTTCGCTAGCTTGGTACGTTTGTGCATATATATATATATATATATACAAGTTATAATTATAATTATAATATTAAAAAAATTCAAAGGTAAATAGAAATAAATTATTAAAATAATCTAATTTTAATTATGAATAATGAAAAAAATAAAAATCAATTAAATAAATATTTGGTTCATCGAACCAAATTAGTGGATTTGTCAAATTTCTTGTTTTGATTTGTCGAACCCAACCAAAATTTGGTGGGTTCGTGGTTTGCTTGATTTTACAAATCTAATACGAGCCGTATAGTGAACTCGTTTGCTTTGTACCGATTCGTGACTCGGACTACTAGAAACAAATTGGGTAACATAGTTTTAAACTAAAGATCCTAAATTAAAGTTTAGCAATCACCCCTTAGAGTTTGTTCGTGCCTTAGACCATGCATGGTCATCCTCTTTGAGGTTAAAACAGTAAAAGAGGAAATGCAATAAAGTTGTAAGAGTATTTTTGAAAATAGGTTAGAAGGGTAAAAATAATAAAGTTGAAGGGATATAATTGAAAAAAAATAGTAGAAGAAGAAAGAGAATAGAGTTAGAGGGTATTATTGAAAAATGGGTAATAGAGAAAATGCAACAAAATTGAAGGGGTATTCTTAGAAAAAGAGGTAAGAAAAGGAATAAAGTTGAAATTATTCTTATCTTGTGGGGAGATTAAATCCCAACTCCTACATATGTGGGGGATAAACATTGGGAGGAAAATCATTATATTTTATCATATAGATTAGTGGTAAAATTTGATTTTATTCAAAACACCCTTCAAAGATTTAAATTATTAAATCAAGGGGATAAAATTAGTCTTGCATGGGTAAACTTATTATCGTGAAATTCTTATTTTCTTTTAGATTTCACTTGCCTTATCATATAGGCATTTTAATAGTAGTTTGGACACTTTTAAGGGTAGAATTCAAATTTAACCTATTATAAGGTCCAACCAATCTCTGGAATGGCTATGTTTGGATTGAGAAAAGTGGAGAGAAGATGAACTCATTGAGAGAAGAGAAGAGAAGATAAATTCAATAACTCTCCACCATGTTTGGATTGATGGGAGAAAACCTGAGACAACTTTGAAATTTTAAAATATCTTAAAAGAGATCTAGGGGCAGAATTGAAATTATAAAATATTTTAAAAGGGTTTCTCACCTTTTTCTCTCCATTTTTGAAGAGAAGAAAACTCACATTTTTTTTTCTCTCTTCTTATCTCCAATTCTTTTCTCTTGTCTCCCCACTTAACAATCCAAATAAGAGAAATGGAGAGAAACTCATTTATTTTCTCTTCTCTTCTCTCCAATATTTCTCTCAATCCAAACACAACGTTAGTGAAACTCCCATTTCTTTGTTATCAATATGATATTTTTATTGGGGTTTTTGAATTAAAAAAAAAAAAATAAATAAATAGAACTTTTGATACCTTTGCATCCTTAAATAAACCCAAAAGACCCCAAAAAGAAGGTAAAAATAAAGATTAGATTTTTATTGGGATGTTGAAGTTAAACACTCTAGATGTGTTGTTTAATTTACATGTTCCTTTATTTTGGGCTAAATTGCGTATTTTCTCCTCTAGATTTTTGGAATCGAACTCCACATTACAATGACTTGCCCACATCAAACAACCAAACATGGGGGCGTCGTACACCTCATAAGCATGCTTGAAGTGCTTTGGAATTTTTCTTTGAATCTATCCATGCATTCTTGATTTTTTAATTATTTTTTTATTATTATTGAATATGTAAATTATCAAATTTATTGAACTAATTCAGCACAAGCTTGAAAGTAGTTGTGTCTCTTGATTGCAAAGAAAGTTAGGTATATATCACCTAGAAGTATTCCATAAGAATTTTAGCACTCCTTTATTTTCTTTTCCTTTCTATAGGGCATGATTGGAGAAAATTTACTCCTCAATTGGAGCACATATGTTTGTTAAGTATATATATATTTTTTCAAATTCAAGTTACAACTGTCCAACCTAAAACGCATTGTTGAGCACCATAAGTAATCGGTGGTACTCTATTTTTTCTATTGACCTTTTTTATTATCAATGTTAAAACTCTCTTGCATTGCAAGATTTAATATTTTCTTCCTATTGTTGTTTAGTTGAACTAGCATGGTTTCGTGTTTTCTTCTTAGGGTATGTTTGGTAACACTTCTGAAGTCTGAAGTCTAAAGTCTGAAATCTGAAGTCTGAAGTCTGAAATCTGAAATCTGGAATCTTGTTCTGGAAAAGTTGTTTGTTTATAATTTATAAGAGCTTCTGGTTACAAACAGAATTTTAAAACATAATGATCATTTTGACAATATTACCCTTTGTAATTATAATAAATTGTTAACCAAAAAACATGTATAATGAAACCATCTACATATTTAATTTCAATTTCTAACAAATCAAACAATCCAAAAGTATTGTTTTCAAATTGAATTCTCATTCAAAGTACAAAACAAAATCATTAATATATAAAATAATATAATTTTTTTTTTCCAATTTTCTGTTTTTCATCTCTCATTTATATTATTCTCTCTCTCTCTCTCTCTCTCTCTCCAATTTATCAAAACCAAGAAAATACAAGAACCAAGTAAAACACAATAACCAATTAAACAAATCATATACTCTAAAGAGTCCATCCAAGGACCAAGGAAACAACTCATACACCCTAAAGAGTCCACCTAAGGACTAAGGAAACAACTCATACACCTAACAAAACCTATCCATCTCTCTTTCTTTCTCTCTCTCTCTCTCTCTATTCGTCTAATGACCCAACTTTATGCAAGAAGAAAAACAAAAAAGATAGAAGGAAAGATAAAAAGAAGATGGAGAGAGAAATAAGGAAAGACGTTGAAAATGGTTCAATTTCTCCATAATGGGTTCGGTTGGTTATTTGAGATTTTAGGATTTTTGTTGAAGTTTTGATTTTTTATTTGGTTGTTTGTTAAAGTTTTGATTTTGGGTTTTTGTTGACGTTTTGATTTTTGATTTGGTTGTTTGTTGAAATTTTGATTTTGAGATTTTCTCAATATGAGATTCACATGCTATTAATTGATCAAGGAAGAACAATAGAGTAGTAGATGCACATACCTTTGTAGATTTTGAAAGCCAAGTTGGACATGAAGGAGATGTAGAAGAGAAAGGAGAGGTAAGGGTTTAAAGATTTTTACAAAAGAGGGATAAGTGATGAAAATAATTATTTTGAGGAGGGTATTTTAGGTATAAAATATTTTTTCAGATTTCAGAACTTCGTCCAGCAACTTTTTATGGCTGATTTTTTTCGGCTGAAAATGTCTTCTTGTTCTTAAATCTGAAAATAAACAAACAAGATTAAGACATCTGAAGTCTGAATTTTAATGGTGGACCACCTCCATTCAGACTTCAGAAGTGTTACCAAACACACACTTAATCTTCTTATAAAAAGTGATTGTTTGGTTCTTAAAAAATCCAATTTGAGTTTATGTTGGGTCCGTCTCTATTTTAGTAAAAAAAAAAAAAGGATAAAAGAATAATATGAAGAGCTAGATGAGGATTGATATCTGGTTGTGTTATTTGTTTGGAATTCTGGTATCTTTTTTTTATTTTATTTTATGGGTAGGCTAGACTTGAAATTATTACCTTGAAGTTGCTTTGCAATGTGCCACACCAACCAAACTATGGGTATAGGCTCGGAATTCCTTTTGTTTTAGTTGTAGTTGAATCCCTCTTTATATTATTTTAATATATTTTCAAATGATTCCTGAATTTAGTTTAATAGATTTTATAAACAAATGGTTCTTGTTATTGGAAATAATATAGTTTCTTTAGTTACTTATTTTAATTTTATGTAAGGGTATTTATGTCTATTCACACTATGTAAGGGTATTTATGTATATTCACATTTTAGGTTATATATATCAAGCTCTCATTAATGAGATTTGAAAATCACTTTCTAAAATTCTTCTTGGTATCAGAGCTATAGAGGACATCCCATATTCTCTTTGAGTTCTTTTCTTCGATTCCTCTAGGGACTTTGAATCCATTCTCTTCTCCTCTTTCTTTTTCTCCTTCATTCCTAACATATCTAGATCTTGAGATTTAATAACCTAGTCGAAGCTTTGTTAAAAGGTCTCCCCCTTTGGGGGCTTCTTTTATTTTTTTGATTTATACTCTTTTATCTCATATTGTGATATGATTCTTTTCTTAATTTTTTTACATGCTGCAATTCTGTGTAGTGCACTTTTCTGCCCTTTGATAGGGTTCTTCTTTTTCTACCTTTGTTGTCCTATAAAATTTTTTGGGGACCTACAACAGCCATAGGGTACTGTATAGGTTGGTGTGGTTGTTGGGATACATGAGAATGATATTTTGGACTTGTGGAAACAACAGATTGCTATTTGTATGTCTTACGATAGTACTAGCAGCAATGTTTTTGGGTTTTCTAGACTTGCAACAACAACAAAAGTGTTGTGTGGGTGCCCTACGATAGTAATAGCAACGTCGTACTTCTTTTTTGGTCCTGTGACAACAATAAATTGTTGTATTTGTGATTCACGACAGCAATAGTAGCAAAAGTTTGGTCCTCTGGCCCTATGGCAACATCAGAAGTGTTGTGTGTGTACCCTACGACAGTAGTACCAACAATAGATTTCTTTTTTCTAGACCTACGACAACAATAGAAGTATTTGTGATCTACGACAGCAATAGTTCGCTGTTTAGGTGTCTGTGACAGTAAATGGGGGGCTATGTGAAGTCCTGTGATAGCAACCAACCTATTTGGGTGACCTACGACAACAATAGATTGTTGTACTAGTAAATGCGACATTTATAGGCTGTGTGAAGCCTTACGATAACAATTATACTCTTTTTCTGACCCACGACAACTTGTGTGTCTGGGATAATAGTGACCTCCCTTCAAATCAAAATTTAGATAACTTTATTTGTAGAAAAACAATGACATTGCATCTAGAAACCAAGGAATCAAACATCGGTCTTGGAGCAAACCTCTCAGCCAAATGTATTTCTAGTACCTTATTAGATTGTTAGAATTTTCAATTTTGGTCTCAGTCAATTAGACTTTATTTAGGGTGTAGAGGAAAACTAGATGACTTTTGGGCGCCATTAATAAACTACTTTTTGTTGATTCAAAAATTGAATAATGGGAGATTGATAACTACACTTTCCTTGGATTTTTAACTTATATCATGTTCATGTATCATGAGATAGTCTCTTCATATGTGCCTGTTCAAAATGATTTGAGGATCTATGAATTTTATCGAGATATCGTATAGGCTACCTAAGGAACTTAAAGTATAGCTGATTACTTTGCATTTCTTCGATTTCGCTGGTATGAGCTTTCTCACTATGAGTCAATGTCTGAGTTGTCTGCAGAGATAGCTAGGTATGTTGTTACACGAATTGCTAGACATCAGACATAATAGTTTCTCATGGATTTACGTCTAGAGTTCGAGGCACTTTGGACACAGATCTTTAACACCACACACTCACCTTCTTTATTCGAGACATTTGCGACCATTGATCGTGATGAGCATCATCGTTGTGTAGTTCCCTCTTAGACTTAGGTTTTTAGTATTATCTACGCTCTAGCTACAAACTAGATGGCTCTAGTAGTCAATTCAGGATTTTCTGATTCTCATCCTTAGGGATCTAGTATTCGAGGTAGTGGAGGTCGTGGTCGTGGCCGTGGTAGAGGGAATGACCTTACTTATAGTCATTGTGAGAAGATTGACCATAAAAACGTTTGATGCTTTCAACTCTATCCCCATCAGTTGCAATCTTTTTCGGGATAATTTACTTCCCATGTTATAGCTGTGGAGTCATTATCAGTTTCTCCTACTAATATTTCTTCTTCCCTTGGTACTATTAATTTGCAACAACTTCAGACTCAGATTCTCATTATTATAAGGGATCAAATTCATTCTCATACTCACTCATCCTTGACTGTGACATCAATTATCACGTCCCCAGGTACATCTTTTGCATTCTATGTTACTTAGTCTAGCTTTATTCCCTTAACCTGAGTAATTGATTCTGGTGCTTCTGATTATATGATTTGTAAGTCTAGTTATTTTATTTTTTCTATTTGTCTTATTATCCACAAGGAGGTTCACCTTACTGATGAGTCATTTATTCATATCCATGATAGGGGTACCATTATCTTATCTTATAATTTTTTTCTTGACTCTATGCTTCATGTTCCTAATATATCTCTTAATCTTTTGTTTGTGAGTAGTATTACCAAATCTCTAAACTACTCTGCAACCTTTTTTTTCTACTCACTATATTTTTCAGGACCTGACCTTTAAGATGATTTTTGGCAAGGAGTTTGAGAGAGATGAGTTGTACCTATTTGGATCCCAGCCTATTATTTTTATTTTTGTGCTTCCACTGTTTAGGAGCCATATTTTTCTTCTAAGGTGTTAGATTTATGCATGCTTAGGAGATGTCAATTTTCAACACTTATTTATTTCCTTATTTAAAAACTTCATGTAAGGGATACAAATTTTAATGCTCTATGTGTGAGCTTTCTAAACACATATGTACTTCTTATTTTCATCACATGTATCCATTTAATAAATTATTTAATTTAATTCATTCTGATGTATGGCTTTCCCCTATTACTCTTTTTAATGGTCATAAATATTATGCTACATTTATTGATGACTATTATCATTGTACTTGGGTTTACTTGATTCATTCTCGTTCTGAGGTGTTTCATATATATATATATCTATATATATATATATATATTTTTTTTTTTTATTTCCTTAAAATGACCTAATATAACATCATAGTTAAATCTCTTAGGCCTGATAACGGAAGGGAATACATTTTTTATGGGATTCGATCCCACATTTATGAGCGGGGCATACTTCATCAGTTGACTTGTCCTTACCCTCCTGAATAAAATGAAGTAGTAGAACGTAAGAATTGTAACCTCATGAACATTGTTCATCGTCTTTTTCGAGGTATGCATGTATATGACAATCCTTACTACGACTTTTCTCCTTAATCGCATTTCAAGTTGCACGTTAAGGGGACAAGTACCTCTTCATGTTCTTCGACCTGATAACACTATTTTTCCCATTACACCTAGAGTCTTTGGATGTACTTGTTTTATTCAAAACATGACTCTTTATCACAGAAAATTATATGACAAAGTAATTCGTTGTATTTTCTTGCATTACTCATCTATGTCAAAGGGGTATCATTGTTATGATCCAGTTTCTTATCGTGTAATTCATTCTTTGGAAGTTACATTTTTTGAAAATATTTTTTTTTGTACTACATCTTCTTTGCAGAATCCTTCTTTTATAGTGCTACCTTATCCACTTTTTTCTCCACCTTCATTTCCTTTGTAAGATCTATCTTCATCTTTTTTTGCCTTTTAAGGTCTATCTTCGTCGCCTTCACCCCTCTTCGGACTTGTCAACCTCCTTTTTGGACTTAAGTATAATCTCTTCTACTCTTATACATATTCTTTCTATTTCTGACTCTTACTTGCCTATTGCACTTTACAATGGTAAGTGAGGGTTGTGTTACTGATCATTCTATTGCCTAGTTTATTTCATATCATAGACTTTCTCCTTCTCATCATGTCTATTGCACTTTACAATGGTAAGTGAGGGTTGTGTTACTGATCATTCTATTGCTTAGTTTATTTTATATCATAGACTTTCTCCTTCTCATCATGCCTAATTTACTGTTACTGTTTCTATTCGAGTTCTCTGATCTGTATCAGAGACTTTGCAAGATCCTAAATGGATTGGAGCCATAACTGCTGAGATGGATTCTTTGCAGAAAAATCACACTTGGGAAATTGTTCATCTTCCTTTTGGAAAACAAACTATTAGTTGAGTTTTCACTGTCAAGTATCTCGCGAATGAAATTATTGATCGATATAAGGTCCACTTAGTCACTAAGGGATTTACATAGACTCCAAGAAAGGATTTTAGTGTTACATTTACTTTTGTAGCTAAACTTTCTACAGCTCGCATCCTCATCTCTTTAGTTGTTTGTCATTCCTGGCCTTTTCACCAGTTTGATGTGAAGAATGTATTTTTTAATGGGGATCTGACTGAACTTATCTATATGGACCCCCTCTCAGATTTCCTCTTTAGGAGGAGTATTCTGGGAAATCGTCTTCTCAAATCTTTGTATGGTTTGAAATAGTCTCCATGAGTTTGGTTTTAACGTTTTTCTAAGATCATTTTATCTATGGAGTTTTCCAGATGCCATTCAGATCACACTTGATTTGTTCATCGAGGAGTGGATGGTCGTTGTACTCTTATATTGGTCTATGTAGATGATATTATAGTAACGGGAGATAATGCACAATAGATTGACAAGGTTAATATGCTATTGAGTAGTGCGTTTGAAGTTAAGGATTTGGGTTCCCTCAAGTACTTATTCGGGATAGAAGTGGCCCGCTCTCGTCGTAGTATTTCATTATCTAAACGCAAATACATATTGGATCTCCTTTAGGTCACTAATATGCTTGGTTGTTGTCCTGCCTCCTCTCCTATGAATCAGAATCATCATATTTATGTCGAAGCTGGTGATTTATTATTTGATTATTCTTCTTATCAGAGACTTTTAGGCTACTAAATTTATCTGATTAGCACAAGATCGGGTTTGACCTTTACGGTTAGTGTGGTCAGTCAGTTCATGCATATCCCACACATTTCTTATCTTGATGCAGTTTATCGTATTCATCGTTACTTGAAATCTCTTCCTGGTTTTGGACTTTTTTACTCTATCATTGCTCAACTACATTTGTCATGTTTCATTGATGTTGATCATGTTGGTCCTCTTACAGATAGGATATATACTTCTGGGTTCTATACTTTCTATGGTAGTAACCTGATTTCATGGAAAAATAAGAAACAAAGTATGGTTTCCCGCTCTTCTGCTGAAATTGAGTATCGTGTTATAGCCCTTGACACTTGCGTTCTTATTTGACTTAGATTTTTGCTGATGAAACTAAGTTTTCTAGTCTTTGACCATTCCATTTTGTTTTACGATAACAAGTCTGACATCATGCTACTCGGTCCTTCATGAGAGAACCAAGCATATATAGGTTGATGTTCATTTTCTCAGGGAGAAAGTTCGTTTTGGTGCTTTACAGACAATCTTTGTATCTTCTTCAAAACAACTTGATGATATGCTTACGAAGTTTGTTAGTCTTTCTGCCTCTAATTTTCATCTTGTCAAGCTAGACTTAGTTGATATATTTGCCCCAGTTTGAGAGAAAGTATTGGAAATAATGTAGCTTTTTTAGTTGCTTATTTTAATCCTATGTAAAGGCATTAATGAGATTTGAGAATCACTTTCTAAAATTCTTCTCTTGTTTTTGATTCTTTGTATTTTTTATCATCTTCAATGAATTTTTAATGATTTTGTTGGCTACATCATAAAAAAAATCTAAATATAATTGCTGAAGCAAGAAAGAACTACGAGGCATTAGAATTTAGGAACGCATAAATCCTAAAGAATTGTGAACATCCAGTAATTCAAACAAGTTAGATGAAGCTTTAAACTCTTAATCTTCTCTTGGAAAGTATATAATGAATATCTACAACTTAAGTATTTGATAGTTGCTTTGCCTTTTCTACTATTTGATATTGTTAGTTGTTGTCATTGTAAGTGAACCTTCTTTTTTTTATCTTATATATTAGATCTACAAACAATGACTTCTCTCTTCTTACTTAGCTGTGTCTAAAAACCTTGCTCTTAAAAAAAATTTTAATCAATTTTTTTTCAGTTATATTCTTCTGTGTGGACCATCGATCTTTATTATGTGTTATGTTGCATCAATAGTATATGAGAAAGAGATAATCGTAATTTCTTTCTATTATAGTTTGTTTTATCTTATGTCATAATTGGATTTTTTTATGAACAAAATATAAATTAAAAATAAAATTTTGATTAAATTATTTAAAATTCTACGAAGGTTTCTTAACGATCACATACTCATCCTCATGTATTTTCACTAGTTTGAATAAAAACAACTCGTGTCATATTTTAAACCCATTTTCTTGAATTGTAATATCTTTTAAAACCAAACATCGATTCCTCAGAAATTTTTTTTTGATAATATAAACAGAATTTTACTGCTTGATTGTAGTGAGGAAAATGTAATAAAGAAATTGGTGGGGTTTCAGCTTGCTCTAGCTTGGACCAGCTTTTGGAAATATTACTAAACCCATTTAATTACTGAGCCGGGCGAAACGTGATTAATGTATAGGGCCTATATCATGAGAAAGGCCTGTTTGACAACGCAAGCCTGTAAAAATTTTCTTCCTTAATGTCCCATATGATCATTGAGATCGACCTTTGTTCCAATCATTGAGATCCACCTAGTTATAATGATGGATTTCGAAATTTCAACATGAATTATTGAGATTAATGATTCAAAAGTTGAGATCGATTGTCTGAATTGTTGATCTCAACTATTTGAATAGTTAATCTCGATGATTTGAATGCTATATTTTGACCAAATGAGGGGCATTAAGAAAAAAAATAGTTTTACTAATTGTGTTAGGACCGTTCTATTTGTACCCACCTTTATGCTCATTGCACCCACTCCAAAATGTGCTTTAGATGCGTGCAGTGAAATAAATGGTAGGTGCAAATAGCATGACAAGAAATTGCTAGTTGGTCGACGCTCTAGATAGAGCAAAAAATGATTGAGTGGGAGTTGGAGTTGGAATCGATGGAGTTAGTTTAACTCCTCAAATAAACTCTAATGTTTGGTTTATCTAGGAATTTAGCCTAAGGGTTATTAAAAAAAAAAAACTTCAACTCTTGTATTTTGCTAAGATCGGTTATGACTCAACTGAGTCAATTTGGTTATATATATAGGGAAATGTTCAGCAACAAACATATGGGTTAGAGGATTTGGAATGGGCTGATTTTTGGTGAGGATGATCTCTACAGTGAGGAGATCATCATCACCAAAAATCAGCCCATTCCAAAACTTCTAACCCCATCAAAAATGGTTTACAAAAAATGGATGGTCCACGATCATCCTCACCAAAAATAAGCTCATTCCAAAACCTCTAACCCATGTTTTGAAAAATGTTTGTTGCTGAACAGGACCCATATATATATATGGGAAATGTTCAACACCCTAAGCTTTACCCTACACTTTAACAAACGTGTTTTGTCCTACATGGGTTAGAAGTTTTGGAATGAGTTGATTTTTGGTGAGGATGATCTCTATGATTAGAAGATCATCCTCACCAAAAATCAGCCCATTCTGAAATTTTTAGCCCTATATTTATAAGTTGAAAAATCGTGGACTGTCCATTTTTTGTAAATCATTTTTGATGCTGTTAGAAGTTTTGGAATGAGCTGATTTTTGGTGAGGATGATCTTCTCACCATATGGATCATCCTCACAAAAAATCAGCCCATTCCAAAACTTCTAACCCATGTACGACAAAACATGTTTGTTAAAGTGTAGGGTAAAGCTTAGGGTGGGGAACGGGACCCATATATATATATATATATATATATATATATATAGGGTCCTGTTCACCAACAAACATTTTGGCAAAACATTTTTCAAAACATGGGTTAGAGGTCTTGGAATGGGCTGATTTTTGGTGAGGATGATCTCTACGGTGAGGAGATCATCCTCACCAAAAATCAGCCCATTCCAAAACTTCTAGCCCCAGTTTACAAGTTGAAAAATCGTGGACCGTCCATTTTTTGTAAATCATTTTTGATGGGGTTAGAAGTTTTGGAATGGGTTGATTTTTGGTGATGATGATCGCCTCACCGTAGAGATCATCCTCACCAAAAATCAGCCTATTCCAAAACCTCTAACCCATGTTTTGAAAAATGTTTTGCCAAAATGTTTGTTGCTAAACATTTCCAATATATATGTATGGGTCCCGTTCCCCACCCTAAGCTTTACCCTATACTTTAACAAACATGTTTTGTCCTACATGGGTTAGAAGTGTAGGGTAAAGCTTAGGGTGGGGAACGGGACCCATATATATATACCCTAAGCTTTACTCTACACTTTAACAAACATGTTTTGTCCTACATGGGTTAAAAGTTTTGGAATGAGCTGATTTTTGGTGAGGATGATCTCTATATATATATATATATATAGATAGATATATAAATTGGTTTGATTCTCAGATTGGTTTGGTTCTATTATACCCCTAATCTGGAATTGAACCAAATCAATCGTTTTTCTTTTTTACACCCCTAATTCTAATCATCATATTTATTAAAAAATAATAATTATTTAAATAAGAATCTACATCATGTATAATGTAAAGTCAGTTGAATGACTTATATTAGAACAATTAATCGGTCAGATTTTGGCCTGATTCATCTTAGCCCGCAATTGAAAGGGTTTGGGTTTAGTTATTAAGTCCATTTAGCTATTGGGCTGCGTCAGTCTAAGCCCATTTAATAATGGGGTCGCATTTGAGTTTTGAATGCAAGCCCGGTGGGTGGTCCGACCTGCTACACTATATTAAATACAATATATAATAGTCCTTTTATAAATTTATAATGATCCCCCTACCTTTGTAGTTCTTTGAAATGGGTTTGGGTTGAGCCGACTTGCAAATGGCCTGAATGTTGGTGGAAGTGGACCGTAGGGCTATTAATAGATCAGATTAAACCCAAAATCCAACTTGTTCAAATCCAATAACTTCAGGTATGGATTGATGTTTTGGATTCCGATAAGGATTTGATCTAATGTCTTATTGGATAAGATCTGGATCAACCATGTCCTAATCCAATAAGGACCAGATCCGATAATATGTTAGAAAGTATATAATTATGTTATATATTATTGAGATGTGTGATGTTCATGTTGATTTAGATTTAGTATATAAAATCGGATTTGGCTCGATTTGATCTTTATTGGATAGATACCAAATCAACCCTGATCCGATCTGGACTTGATCCATTGATCCGGCTTGAAGTAAGATTTTATATATTAGAAATGGGAGTTGAGGACTTTTTTGGAGTTGCAACTCCATGGAATTGGTGGACCGTTTAAACCAATTAGAAGTCTAAGGTGGGAGTTGTGACTCCAACTCTCATTTCAATCACGCTCTTTGTTCCAAGGTGATATGGAGTTGGATAACTAATTAACTCCCTAGAGTACAGTATCTGAAATCTTTCCTCTCTACAATGACATCGAATCTTTCCACTCTAGAAAGAGCCATTAATGGCTGAGCTCACATTCAGCAACTCGTCATTCCTGACGTCTCCACAACTAGTTCCGAACTCCTTCTCTCTCCGTACTTCGACTCTAAAGATTCGCACCAAACCTTCTTCTTCACTAAAACTGCTTTGTTTCAGCAAAACCAGAGCTCCAATAACAACAATGGCAACTGAGTTATCTTTCCAATTATACCCCTTTTGATCTTCAATTTTTTTCTTCATTATATTTCTGGGTTTCTCTAGTTTTGTTTAAATTTATGGGCTAATGGGAATTTCTCCTAAATCTATCTTGATTTGCAGAAGCGTTCAGGAGATTCTTCCCCCTTCTTTGGATTCTACTTCCAGCCCTCCTCTCTTCGATGGAACAATTAGGTTTATTCGGATTTTCTGATTCTTATTTATTTTTGTTTGATTTTTAATGGGTCTCTCTCTTCAACGACAACCAAGACTTGGGGTTGGTAGATTATGCCATTTCTTTGTGTTTGTTAAAATGCCCAGATAGTAATTTAGGCGTTTTTTGAATTTCTCTCAATAAATTATCTGACTAGAAAGCCTTTTTTTTTTTTTTTGCCTTATTTTGTTGAAGGTTGTATATATCTTACACATGTCCGTATGCGCAACGTGTTTGGATTACTAGGAACTGTAAGGTTGGTATTCAGTTCTGTTCATGATTGCAATCTCCTTAATCAAGTTTCTTTTTTTTGCGATCAGTTTATAGTTCTTGTACCTATGAAGTTTATAATATAAGTTTAAATTTGTTTACTTTTCTTGATTTAAAAACAAAAAAATCATGATTTGTGCTAAGCAGGGATTACAGGAAAAGATAAAATTGGTTCCTATTGATCTACAAAATCGGCCCGATTGGTACAAGGAGAAGGTCTACCCTCCAAATAAGGTGATATTCTTTGATCACATAAAAATCAATGTAGGAGACTTACTCGAGATCTTGATGTAGTTTGTTTGAATTTATGAAATCTTGGTTATATACAAAATAAATTACATGAGGAATTACAGTAACATTGGTGCGTGACCGACTATACAATTTAAAGGCGTGCATGCATGTTACAAGTGAAGTAAACTTGAGAAATTTCTAATTCATCTTCATCATCAAAGCCTTTCCCAAGATTTGGAGTCTGATTTACGAGTTATGGTCTTCCATTCAATTATGTCTAAAGCCACATGTTTTTTATTGAATGTGTATTCATATCCACATTCACTACCTTGATGACATACTTTTGGATCTTCCTCTCGCTGTTTTAAAACCTTCAACTGCCATATTCCTTCTAACTTGGCCTTAGTTGAATGAGGCCAAATAATCTCAATCGAATCATGCATATCAATATCTTTATCTCTACTACGCTCAATCTATTATCGCGATGCTTCTTGATCACCCAACATTTTGCTCCAGAAGTCATACCTAATCTTACTGCCATCTCACCAAATTTTCTTTTTAATTTGATTGATGTATGTCAGTTATATACCATTAGAGAAGTACTCCTCCACTTTCATTATGTAGCTCTGATTACGTAGGAAATACATTCGTCAATCTCTTCATCCTTATATATAATTTACATGCGATAATGAAAATAGTCACATTAGGGTATTTCAAGACCATAAAGTTTACTAGACATTACCCTTCATTGATGTTAGTACTAAAGTTAGATTCCACATATTCAGTCTTGATTTTACTTATTCTAAATCCCTTGAACTCCAACATGCATCGTCATCAAAGCCTTATCTTAAAGATTTAGGGCCAATTAAATGAATTTGTTCCTCCATTCAGTTTTGTCCATAACCACATCTTCTATTATTGAAAGTGACTTTATATCCATTTTCACTATCTCAATTCATATTCTTTCGAATCTTCATTTATCTCTTTTATGCCTGAGGTTGTAGTCGGCCTTTGTTTAGCACGCCTAAACTATCAATTTTTCTTAGTCTATTTTCTATTGGATCTGTAGACACTCCACTTTGTCAGGATTGAGCCTGGGAGATTAGAAAATAGCTGGGCCCAAGAGTGTTTTAAAAAAAGACTCAAAGGCCTACCAAAAGCAAGAGGAAGCTGAAGGCCATAGGGACCTTCAAGCTAGCCCATCACTAATTGTTTGTACCTTACCTAAGTACAGGCTAGTTTTGGCATGTTCTCAACTAACTATGGACAGACACAATGTTAGCCTGTCCTCACTGCACTAATGAAAAAAATTATTTTTTCTTGTCCATAGCTCACCTAAGGACATTCGGTTACAATGTGGAGACCATTCTACTTGCGTGCTAAAGCAGGATTTATCTCTAAACCTTTCTAATTCTTTTTTTTTTTTCTTAGGGACCACAAGGTAGTTTTATCTCTTTAACCTTGCTTAATAATCTACCATTGGTTTTAATGTAATTAAATAATTCTATCAATTTTGACCCTTGGTCCCCACAAAATGTCAATTACTTTTATACCCTTAATTTGTTGAGATTTGTTTTAAGGTAATTAACCGCTAGCCCATCATTCTTACTCTTACTTCATGGTCTTCCCTCCCAAGTTCCATTAAATTTGACCAAGATCAGAGGACCTTGACCCTTTTGCTCATCCTTAAAAATTCTCTAGAATCCTAAGAATAATTACTCTTTTACTCTTAAGTTGTTAAGAGCTTATCCAATGCAATGCTTTTCCTTACTAATTACATGTCATTGCTCCTAAATTCTCTAGAGTTTGATTAAAGCCAAGGGATTTTAATATTTTTACCCCTCAAAGAGAATTCTCTAGAACCTTAAGGGTAATTACTCTCTTAACCCTAATTTGTTGAGAGCCATGAGAGGTTAATTGACCCTTTAGCCTTAATTCTTGGATGATATTTACACATCATTCTTGATTATTTTCTTAACAATTCATTGTCTTTAAAAGGACTTAGACACTCTTGTCCCTCCCACTATTCTACCTTGGGACGATCACGACCCCTAATTTTATTTGCATGGGACGATCATGCCCAATATAGCTCCCCTGGGTCAATCACGCCCGTTCCACTTCTCTGGGACGGTCACGCCGAATTTCACTCGTTCTAAGATCATTCGCCATGTAGAACATACCAACGGGTACCTCCATCACCCTAGTGTTCATCATACAAAAATGACATAAAAATCATCCTCCTTTTAAAAGAATTGTATAATACTCACTCGTTGGCCAATGCGTCACTTAGTCGAATTTAGAATTCAACGTTTGTGATAAGCATTGGTCAATCACCCATCACCATTTCAGTAACATTATTCCTTCTCATTCGTCATCTCAACACATAAAATGGAGTGACTTGGACTCCTTCTCCTCACTCTTGAGCTCCCAACTACCCAAATATGCTGAATTCCTTGCAACCAAACCTATGAAAATCAACTAGATTTTTTGGTTGTTAGGTTTCAACAACTAATGAGGGTTAAAGAGTCAAAAGGATTTGAACTTATGAAAGTTAAAGGTTGCTAGATTTTGATGAAGAAGATGAGAGTGTGAGATTACTGAAATTTCTGAGAAGAAAAGAGACAAAAATGCCTCTCGTGAGGCTTATATAGTGTGGGGTATTGTTAGTAACCATGGTTTGATTAACCATAGTTAATCTTTGCTTGATATCAAGCCAGCAAGTGGCTAAAGGATGGGGGTATGCCAACATGTGTCCATGGGACATCATGTTATGAGATAAGTAGGTAGCTAGGTGTCATGGCGTTAGAATAGTCACCATGACCAAAGTCAAAGGTGATTGACTTAATCAACTAACCATATTTACTTGTTTACCATGGTTCTAATTATATTTCCTTGGTTAGGTGAAGTGGTGGGGCCCATCCAAAATTAATTAAAGTTTAATAACTCAGTTTGACCCAAGACAACTTTGGTTGACCTGGTTGACCGTTTCGAGAATCCAACTTCTCGACCCTTGACTGGGCTCGTTTCTTGTTAGAATTTGACGTGTAAATAGTTGATTTTGAGCACCTTTTTGAGATCTATGTAATGGTATCATTAGTTCCCCAAAATTTTAATTCCTTGTATCACCTGTCCTGACGATGTATTCCTCCTTGTCTCGGTTTTCCGTTAACCTTCGACTATACTTGATCGAATTAACCATCATGCTACTCTCACGTTTTGTTAAAATTATTAGTTTAATATTTTTAAATTACTTGACCTTACGTAACTTATCAGAGATTTCCTCAAGTTACATGATGACTTGATCGGGTAATCACACACCTCAAAGTGGACAACTTGGATTTGGAAAAAAATTTAAGAATCAAGATCTGCCATCAAAGTACCTAAGGAAAGGTTTTGAAAGGAAGGGGAATAAAATCGGAAGAATTGTCTCAACACAAGGCCTAAATGGAGACTCTAGATTATGTTTTGGTCCCCACTTGAGATGGGGACCTTAAGCTTTCTGTCCAGTCTGTGGGTACAGTGTGGACATAGTAAAAAAATACTCTGTCTGGGTAGGGTACGGACAGAAGGGGTATTAGGCTGTTTGGGGATCAAGTGAGGACAAAACAAAGATGGAACTGTCTGGGGGTCAAGTGAGGACAGAGCAGAACTTGTTCTCTCCATGGGTAAGGTAAGGACAAATAAAAAATGGCTTGTTCGAGGGTAATTAGGCTAAATTCAATCAGGCCGACAGACCAAAAGCTCGACAATTCTGCAGTTTTTGCCTTCCAACATTGGTTTTCAAGTGTTTTTGTATAGTTTCTAACCTTTTCTCTTGGAAACCGACTTTGGAAGATCTGAAACCACTTAAGTAATGATCTAGAAGCTTTAAAGGAACCAAGGGAAGTGAGTTCCCACACTCATCAATGGAGTAACATCCTATTCTATTACAAGACTTGGAGTGTCCTTACAAGTTGATTGTCAAGTGTCAACTCAACCTATATTGCTTTGAAGGACTTGACACATCGCCAATTGGATTTTGAAAACCAAGTGTCCTACACCTCCAAATGTCCTACACCTCTAACCATGGGCTATGCATGAGGGTTATAGGTAGGTTGAAGGTTCTTAGTCTTCAAACCTCCATTCAAGCCAAAGAAAACATGCCATTGGTTGGTGATTGAGTTGGATGATTTTGTCTCATTTTCCTAAGGTAAGTGACGTCAAGGCATAAGGTTTGCATTCGGGGTTAAGAATTTTTATAGGAGAATGAGGCTTGTGTCAATTGTTATGCTTGATGGTGCTCAAGTGCATTTTCAAAACACGTGTGCCAACTTTACAAGTACACCAATCTCAAAAACAAAAGCAAAACAGTCCCACTTATTACAAGCATTTACCACAAAAAGAAAGAAAAAGAAGACAAAAGAAAGCTCGCAAGTTAAAGTTTCTCGAACTTTCAAAAAAGGCCAAAAACAAATGGTTTGAACCCTCGGCATCCCCAGTGAAGTCACAAAACTGTAGATATGTGAGGTTCAATGGGTTTTGATCTCATCTACTTGAGTTTAGGAGTCGCCACCATTCAAAGAGTTTAAGGTGTGAATGGATACCATAAAAAGGGTTTTAGAAACCTGTTTTTTCCAACAAATTAGTGACTTAAACTGGTCTTAACCTAAAGGTCAAGGGTAAGGAGGTTTGGATGTGAGACAGGGAAGGTGTTGGGCACCTTGTCTCACCCACCAAGTTGGTGGTTACCATATTTGGCCAAAATTGAAATAAAAAACTGATTTTTTTGAGTTTTTAATTAGAAAGCTAATAGGTAAGTACAAATGCCTAGAAGTATATGCATGTCCCTCAACTTGCTTATGGAGTAAAAACCCACAAGGTTCTAGAGCATTCTTTGGGAGGGACAAGAGTGTCCAAGTACTTTGGAAGACAATAAATTGGTTGAAATTTTTTCAAGAATAGCATGTAAATATTATTCAAGAATATGAGTTAAAGGATCAAACATCTTCTTATGTCACAACAAATTAGGGTTAAGAGGGTAAATACACTTAAGATTCTAGAGAATTCTCTTTGAAGGGTAAGAATGTCAAAGTCCCCTGATTTTGGTTAAATTCTAGAGAATTTAGGAGTAATGACATATAATTATTAAGGACAAGGTGGGATTTTTTAGTCCATTGCATTGAATAAGCTCCTAACAACATGAGGGTAAAAGTGTAATTGGCTTTGTGATTCTAGAGAATTCTTGGGGATGGGCAAAAGGTCATGGTCCCTTGATCTTGGTTAAATTGTATGAAAATTAGGAGGGAAGACCATGAATTAAGAGTAAGAATGATGGGTTTAGTGATTAATTACCTTAAAACAAATCTCAACAAACTAAGGGTATGAAAGTAATTGACATTTTTTAGGATTAAAGGTGACCAAGGATCAAAATTGAGAGAATTATTTGATTACCTTAAAAGTAAGAGTAAATTATGAAGCAAGCTTAAAGAGATCAAACTACCTTGTAGTCCCCAAGAAAAAGTGAGATTGGGAAAAATTTAAGGGTAAATTCTCCTTTAGCACTCGAGTAAAATAGTCCCATAGACTGTCTGTTCGTAGGTGTGCTGAGGACAAGGGAAAACAACTCTGTTTGTATGTGAGGTGGGGACAGGCCAACTTTGTGCCTGTTCGTGGGTTAGGTGAGGACAGGCCAAAATTGGTTTTTCCTCAGGTAAGGTACGGACAGGTTAGTGATGGGTCAGCTTGAAAGGTCCTTAAGACCTTAAACTTCCTCTTGATGGGCCTTTGAGCCTCTTTTGAAAACACTCTCGGGCTAAGCTCTTTTCTTTAAGATTTTCTGAGCTCTCGGACTCGATTTTGACAAAGTGGGGTGTCTATAAGATCTACTTCTACATTTTTTCAAAGAAGTTCAATTATTTTTTCTTTCCTATCTTTTTCCTCTCTCCCATCTCAATAAGTTCATTTTTCTACACTAAATCTATTAACATGATGCATCTTGATCGTCCAACAATCTACTTAATCAACATCTTTCTTAATCTCTCTATCCTTTGGTATAATAGAACCGAGGTAACCAAAATGGTTGCTTTAGAATATTTCTAAATCATTAGTTTTTATTGGACATTCCTCTTCATGGATGCCTATACTAAATTTACACTCTCTGTACATGGTATTGATTTTCTTTTTTCTAAAGCTCTTAGATTCAATCAATCAAGAACAAAAAGTTCTAGACTCAAACACCTTTCTCCATAATACTAGTCTTGCTTTGATGCTCTTTCTACTCTCATCAATTAATACTACATAAATATGAAATTAACATACATTCATACAACAAGACGCATGCTCATGAATATGAGCAATTACCTCATTAATATCTAGAGAAAACAAATACTTACTCAAAGTTGATCCCTGATATAAACCAATTTTAACTAGAATTCAATTGTCTCCTCTTCATTTTTTCTCACATTAGTCATAACCTTCTCATACATGGTCTTACTTATTCCATTTGAGACCCATGTCTTTCCTAGCACCCACTATATTAACTCTCTAGGTAGTTTGTCATATGCTTTCACTAGGTCCCAAGAAAATTCTAATTATTTAAAAATAAGAAAAATGTTTGTGTGGGTTCCTTTTGAAGAGGAAGTGTTAGATTTTTAATAGATCAAGAGCCCACTTGTTGGAAAGTTATATCTTAGTTCTAATTTGTAGTCCCTTTGTATCGCTAGTGATAGGTTTTTATGATGCCTAATAGACCCACTGCATAATTTTTCGTTTCATTATCGAATAGTTCATCAATATCGAAGCTTTATTCAAAAAATTTAGGTTGGCTGTATAATTCCTGTTTGTCCATATTCAATTTTCTTTAAATCCTCGTCTTATGTTCATAACAGCTCTCACTATCTCAATAAACATCATTTTGGGTTGTAATTATGCTCTTTCAAAACCTTCTACTAGCAGTTTTGCTTAAATAGGATTGTTGTCGATTTTTGTTGCTTATGATCAAACTGTCTAAATTGACTTTTTCTTAGTTTGTCACCTATTGGGTTCACATCTATATTTTCAAGAATGTGTTCATTTCTATTTTTATTTTTTTAAAATCTTCATTCATCTATTTGAGTATTCACTTTTCTGCTACACTCATCTATGAATATGTTGTTTATTGATTTCCCAGCATTCAGAAATTGTTCATACTTAGAAAGAAAATTCCTTTTAATTTTATAGGTATATGTGGGTCACACAGCATTCTAGAATCACAAAGCTCCTTTAACCATCCAACTCTAATTTTATGGACATCCTCTTCCTTAAATAATGCAGTTTCCTTTTACTCTATGAAATTTGTTTTGGTCCATGCCTACTCCAATGGAACATAAACCTTGTAAAATATTTGATGCTACCAACCTTAGAAAATCTAATTCATGGTGCGAAAAGATTTAGCTTATGTTGGAGAGTAACAATGTTTTGAACCCACCCTCAAATTGCTCTCGTAAAGTGCTCGATATTCTCCGGAATATAAATGGTTCCTTCTATTGATGCTACTGCAAATCAACTCCCATTCATGAAAATAAATAAATAAACAGCATTAGAGCCAATTAATAATCCTTTTTTCCTGTTCAATGCTTATATATGAATTCTTCTTTCTTGTAGGTGCCTTCATTGGAATACAACAATGAAGTCAAAGGAGAGAGTCTTGATTTGATTAAGTATATCGATAGCCACTTTGAAGGGCCTTCACTTTTTCCTGATGTAAGATGTAGTTAAACTGTTTCCACACTTGTGGGAGTCTCCTTCTGCCTTAAAATATTGACTTTGGGGATACTCCGAAAATTGTAGGATCTTGCAAAAAGAGAGTTTGCAGAAGAACTGCTGTCCTACACTGATGTCTTCAATAAATCTGTGATCACTTCATTTAAAGTGGATCCAGGAAATGAAATTGGTGAGATCAAATAATTGCTATATTTTAGGGATTTAGTCTCAGAAAAAAAAAAAAAAATGTATTTATAAGGAAAATCCTGGGGGGACTTTGTTTTTCACTGTGTTGACGTGATAACCATAGATGTGTTTCCTTGAGATATGAGTAAAAAGCGTATATGGTTATGTGCGCACCTCCACGTCAGAAATGTGAGAATCACAGTAAATCCCAATGTCACCCCAGCATTACTCTATTTATAGCCATAAGCTGATTTGCATTAAGTGCTTGCATCAGGTGCTCCTTTTGATTACCTAGAAACAGCTCTTTCCAAATTTGATGATGGACCTTTCTTCCTGGGCCAGTTCAGCTTGGTAGGTTATACTTCCATTCGTGATATTCATAAGAGCAACACCAACGCACTCTGCATCCCCTCCCAACTGCTGTTTAGGAGAGCTTGAGCCCTTTGAAGGGTCTCAAACTCACCCTGCAACTCCCTCTCCATTTTGGGGAATGGAGTTTTCGGTCGGCAAAAGAAGAGAGGGAGATTTAGAATCTCTACCTTTTGGCTGCAAAGGATGATGACCGTTGGATGGGTCCTCCATGGCTGTAGCTGATTGGGTAGAATTAAAAAAACATTAAAATATTTCTGGAGAGCACGGTTGGAGTAAATAAATATCCAAAATGGTTCTCCATAATGGAATGCCTAGTCATTATGGATATCCCCGTTGGAGTTGCTCTAACAAGCTAGACTTCTTAAAAAAAAAAACTCCTTAATGTGATGTGCTGGCCTTGTCCGAAATATCACTCATGTGGTTCAGTTTTCATATTCTCATCAAGTATTAACAAGGTTGAACTGCAAATAAAGATGGGTATTATATATGGACAATAGACAATATATTACTACATCATGTCCTTCATGCTGACCACTTACCCCTTGCTTGCCTTGCAAAAAAGAAAAAGAAAAAAAATTACATCATGTATAATGGACCTAAGGTTGGTCGTTCATGGTGAATGGTACCTCTCTGTACCATATGGGCCTCTAAATTGTATTATATATATAAATAGTATAATCTCTTGGCCAGCTCCAATACTGAACCAACTTGTCCCATCCATCACTGCTTTTGACATATTGAATAATAACAATATTTCATAACTTGAAAAAGGGAAATGAGGTAAATGTTATTTCTTTTCACTTAACATCACCTTTGATTCACAAATGAATGTTTCCTGTGCAGGTGGATATAGCCTATGCTCCATTTATGGAAAGATTTCAACCCTTCTTATTGGAAGTAAAGAAGTATGACATCACGGAAGGCAGGCCTAAATTGGCAGCATGGATTGAGGTATGATGCCAAATTTTATATCGTATTCTGTAATCTCATTTTGATGCTTTTTTTTTTTGGGTGCTCTGGTGAATCAAACCTTTCTTATTCAACGAGGCTCGGTTTGTTACCTATTATTCAGTTCATATAATTCTTCTCACAATTTGCGGGCTCGGGATTACCCACAAAAAGCCATACATATCATACTTGTCCAAATAAAATCAGATATACAGTTTATTGTGTCTTTCTATACTCGAAATTGGAAACATGTGATAATAGTTTCGAATCCAACAACTAGGAATTCCTTCACCATATCAATGGAAGAAAAATGGATTGATTAAAGGCTATTGGCCCAATTCTTAATAACTACGATTATATATCAAACAAATGCCTCTGGTACTAGAGTGATTGACCAAGACAATTTATTAAATTACATTTGGTGTGATTAAAATGCTGTTCTGGTTCTATATGTTCTTGAATGATTGGGAGGATGATTTTGATCTTAATTTATATTGAAACTGGGTTATGTAGGAGATGAATAAGATTGAGGGTTATAAATCAACTCGACGTGATCAACGTGAGCTTGTTGAGATCTACAAGAAACGCTTTTTGGTAATCCCTCTTATTGCATTTTTCTATACTTGAAGTCGGAAATAATGGCAGCTAAACTATGATGTCCATTTGTTTTACAGGCTCAGCTCTGAAACATGATTACTGTTTTCTTAAAACACGAAGGGTCGAAGTATGTGCAGGAATGGAGATGCAATATTAGAATATTAGATAGAAAAATTGTAATAAGGTGAATAGTGTTACACTAAACCATAATCTCATAAAGATTTTAATAGATTTTGATTAGATTTTGTAATATTTGCTAGATTTTTAATTGTGCTATATTCGGCATACGGAAGTCAACATGGTAAGGCTTTCCAAAAGACTATATCTTGATATGAAGGGGAAAGTTGATGACAATATGAAAATGATGAAGTTCTTCACCATGCCCATAAGTTGGAGCACAATTGCTGATGTTCACTATAAGTATTAATTGTTTTAGAAGTTTTCTATTTTAGTTATGAAATTCCTTTTTCCAAAATCATATATATTATAGTTTAAAGATTTTTAACTAATATAAAACAAATATGGCTATATTTTTTAATCTTTTGCTTGAAAGTGTGGAATATAGAGGTCCTGGGGAGAGTCGATGTGAAAAAAAGGGAGATCATGATGCAAATGGAGGTTTTGGACAAGAAGGAAGAAGGGACATTAAATGTGGAAGAAAGAGGCAAAAGAATGGAGTTGAAATTGGAATTTCAAAGAACAGCGCTTATGGAGGAGATAAGTTAGAAACAAAAATCGAGGATCAAATAGTTGAAAGAAGGGGATAATAACACAATTCTTTCACAAAGTCGTCAACTTCCATAGAAGAAGTAATCAGTTCGTTAAGCTCTTCATTAATGATATCATGGTGGTAGGAGAAGAGGAGATAAGGAAGGCGTGGTAAAATACTACAAAGATTTGTATAAGGAAAAGGAATCGTTGAGACCTTGGCTTGATAACCTAGAATTCACTTTGTTAAATCAAGTAGATAGGGAGTGGTTGGAAAGACAAATCGGGGAGGAAGAGGTTAGATCGGTTCTTTTCTCAATGAGTGGGGACAATGCACTGGGACCCGATGGATTTATTATGGGATTCTTTAAACACTGTTGTGATATCGTCTCGGGAGACTTTATGAAAGTGGTCAAAGAGTTGCAAAAGAAGAATTGCCTGGATTATAGTCTTAATAGCACATTTGTGGCCCTGATCCTCAAGAGAGTTGGAACGGAAAAGTTGGGAGATTTTAGACCCATCAGCTTGGTGAGCTCAGTGTACAAAATTGTAGCCAAGATTCTAGCCTCGCGATTGAAAGCAGTCCTACCTAAGCTCATCGGAGAAAAGTAAGGGGCTTTTATTAGGGGAAGAGAAATTCTTGATGGAGTTTTGATGGCAAGTGAATGTCTTGATTCAAGGATTAATGATAAGAAAGAGGGGATGGTAGGGAAAATAGACCTTCAAAAGACTTATGATCATGTAAGCTGGGACTTCCTAGAATACATGATGGGGAGAATGGCTTTTGGAGCTAAGTGGATCAGGTGGATCATGAAGTGTGTTACAACGGTGTCCTATTTTATTCTTGTCAATGGGAGTCCAGCTGGTTTCTCTAGAGGGTCGAGAGGATTGAAGCAAGGGGACCCACTTTCTCCGTTTTTGTTCCTTATAGTAGCAGAAGCTCTAGGTAGACTGTTTAGGAGAGCAGTTGACCTAGGGAGGCTCTCGGGGTTTAGGATGAATGATGGTCCATGGATTTCCCATTTACAATTTGCGGACGATACAGTGGTCTTCCTAGACCACTCGAGGGATTAGGTAAGGGTGTTGCGTGTGTTATTGAGTTGTTTTGAGGCTATTTCTGGGTTACATATTAATTTGCATAAGAGTAAGCTTTTTGGGGTGGGTGAGGTGAATGACATTCATTTGATGATTGCAACTTTAGGGTGTGGGTATGACATCTTACCCACATTGTGGACACGGGATTTTCGATGTTTTGAAACATCCCTCCACTTTGGGGTGTTTTGGAGTCGCCACCATTCATTTTCGGAAATGGGTGTGAATGGTCACCCGAATTTGTATTTTTTAAAAATATGTCATTTTGACATTTTTTGTTGACTCTCGTTGGATAATGCATGTTTGGTCTAACCTTGATTCAAGGTAAGGGGGTCCATTTATGGAGTAGGGAAGGTGTTAGGCACCCTACTCCATCCACGTAATGTGGTAACCTCGGATTCGGTTTTTTTTTAAATAAAGAAAATAAAAATAAAAAAAACATTTGATGTGTGCCCTCAAGTGTGAGGGGCTTTCGATATAGATCCAAATCATTGAGGGCACCCTTATGAAGAAGGGGCCCTTTGGTGATTTAGACCATAGTGGTGTGTGCAAATATGTGGAGAAAGGGAAAGTAGAAGAGGGGGGTTGAGGGGGGGTGTTCCTTTTGTCAACCCACCTTGACCTTCCTTGACTTCCTTTGACCTTCCTTGACTTCTTCTTCCTTGCTTGATTTGTTTGAGGGGAGGTTGAGAGTTGAGAGTTGAGAGTTGGGTGTTGAGAGTAGAGTAGGAGTAGAGAGTTGAGGTGAGTTGTGATTTTTTAGAGATTTTTTTTGTCAAATTTTCATTAGTTGTTATAAGGGGAGAATGGGTGGGTTTTTATAGAAGTTGGAGGGTTATTTTAGGGGTATAATGGGGTGAAGGATTGAGAAGTGATAGAATGGTATGGGGTTTAAGAGAAGGGTGGGTGTAATTTGATGGAGGTTGGAGGGTATTTAGGGAAGGGGGGTTAAATGGGTTGTTTACAACCCAAATGGGTTGGATCCAACCCAACCCATTTATGTTGAGTGTTTGGTGAGGGGAATTGATGAGAGTGGTTGAGAGGATGAGATTGTTTAAAGGGGGTAATTAATTGGTGGTTGTGATTAAGTGGTGTTTGATTTAAGAGAATGGAGGATTTAAGAGGGTGGTTGATGATATTTTGGGAGGGTGAGGGAGATGATGACATGTGTCAAAGTGGGTGGAAATGAAGGGTGGAGATGAGTTGATGGGAAAGGATGAGTGTTTGATTTGAGAGGATGGGTGTAGGTGTAGGTTGTAGAGATGGGTTTTGTAGGAAATGATGGGAGTAGATTAGGGGAGGGTGATAGGTTATAAGTGTTTGATTTGAGAGAATGGATAGGATAGGTTAGGGTAGAGTTATGGGTTGAATTAATTTTTGGAGGGAAGTAATGGAGTTGATTGGTTGGATGAGGGAGGTGGAAGGGGGTGATGACATGTGTCATATTGGATGATTGGTTGTGATGTTGGGCTTAGGTAGAGAATTGGGCTTGGGTAATATGTTGGGTTGAGTTGAATGGGCTTGGGTAGTGGGTAGGATAAGGATGGGTTTAGGTTGAATGGGTTGAATTGAATGGGCTTGGGTAGTGGGTAGGATAAGGATGAGTTTAGACTTGCATTGGGTTGGATTGATGAATGTAGGAGGGTGATGAGGTGTTGGGCCCATGGGCCACGTGAAAGGCCTTGGGCCGTTTATTAAAAATAAGATGACAAAATTTATTGGATTTTTGGTAGGTTTGGGCTTCGGAGCCCATTCCGATTTTTACTATTTTTGGGGCACTTTGCGTTGAGGGCCCGTTCAAATTTGGGTGTCTACACACATCATATTTGGGCTTACTACTAGGAGCACCCTACAATAGTATCAAAATTTGGGATAGAGTGATTGAGAAATTGGAAAGAAGGTTAAGCATGTGGAAGGCTAACTATCTGTCGAAAGGAGGGAAAGTTACATTAATTAAAAGCACATTGACGAGTATCCCGGTTTACTTTCTATCCCTGTTCACGCTTTCTAGGTCCGTCGAAATTAGATTGGAAAGGTTAATGAGAAATTTCTTGTGGAATGACAAGAATGGGAGGATGAAGTATCACCTGGTCAGATGGAAGGTTATTTGTTTGCCCAAAAAATGTGGGGGGTTGGGGATTAGGGGCCTTAAACTAGCTAATAAAACGCTTCTAGGGAAGCGGTTTTTGAAGTTCGGTGAGGAGAAGGGTAGCCTGTGGAGGAGGGTAGTTGTAGGCAAGTATGGGGAAAGGAGGTTAGGTTGGTATAGTAGTGAGGCTAAAGGTTCCTATGGGTGTAGTGTGTGGAAAGGGATCCTTAAAGTTAGTGAGGAGTTCGAAAGAGGGATTAGATTTAAAGCGGGGAAGGGAGATATGATTATATTTGGGAGGACAGTTGGTGTGGCACATTGCCTCTTACAGCTCAATTTTCGTCCTTGTACGCCTGTTCTTTGAAGAAGAACCGCTCCATCCAGCAGTGTTCGATTCGCAACGATTCTAGCTCTACTTGGGATTTGAGATTCAGGAGAAACTTTAATGATTGGGAACTAACAAAGATGACATCTTTCCTAGATCTCCTACATTCGTTTCATCTCAACGAAAGGCAACAGGATAGATGGGAATGGATGAGGAGCAAGGACTTGAGATTCTCTGTAAGTACGTTCTATAATTGGTTAATCCCTATTGCCGAGAGATCAGTCTTGGGATCCATCATTTGGTCCAAGCCAGTCCCTTCTAAAATCTCATTTTTTGTTTGGTTGGCTTCCCTGGGGAGGATTCTCACGTTGGATAATTTGATTGTTCGGGGATGGATTACACCAAACTGTTGTCCCCTTTGCTTGATGGCTATGGAAACTGTAGATCATGTTTTAATTCATTACTCTTTTTCTCATAACATTTGGTCAATTTTCCTTGGCTTATTCCATACTCATTGGGTCTTTCCTTGTAAGTTCTCTTCGTTGTTAGAAGAGTGGGCTAACAATGGGTTCTCATTCAGAAAAAAGTTCCTCTGGGCTATTCTTCCCTCGGCTATTGCTTGGGGGGTGTGGAACGAGAGAAATAACAGGGTTTTCAATAATAAGATGAGAAATACTCGCGACAGTTTCTTGGAGATCTTGGGCTAAACAGAACATATATTTTGTCGGAGTTACTTTTGATGACTTTCTCTTCAGATGGAATTTTTTTTGTAACAATTAATGTCTCATCTTTCATTCTGTTGTTGTTCTTTGAGAGGCCTCCTCGGCCTCCCTGTATTTTCTTCCCCTTTATCAATATATTATACTTATAAAAAAAACAAAAATGGCTAATTGTTGGGTTATTTTTTATTTTTCTTAAAAAAAAGTCTTGCAATTTTCTGACCTTTAGTATTTGGATCTACATCTTGACTCATGAGTTATGGATTGGGTTGTGGAAACGAATTTTGGAGTGCCACAGAAGAGGATTTATTTAGTCAATGAGGGCAATTTTGATATTTTGAATTGTTTACTAGGACCAAAAGGAAATTTAGAGGGAAAAAAAGAAGGGCCTTATTATACTTGGAGATAGAAATGATATATAGATGTCTTAAAATTTTGATCTTATTTTCAGACACTATAAATATTAGGGGCTGAATTCTGTTATTATTACCAAATTGTTTAAATTGAAATAAGGTCTGACCGGGAATGTTTTAAACCTATGTTACCTGTTCGTTGGTTCAGGTTTGGAGATCGTGGTTCACCAATCTAAAATGAATCATATTCGTCGGGGTAGGTAGAGAAAATTCATTTTTAGGTTCATTTTGGGTTCCTAGATCGATTCACTAGCTTGATATGTTTGTGCATATATGCATATAATTTAAGAATACAAATTATAATTATAATTATAATATTACAAAATTCAAAGTTAAATAAAATAAATTAGTAAAATAATCTAAATTTTAATTATGGACAATACAAAAATAAAAATCAATTAAAAAAATATATATTTGGTTCGTCAAACCAAATTGGTGGAATCGTCGAATTTCATGTTTTGGTTCGTCGAACCCGACCAAAATTTGGTGGGTTTGTGGTTTACTTGATTTTACAAACCCAGTACGAACTGTACCGTGAACTGATTTGCTTTATACCGATTCGTGGCTTAGACTGCTAAAAACGAATTGGGTAACATAGTTTTAAACTAAAGATCCGAAATTAAAGTTTAGCAATGACCCCTTAAAAGTTATTAAAATTAGAGCTAGAGACAACCAATCATTGTATTACTCTCTCTTCATTGAGATTTTATCTGGAAAATCTTAATAATACACCTTATGAAATTGGTGATATTATGTTTATCCTCCTACAAAATATAAGATTATATTTATTCCCTTCACCGAAATTTTAATAATACCCCTTAGAGTTTGTCCATGCCTTGACCTTAGTCATTCTCTTTGAGGCTAAGACGGTAAAAAAAGGAATAATGTTCTAAGAGTATTTTTGAAAATAGTTTAGAAGGGTAAAAATAATTAAGTTGAAGGAATATTATTGAAAAACTAGTAGAAGAAGAAAGAGAATAGAGTTAGAGGGTATTATTGGAAAAGGGGTAAAAGAGAAAATACAACAAAATTGAAGGGATATTCTTAGAAAAAAGGTAAGAAAATGAATAAAATTGAAATTATTCCTATGTCGTGGGGAGATTAAATCCCAACTCCTTATGTGGGGGATAAACATTGGGAGGAAAACCATTATGTTTTATTATATAAATTAGTAGTGAAATTAGATTTTATTCAAAACACCCTTCAAAGATTTAAATTACTAAATCAAGGGGATAAAATTAATTTTGCATGGGTAAGGCTATTATCGTGAAATTCTTATTTTCTTTTAGATTTCACTTGCCTTTATCATACATATGCATTTTACTAGTAATTAGGATACTTTTAAACGTAGAATTCAAATTTGGCCTATTATAAGGTCCTTTTTGAAATGAGAAGAGATTAAGGTTATGTTTGGATTGAGAGAAGTGTAGAGTGTAGAAAATATGAATTTTATTGAGATTCTTGGATGAATATTACAAAAACCCCAATAGGGTATTTATAGGCATTACATCAACCAAGATATATGAAAATTACCTAATATAAATATTCTAGAATATCCTAATTGATATATTCTAAATATCAATATTTATTCTAGAATATCCTTCATCACAACCTTCTATTTGTGTGAGATACACTAACAATGATACAATGTATCTCATGCATTTTAATACAGTGCATCTTATTCTCTAACATCCTCCCGTAATTGCATGGTCCTTTGAAAAAAGAATATGCAATTGGTTTTGTTGAATAATTGCTTGATCTCAATAATGGATATGCTCATTGATCGTCGAAGTGTCAATCGTACTTGCTGGTGGTCACCGTCTGTCTATAAAGTCTATCATTGTCGCATCCTACTCTTTTTGAGTCTATCGGAGCCGGTGGCTTATTAGACCAGATCTGTCATGGTCTCTCCCAGAAACATAAAAAAGTAGGATTGTGCCATTTAAATGAAAGAACTCTCTTGGAGAGATTTTAGATGGAAAAAAAAAAATTGAGATCGTGTAGCATGAATGTGTGAAATTGGGAGATTTGTAGAGATATAAAAGAAATTGTGATTTTTATTGGAAAAACAAAAAAAATAAAATAAAATAATAGTAAAGAAGAAAATAAAATATCTAAGTCCAGAACATAAAGAAAGATGGTATTTTTATTGAAAAAAAAAATACTAATAAGGTAAATAAAGTGATTAAGGTTCGGCGATGGAAGTGGCGCCATCGCCGAAGAACGGTGCACCAAGATCGATGTGCTCAATGGAGCTTGAGATCTGATACCATGTAGAAAATATGAATTTTATTGAGATTCTTGGATGAAAATTACAAAAGCCCCAATAGGGTATTTATAGGCATTACATCAACCAAGATATATGAAAATTACCTAATATAAATATTCTAGAATATCCTAATTGATATATTCTAAATATCAATATCTATTTTAGAATATCCTTCATGACAACCTTCTATTTGTGTGAGATACACTAACAATGATACAATGTATCTCATGCATTTTAATACAGTGCATCTTATTTTCTAACAGAGAGAAGAGAAGAGAAATTCAATAACCCTCCACTATGAGAGAACTTGAGACAACTTTGAAAATTTAAAATATCTTAAAAGAGATCGGGCAGAGTTGAAATTATAAAATATTTTAAAAGAATTTCTCTCCTATTCTGTCCAATTTTGGAGAGAATGAAAACTCACTCTTTTTTTTTCTCTCCAATCATTTTCTCTTGTCTCTCTCCACTTAACAATCCAAGCAAGAGAAATGGAGAGAAACTCATTTAGTTTCTCTTCTTTTCTCTCTATTTATCTCACATAGCGAAATTGAAATATAGGTTTCCCAGGGAAAAAGTTCCCAAAGGCAATCCCTAGGAAACCTCATCCCGTATCACACTGAGTTTCCTTTAAATTTTCCAACTAAACTCTCAAATAAATTTTCGAGAAATGTCCTTCTAATTTAGAGAAGTTGAAAAAGGTCCCAGGTACGAAGCATAGTTCAGGTTCACCTCGAAAAACAAGGCCCAAGATCAAACCTAGCACAGCCCAAGTCTGAATGTGAGTGGGTTGGTTTTAAGCCTATGTTTTGCAGCCCAAGTTCGGCCCAAAGTCCATTCGATCGGTCAAACTCCACGTCCTCAATGATCATTTTCAATTACAAACTAAAAATCTAAGCCTTACAAATACATGTCCAAGTGTTTGAACTAGAAATATTTATTTTTAATCTATAGCAGAGCCCAACCCTGGGTCGGGCTCAGGTCCAACATTTCTTGTTAAACTCGGCCCATTTGCATCCCTAATCTATTTGTTTTGTGTAGTCTCCTTATAGAACTAGATACAAATACAATAAAATAGTGCCAAAAGAAACTTAATGGAGCTCCCATACGTTTGCAATTCGTCATTCCTGACGTCATCACTAGATGAGTACAAATATTTTTTCTTTTATTCTAATATAATATAATAAAAAAAGCGAGATTTACCGGCCAGACCTATCGGTTGAAATTTTATTAAAAGAACTCCCTTACTTTATCAAGTGTTTTAGTTCAACAAACCTTACTTTATGAATCATGCCACCATGACTAATTTAGTGAGAATTCAAATCTTAATAAGGGTTATTTGGGTCACATGGATTATCGAATTAGAAATCTAATAACACAGTCCTTTAGTTTCCATGGAAGAACTTCAATTCAATTCAAATAAAAAAAAAAAAAAACACCTTTTAGTGCTTGATCGTAGATGGTGAAAATGGATGGCTACAAAACCCCTAATTTTAAAACAAAAATTCAACGGAGAAAACTAATTTTTTAATTTTGTTTTTTAAAGTTCTTAGAATTTTGTTCTTTGTAACCTTGGGACTAGAAATTAAGACTTTATATAATTTCATGTATAGTGAAACCTTTCGATTGTTGTTGCCTCGGATCATAACCCTTGGTGTTGAACTGCACAAATATGCTCGCTCCCATTGCTGTATTATTGTTATCTTTTTTGTTTTCTCTTTGTGTTGCATGGATTATGGTTGGTCCTTGATTTCCACATAATGTTCGAAACATAGGGATTTTGATTTCTTGAAAATTTATTCAATTAAAGTTGACCCTTTTTGTTGCTTTCTTACATTGTTCGTTAGTTTTCAGTTTTTTCTGAGTAATGATCTTACAGACATTTGTGTTCTTTGTTGTTGAAGGTTGTATACTTCTTACATATGCCCGTATGCACAGCGTGTATGGATTGCCCGAAATTATAAGGTTCTTGTTGAGTTCTCTTTGTAATCCCATTCTTTAATTGGACTTAAAAGCTTTTGTGCTTCTCAAGCTTCTATATAATTTTTCTAAGTATATTGGCAGATAGATTTGGGTTCTTTTGATACAGTGGAGGTATTGTTTATTTCTATGTAAAATTATTTATTTATTTATAACTTGCGAGGTCAGGGATTGCAAGATGAAATCAAATTGGTACCTCTTGATCTAGCAAATAGGCCTGATTGGTACAAGGAGAAAGTCTACCCTCCTAATAAGGTAATTTTCTTTGAACACAACATGCTTCTACTTTATTGCTCTGAACGATAATAACCAACCCCAAATCTTTGAGATAAAGCTTTGATTTTGTGCTTGGTTTTTTAACTACAATTGATTAAGGTTTTTTTTATTTTATGTTTTTAGCAAGAACGGTGTTTGATCTTCGGAATTCCTTTTGTTAACTAATGAAAATTTCATTTCTATAGGTACCTGCATTGGAACATAATAACCAAATCAAAGGAGAGAGTCTTGATTTGCTCACAATTCACCTCAACTCAACTCTTAACTCTCTACTCTTACTCTACCTCATAACCACCATCAATTCTCAACTCATCTTACCACTCTCAAATCTCAACCTTCTCTCAAACAAATCAAGGAAAAAGAGAAAAGAAGACTCAAAGAAGAACATCAAAAAAAGCCTTGAAGATCAAGATTGGGACAAGGTGGGTTTGAAAAAGGACCATCCCCTCTAACCCCCTCTTCTACTCTCCCCCTTCCTACACATTTGCACACACCACCATGGGTTAAATCACCAAAGGGCCCCTTCTTCATAAGGGTACCCTTAATTATTGAAATCAATATTGAAAACCCCTCACACTTGAGGGCACACATCAAGTTTTTTTTTATTTTATTTTATTTTATTTTATTTTATTTTTATTTTAAGAAAATCGAATCCGAGGTTACCACCTATGGTGGGTGGAGTAGGGTGCCTAACACCTTCCCTACTCCATAAATGGACCCCCTTACCTTGAATCAAGGGTTGGGCCATGTGCATTATCCAACGAAAGTCATCAAACATACAAAATGTATGATTTTTCAAAAAATGTGACATCGGGTGACCATTCACACTCTTTTACCAATTTGAATGGTGGCGACTCCAAAACACCCCAAAGTGGAGGGATGTTTTTAAAATATTGAAAATCCCATGTCCACAGCTTCTCGTTGGATAATGCACATGGCCCAACCCTTGATTCAAGGTAAGGGGGTCCATTTATGAAGTAGGGAAGGTGTTAGGCACCCTACTCCACCCACCATAGGTGGTAACCTCGGATTCGATTTTCTTAAAATAAAAATAAAATAAAATCGAAAAAAAACTCGATGTATGCCCTCAAGTGTGAGGGACTTTCAATATTGGTTTCAATCATTAAGGGCACCCTTATGAAGAAGGGGCCCTTTGGTGATTTAACCCATGGTGGTGTGTGCAAATGTGTAGGAAGGGGGAGAGTAGAAGAGGGGCTAGAGGGGATGATCCTTTTTCAAACCCACCTTGTCCCAATCTTGATCTTCAAGGCTTTTTTTGATGTTCTTCTTTGAGTCTTCTTTTCTCTTTTTCCTTGATTTGTTTGAGAGAAGGTTGAGATTTGAGAGTGGTAAGATGAGTTGAGAATTGATGGTGGTTATGAGGTAGAGTAAGAGTAGAGAGTTAAGAGTTGAGTTGAGGTGAATTGTGATTTTTTTTATAGGTATTTTGCTTAATTTTTCATTAGTTGTTGTGAGGGGAGAATGGATGGGTTTTTATAGAGGTTGGGAGGTATTTTAAGGGTATAATGGGGTGAAGGATGAGAATAGTGGATAATGGCATGGGTTTTAGAGGGAAAGAGTGTGAAATTTAAGATGAAAATGAGGGTAATTTTGTAATGAGGGAAATGGATTGTGTTTTAACCCAAATGTTTTGGATCTTACCTAAATCCATTTGGGTAGAGTGTTTGGTGGGATGAGATGAGTGATGGTTGATGGGAGGAATGGTGGTGTATGGGAGTTGTTTGGAGAAGGAGTGTTGAAATGGTTAAAGAGGTAAGGTGTTTGATTTGGGGGGATGGGTAGTGATTGGTTTGATTTTGAGAGGATTGAAGGGATGATGACATGTGGCAAATGGAGAGATGAAGAGATTAGTTGATTGGTGATAGTGGTTGGATGATTAGAGAGAAGGGTATGGAGGTGATGGTGGGAGGTATGGGTTGAGGTGATTTTGTGGGAGTGTTTTAAGGGAAAGTGATGGATGGGGGTGTGGGAGATACGGGTTGTGATGTTGGTGGTTGATGATGAGAGGATGGGTAATAGGTTAGGTTGGGGTAGGGTTATGGGTTGAGTTGATTTTTGGAGGGAAGTGATAGAGTTGGTTGATTAGATGAGAGAGGTGGAAGGGTGTGATGACATGTGTCATTTTTTGTATTGAGTTGGTGATTGGTTTGATGAGATTGATAGGTTGGATTGGGTTTGGGTATTGAATTGGGCTTAGGTTATGAGTTGGACTTAGGTTGGATTGGGTTTATGATGGATTGGGTTTAGGTTGAATTGGGTTTATGATGGATTGGGTTTTGGGATGGATTGGATTTATGATGGATTGGGTTTTGGGTTGAATTGGGTTTATGATGGATTGGGTTTTGGGATGGATTGGATTTATGATGGATTGGGTTTTGGGATGGATTGGGTTTAGGTAGAATAATATTGGGTTGATTTTAAGGATGTAGGAGAGTGGTGAGGTGTGCGGGTCCATGGGCCACGTGAGTGGCCTCGGACATTTATCAGTTGAAAACGGATTGGGTTCTTGTAGGTTTGGGCCTTGGGGCCCATTCTAATTTTTCGATTTTTGGAGGTATTTTGCGTCAAGGGCCCGCTCAAATTCGGATGTCTACACAATGCATAAGAAACAAATCCACGAAATGACTCATGGCATAGGCACGGGCATCCGCTAGTATATATATATATATATATATATATATATATATATATATATATTGAGTCTCCATCCCTAGCCATACGACCAAATTGGCTCTATGTGAGATAAATTATTGTCAAGGCTGAAATGCATTTTTGACATATAATTGTTTGGTATCCCAAATTCTCAATAACGAGCTAAGGCTATGGAAAAGTTATACAAATAATTGCTGGCTTAAGGTACTTGAGTGAACTCTTTTGCAACAACTCAAGCCTTAAGTCTTTCTAGTGTGCCATAAGAATTGATTTCACTTTAAAGGCTCATTTACTTCACTCAGTCATATTAGATACGAGGGAGACCAATTCCCATGTGTCATTTTGGTGCAAATCTGAAAGTTGTTCCTTCATTGCCATGAGCTAACCCAGGTTTTTAGATTTGGTTTTTACGACGCCATCTCATAGGCGGGTGATCATGAGATGCGCAGTTGGATCCTTCATAGCATGAGGTGCAAATGATCTTGAGACCCATAGGGGAGATATCACCATCAGACAAGCGGATTTACAATGCCCCCACAAGAATTTTCAAAGTCTACTAAGACTTGACAAGCTATTGTGACAAATAACAACGGCAGACAAAAGAATCCCTCGCTATTGGCCCCCAATTTTTTTTTTTTTTTTGCACTCTTAATTACCCCCATGTAGGTAAAATCCAAAATCCTGGCTCCGCCCCTCCCATTAGATATCAAGGGTGGGTCCTTGTCTTGAGATGGCAAAAGCATATTTGGGGAGTGACCATGGGTTGGTTGATGTGGGGTTGACATTTGATCTGGTGCAGCCCTTTTGATTCTTGAGACATAGCCGGAATATCAGATGTTGATGGTGAATCTTGATTGTTGGATGGTCCAATAAATTCTCCACCTAATTGATTTGAAACACCTTTATTTTTTGTCATATTGAGTCATAATGAACTTATGAAAATCCATAAAACATTGTAAGAAATCTGATTTATGACATAGATGGAAATACCATGTAGAACTCTTGCATTCATCTACAAAAATAACATAATAACAAAATGTTTGGGACAAATGAACAATGGCTGAGCCCCACAAGTCACAATCTTTGTTTTAACCATCTATTTCTACCTTGGCCTTGAGATTTTTGGCCCAAAAAAATGCAACATTGTGATCTATACACTAAGGTTTATGGTGATTTTTCGCCATTATAATGGGGTGAGGGTGAGTATTTTTCATGTAAATCCATAATTTAATGTTGACTTCTTATATTTAAAAAAAAATGTCCTTATGATAGATGACTTGAAAGATTTGATTATTTTACATGATTGATTCCTAAATTATAACCTTCATAGATATCATTAATCAAAGTATCAAACTACATTTTTATAGATCAAATGAGATTCGATTTGGATATTATGGGATTAGAGATCAAATGAGAAATCTGTTAACCAACCAACTACTCCAAAAGACCTATCTATTGAAGATGAGGAGAACTATGACTACAAGAGGGTCACAGGGCTTAATATGACACACCCGAGAAAGGAGGAAAGTGTACACTCAATACTCCCCCTCACTAGTAAGGGTGGAAAGAATTGAACCCATGACTAATACGAATCTACACAATGTAAAAAAAAGCCCAGATTTGACGGCCCTGGGCAGTCAAATTTTGTAAAATTCGACAAACAAAGGGGTCGAATTGGCATCGAATTTTTTATTGTCAATTTTTTTTTCAACGGGTTGAAATTATCAAATTAATGAAGAATGGGAGAAAATCAACAACTCTAAGCTGTCAAATCTGGGAATGTCTAGAATTTTGACTATCCTAGACTGTCAAAATTCAGTTTCTAAAATTCGTGGGCCATGGCCCATCAATTTTTTTTATTGAATTTTTCAATTTTCACATGGTGCTAGTACTCTAATACCATGTTAACCAACCAACAACTCCAAAAAAAATATAAGGTCACAAGGCTTAATTGGGGAGAATACTATGCACTCAATAAAACCCACTTTTATATTCAGAATCAAACATAAAATCAGATTCTAAAATTGAATTATGGGCAAGAATCAGATTATGAACTCAAACCAAACGCCGCCCAAATCTTTCCTCCAGTTGATGACACTGAAAACAAGATTCCTTTAGATTAGGCTGATACAAAAGCATAATTTCTTTTCTAAAATAATCCCAATCTACTGCTGGAAATGCTATCCTTAAAGCCGAAAAAGTTACTTTGAAGGATTCCTAATGTCCCCCATTCTTACTCTTCTTTATATCCTAAATGATTCTAATCTAAAGAAAGCCAAAATCATATCTATAAAAGGCTAACACAACCCATAATGGCTGAGCTCCTTAGCCATCAACCATGTTAGGATTCTCTATGAAGAAATCAAGCATCCTTATCATCTTTGCCTTAACTATCATTATTTCTCCGTTAGCAACGGGCGTCCGATATCCTGTCCATGCATTCCAAGGCAATTGCACGTACTTGATCCAAATCGAGACGACTTGTGCATCATCTGCAGGAACAAAAGATGCAATTGGTGTTAGATTTGGGGACACAGATGGAAACCTTGTTATTATAAAGCACTTGAAGGACCCAAAGTTTTTGTATGATCCAAAACTAGGTGGAAGTAAGCAAGGAAGTGAGTATGTTGGGTTCCAACAATGCGCTATAGAGATGTTTGAGGCAAGTGGGACATGCATGAGTCAGAAAGTGTGTTCGCTTTACTTAAAGCAATTAGGATCGGATGGGTGGAGACCTGGTTGGGTAAAGGTACTACATCGACAAGATGATGGTCGTGTCTCATTAGTGTCATACGTGTTCTACTTTCGGACATTTGTGCCTGAAAATGTTTGGTTTGGGTTTGATTATTGTGATTCAAACAGAGGAGCTCTACCTCAGGTTGCTAATATAGATGGGGAAACTTAGTTCATGAATGTTATGTATTATTAGCAATTAGTAAGGTTGGTAGACTTTTCGTACGTAACGTCATTTCCTTTGTTCAATTATGTCTAAATTCGTGTTTTAAGTTATTGTAAGTGTGTTTGTATCTGCTTTAAATACTTTAAGCCGTGTTCTTTCGTGTTTTATAACCTTCAAGTTGCAAATTCACATTATTAGTATGTGTGCTGCCGCCTCATAAATCAAAGTAAGAATCGTTTTTTTTTTCTTTCTAATTTTCATGACCAACATTTAATCTTCAACCTTAAGCCAAAAGCCCTATACTTTTCTCCCCAAAATCCATCACCTTCAAGTTATTAAACCTTTAGGATGAATTATTTGTGAAAAAAAAAATGAAATAGCAAAGATAACTTAATCACACAAAAATACAAGGATTTACGTGATTCGGTAGTGTGCGTCCACAAAACAGAACAAGAACAATCATTATTTTCTCATAAGTTTTACTACTCTAGAAATCTTTATTTTTATATAATCGAGAATTACCAAAACATGTAAAACTCCCTAAAATAGAAAATCCTTAAGAAAATATTACACGATTACCCTTTTCGTACCCCTTAAAATATTCGGGTCGAGAGCTCCACTCCTACAGCTCTGTGTAGCATAATAGAATTCTAGATATTTACACAACATAATTTAATTCAACCTCACCTTCAATCCATTGTCTAGTACCTCTAAAAATGTTGACTTAGAAGTTGAAGGTGACATGTTTGGCAATAGATTGAAGACGAGGGCATTTAAGTCAGTTTTTGTTCATCTTTGATGTAGACCTAGGTCAAGGGTCCTCTCAAAAATAAAAATAAAAATAATAGTAAGGAGCAACTACTTGTAGACCACAAAGTTAGTCTTTTCCATCTTCAATCTTAGGGGAAAAAAAAAATTGAGTCGTGATAATCTGATCCTTGTTAGCAATCTCCTGTTTAATTCTTGAATAATTCATGATTTTTTACATCTTTTCAATAAAAGTATTATTCTCCAGATTATTGAACTATTTTGAATAATTCACACATTTTAAAACAGAAAAGAATAAAAAGCATTTTTTTACGAATTTTTATAAAACTTGGTGGAAAAAATTTTACTGTAACTTGTTCTATGTTGCAAAGTGTAAACTTATAAGTCATGACATATAGCACAAGTCAACTTTGAAGCGGACATGCTTCAAAATTTTAGAGGAATCCACCTTCTTACGTGAAAAATATCCCTTATTTTAAAAAAAAATAATGACACGGCCCTCTACATTTATTTGAGATTGCATCTTATTTTTCCAAATTAATGATTTGTCCCTTAAATTTGGTATTCTTTTAAAAATCAATGGAACAATAACCTCAGTGTCCTCATTAACATCACCAATTTCATCATCACCATCACTATCATATTGCCGAATTTTTGAAATGAGATGGATAATACACGTATGAAGCATATGCCGCATATTTTCCATTTATGGAATTTTTGCAATCCAAAATCAAATAGAACTCAAATTTTATCCGTATTCCCAATTGCTAACAAGGAATCTGACACCCCCGCCACCCCCCCCAAAAATAAAAAATAAAAAAACATACACCACCATCATAGAACCGTAGATCATTTGCCTCGGGATACATGAGAAAAAGATTTATGATTCTGTGTATCCCGAGGAAATGATCTACGGTTTTGCGATGGAGGGGGGGGGGGGTCAGAAAATCATTAACAAATCACTCCCTAAATAAATGGTCCACTTGATATCAGTATACTATATATAAATTTGAGGTGTAGTCATTGTATACTTGTGTGGTAATATCACATATTTTCAGATTTTTCTTCTGTTCTATTAGTTCCCATATTTTTCCATTTGATCTTTTTGATAAAAGCAGATACTTTAAAACTGAAAACAAAAAAAAGCAATCGAATCCCTCTTTCTATCAATCCTGATAAAAAGCACATAAAGATTAAAAGAGATTCTTTGCTCTAATTAACAAAGATTAGTCCTAATAAAGCAAAAAAAAAAAAAATTTAAAAAACTCCTAAAAGAATTGGATGGTTCAATTGTACATTGAGCCATTCTTTTCTTGATCAATATTAAAAAATAAAAACCATGACCCGAACCCATAGGAAAGCAAACTCAAGCTTCTCAGTCCCAAAACTTAGCACTCGGTCAATAGAGAAATCAAAGTACATAGACTAATAATCTAACACAAAATCTGACAGAGATCACAATTTACAAGGGACTATAATCTTGAGACCTGACGCTATGATCCACTTAAAGATGTCAAAAATCTTCTGTGAAAATCACAAGATGAGTGAACCGTCATGTGGCCCATTCAAAGTGGACACATCCAAAAGATGATCGACTTTATAAACGTCAAACAAATGGAAATCGTTATATGTCACATGTATTCGAATGAGCAACCAAGAGAAGTGACATACATGATGGCATGTACACACGGGAGGAGTGATGCAACCAAGAGAGAAAACGGTTGGTTCAAGAGTTCAAGACCTCCCAAAACTCTTAAGCCTAAAAATGTTTTGAGGACTTTTTGCATCCCAAACTCATGATTTTGGGTACAAATTCAACCTACTGACCAAAGCACAAAGCAAAATCAAACAGAAAGAATAGTATCCACCTTGTTGGAATAAAATGTCTTGATTCTATATAATAAAAAAAAAAGGCAGTAAATTAAAACAAGAGAAGTTGAACTTGAGGCACGAGATCATTTTTTTTTTTAATGTTATTTGCTCCCAACTCAAGTTTGCAAAAGGGTTTCTAGCTAGACGTTTTCAGGATACAACGAGTCCAATCTCTTGATCACAATTCGTTATCTTGCAAAGACGAAGAATTGTCTTGATAACTCAATCAAATTAAATACCAATAAACAGAAGTAAGAATAAGGAATTACAGAATTCTGAATTTTGGAGAATGTTTAGAACTGTGTTTAGATCTTTTATTGATTAAATGTGACCGTTGAGACAAACAGTCATGGTCTCAATAGTCACGATTGGATGGCTAGGATTTTTCTAGATCCGATCTAAAGGTCATAGGGTGAACAATCACACCTATTATGGAAAGTCAACTCTGTTTGACCCATGGTCAAACCTCATTGACCAATGGCCCAATAGGTATCATGTGATCAAACCCCCTTGATCAACATCAAATAGTGTTGGTCAAGCCCAATCCAGCAAGTAGAAAATACTCCCCAAGTTCCTTGCGATGATGCGTACGTGCAAAGTGCAACTAGATATGCACAAACACGGTGGCGAGCCATCTCTTCACACCAAAGTATAACCTCTTAAACGATGTCATATATCCTCAAGGAGAGTCTTCTCTTTTTCCGACAATCTTCTTTTAGGAGATAAAGCCTACGATTGGTTTCGATACCACCTTTTTTCTTCATCTTCATCATCACGAAGAAAGAAAAATGACACTTTTTTCTTCTTCTACGTCATCAAATTTTGTTTTTTCTGATTCTTATTCTACTTATTGCACTCCATATTTATGATTGCGACATCGAGAGAAAGTGCTTGTGATTGCGAGAGAATTGCATGGAAGGATGAAATGGGTTGAAGGATAATGCAAAGACTCCTCCCGTGAGGTACAAGTAGGTGGGTTAAGATAGAGATTTAATGAAAATAAGTCATTTTGAATTTCAACTTATCACTTGTAGGTTGGAGACAGAACAGAACTCACCCTTGAATAGGTCTGGTCAAACCAAATACCACAGCTGTTTCTCCTACATTATCCTGTTTTTTTTCAGTTGGACCCATTTTTCTTTTCCATGCAAAGTTGTAATTTATACTACTTTTGGCACCCCTAGGGCTGGTGAGACACATATAGGATTGTGTTTCATCTAAAATACCAATTTTATTCTCTTGTTTGTAAATCCAGTTAGCATTGTCTATGCTATTTACGACATTATATATACCATACTGTTTCACTTTTGATAAATTTGGGGGTCCAACTCACAACCAATTGGCAACGAGTGTCTGATGCCTGATGTGGGACTACACTCGAACATGCCCCCACACATGTGGGCCCGATTGAAAAAAAGCATGTGGAGATATAAATTGGGTGACGTGGAGGAGAGAAAGGCCCGCTCTGATACCATGATAAATTTGGGGGTCCAACTCAATACCAATTGGAAATGAGTGGAGAGGCCCAAGAGCTTATTAAGAGAGAGACAAGGCAATGAGTGTCCGATGTGGGACTAAACAACTTTTGTACAATCATATATTTGCTCTTCATGTTAATTTCTTTTCTTTGTTTAGAACTTTAGATTAATCTTTAATCTCTTTATCAAGTATAACCTGTTAATTTCATTCCAACCTTAGCAAGAAGAATCAACATTGGATAAACTTTTCATATATAAATGTTTTACGAGATACTAAGAGAGCCAGCCATTGTTATTAATGTAGTTCCAAAATGTGGCTCCAAGCGACCGTTTCCTACCTCTTTTTGGCATTGCAAGTGATGCAGAATTAAAAAAGAGATCCTTTAATTTGGTGTTTGGTTACAAGGTAGAGAAGTTCAAAAGTAGTTTGGAGAGTGAGAGATCCCCTCATAGGACAGAAAGAACTGCAATTACAACGATAAAAACACTCTGCCGTGGAGACTAAAAGGAAGACAATGGAAGGGTTCCACTAAGTTCAAATGACTTGTTTTAAAATTTGAAGGCAAATAAACACAAATGTGCATCAAGGACTAGTCAACATAAGACAAACTGAAGATCACAACGGAATTTCTGTTCTACAGAAGTTACCAAAAAAAAAATTACTTTTACACAATTTTTCGTGGTGAGCCTATTTGTCCTAGAAATTTTCCTTGTGGAATTGGAAGCGAGTTGTGGAATTGTGGCTGAATTCATGGCAAAGCTCCTTCAATGGTTTTGTAAGCGTGGAGCTTCCGCAGTAGAACACACCTGCAACACCATTCCATAAATAAGCAAAGAGAAAAAGTTATATATCTTTATTCGAAAACATGGCATCTTGATTAGATATAACAAATTTTTATGAATACTTTGTGGTCGTTGTGGGAGGTAGAATTACACCCTATAAAATAAGGACATGTGGCACATAAGATCATGGTCGGATGATCAAAGGTCGCACCTAGAAGCTCGGACCGAAATGTTCAAGTAGTTAGAATCAAAAAAGATGTCGAAAGTCATCTAAACCAAGATTGGATCAGAGTTGAGACCAAGATTTTCAGAAAATCTAGTTGCTCTAACTAAAATCTAATTACACTCTAAATACTTCTTTCTTTGATACTGTGCTTGACTTGAGCATCAAAGACTTTACGAGGATGAACAGATCCACAGTCAAGCTCGGAACAATCAGTGGATATCGGATAAACCAAAATTTACCTCCACAATCGTTATTTAATATTTTTCAATACATAAGGACAACTAAATTACTTCTTACCAATTCGAGAAGATGGATGATTGTTTGCCAAGTGAGTGAACACCTTTCTCCAGTTTGGTCTTGCAAAATGCGTGCGTATCTGCCTCAAATAAGTGTTAGAAAATAAACCGAAAACACTAGAAGATGATAAAGTATGTATATATTTTGTAAAATAAATTTATACCCGACTCTCAGAGACAACATCCACACCATTCTTTGCATGTTGCAACGACTGAACCATGCTAATGAGTGCTGACCGCACATCACCTTCTCCATACACGCTAGTCAAGTAATGGTGCATTTCGATGACATTCTGTGAGATCCATTAAAGAAATTCTCAATAAGTTTAGTAAATTAAGATGCTGGAAAATATGTCAGAAGAAGTAATTTAGAAAACCCACGTTTTGATCGTAATCTACAATATCGTCCATAACACCTTTGAACCATTCAAACGAGCTTTGTTCCCTTGTAACCCAATAGAAGTATGCCCTCTCCGGACACTTTCCTTTGGCAGATGATCCTCCTATATTTGAAGAGACCTTCATTGGTTTGGAATCCATTTACATGTTAATTCTATCTTGAAATTCTCATTCAACTCAAACAAACACTAAATCAGCCAAGTCAGTCATTTACTCACCGAACCTGAATTGTTTTGCTTAATATTGTTCAAGAGATCCTTCAAAATGCTGATAAATGGAGTTGCCCCAATTCCCAAGCCAACTAACAACAGAATGTCATACTTTTTGTAATTCTGTGCCGGTGCTCCATACGGTCCTTTTATGAGGATTTTCGGGAATCTTTCACCATAGATAAAGAATTATCAGAATTGAGTCAGCTAAACGCTTGTTTAAAAAACAGAGAAGCAACTTACATGGTCTCTGAATATGCGGAATCAGATGCTGCTGGGGTTTGTATTCTTTCTAATCTACCATTGTCAGGACGAGAAACGGGAAAGCGACTAGCCTGTATGGAGAAAGGGAAGTCCAAAAATTACAGTGAGAACTCAAGTACCCACTACAATGACTGAGAGAACATTCTGCCATCCTTAAATCTGAGATGTCATGTACATGCAATAATGTTGGAATCACCAATTTATAGGTCCATCGAGGAACATCTCTTATGTCAAAAAGCTAATCTGATCCAATCTCCCAAGGTTCACCATAAAATTGTTAGTTGAAGGCCTTTGCAAATTCACCATAAATGTCCTCTCATAGGGACCTTTTATGGTGTCTAAAACTAATGATAAAGGCATAACATCAATGTCCTCTCTTAGGGGGAGAACTATGAATATATAATAGGGTCACGGGGCTTAACTGTGGTATGACACACCCGAGAGTGGTAGAAATATACACTCAACACTCCCTGGTATGACACACCCAAGAGTGGAAGAAATATACACTCAACATTCCCCCTCATCCATAACGGTGGAAAGATTCGAGCCCCTATCCTATACAAACCTAGTGCTCTGATACCATGTTAACCAACCAACTAATTTAAGAGACCAGTCTATTGGAGAGGGGGAGAAATATGAATATAAGACGGTCACAGGGCTCTAGGTGAGTATGACACGTCCAAGAGAGGAGGAAAATATGCACACAACAAGTAATAGATTTATAACCTGTTGAAATACTTTTCTAAACTCTGTCGTCCAATCTCCCAAGGTTCGGATGTGAATACTCAAGTAGTCATCTCCTGGTGCAGAAGTGATAGAGAAGGGATGCCTATAAAGAAAATAATTTGAAGTGAGTATAAAGAATATGTAAAATCAAAGAAAAAAAATTTGTGTTCTTGTTCTTGTCTGAACTGAGTTGATTTTCATCAGTATATATCTTTGATGATGTACCATTCGAAGGGAGATATGTGCTGACATTTGACAAATATGTACATTCCACTCTTGTACTTGAATCCCAATGGTTTGCTCATGTACAACGCAAGAGCGTTACCTGTATATATTATGGCCTAGAATGTACAATGAGCCGTATAAGTTTGATTTATTCATTGAAGTATTCAAGAAACACAAAGCCATGACACAATTTAGTTTTCTTGATCAAACCTTGATAATGTTGACACGATGTTTTCTTCCACACAAAGTCGTGAAAACTCGTTCACTACTATAGAAGAGGATTGGGACAATGAGATACATCCATGTCTACAAACAAATACAATATTCTTCCCATTTCAGTATTACCTTTCAATTGATCAAGAAATACATTTGTAAACTTTAATTTCTAGACTTACAGTCTTCTTGTACCACTCGCGTGTGAGTATAAGGTAGTAGCCATGAATGAGCAAGAGAACATAGACAATGACCAACAAATGATGAGTGTACCAAAAGGCGTTGAAGCCTGCCAAATGGTGGAGCGGCCATGGCAACTTGACAACATTCCTCCTAAACGAGTGTGTCGCTAGAGTAAATGAAAATGCCATTAAAATAATCATGAAGATTCCAGTAGTACCAGCAGTACTACATATGAGGTCACCGTACGTTGGCCGATAGAAAAGGTCGGTGGCACTGTCACCGATCAGACCCATGTATCGCTTAGCCGTGTATTGGGCAAGTCTTGGAAAATCACAAGTTAGGTGCATAAGCGTATGAACAAGAGTCCCAATGGCGATTCCCACCGAAATCATTTTGTGGAAATTAATGTTGTCATCAAAGGGTATGAAGCTACCTAGATATGTTGATCTAAGTCTAGTGAGTGTGCTTCGACATACAGGGAGGAGAATGAGAGCCATATTGAGTTTGAGTCCCTCAGCGGCACCCTTAGCAATGCAAAGACAGTAACCCATGATCTCAAAAGCCCAACTTTTCCTATATTGGTTAAACTTCCAAATGAAGAGTATCAGATTAACTATCAACCACAATGTTACGATCCATATTCTCTTCCAGTTCTCTTGGGTGTACTCATAAGCCCTTGTTAGAAATCTGTTAATTGGGGTTCTGTAATCTTTTGGGATCATGGTCTTGGTGAGTGTAACGTTTCGTTTTGCAAATATCTCGCTTTCTTCGGTGCTAACCATCCCTTGTAGTAGAGTTTCTAGTTGCCAAATCTAATAAACAATAGCAAGAAAATAGATGAAGAAACATAGTGTGGCATCCTTTTTGTGTCTTAGGCGTAAATAAAGAAGCCTTTTAATTAATATGTTCATACCTCTATGTATCCTAGATTATCAGGGTCGAGCTTATCCATGATTAGAGCTGCATAAGTAGCCGCATTTCCTTTAAGATTCGCTAGTTTGTTTGCCGAGGCACTTAACACAATTACCTTCTCACAAGAATATTGGGAAATGGAATTTTTAAGCATGCAAGAAGAAGAATAAGAAGCAGCATTCACAATGTTGAAATACTTACCTCCTTCACCTCTTCTTCTGAGAGCTTTCCATCACCATTCTTGTCGCACCTGAAGAATCACCAAAATTCAAGTCCTAATCATCACCAATGTTTTCAAAGGCATTGGAGGCTTACGCCTTGAAGCTTTAAATTGGCTCTCTTTTCCCCTGAAGGTTTATGCCTTAGTCAAAAGAAGCGTTGAAAAGGCTTATACCTTAACACTTAACAGTGTGTTTGGATTGAGGGAAATGGAGAGAAGAGAAGAGAACCTCATTAAGAGAAAAAGAAGAGAATAGAAAGTAACTTTCTTTCCACCCTATTTGAATACAAAAGAGAGAGAAGTTTGTCATTTTAGTAATAATTTATTCTCATTCTCTCACTTTCTCTCCAAATCTCTCCAATTTGAGAGGGAACAAAATTGAACATTTTTCTCTCCTACTTTCTCTCCTTTTAACCTTCTCTTCTCTCCTTACTTAACTTCCAAAACAAGATAAATGGAGAGAAAAGTGATTTATTTCTCTTCTCTCCGTTTCTCTCAATTCAAATGGCGTGTAAGGGACATAGAAGCCTTTTTGACACATATTTTTTCTAAAATTTATGCCTTATGGGGGGTGTTTTGTGTTTCTTTCTTTGCTTTCGTAGTGTAATTACATTATAATCTTTATAATTACACAAGTTGTCACTTGTCACAGCTATAGCATTCAAGTCGTCACGTACAATCACAAACCATTCTACTTCTACTAGTTTTTGTTTTCTCCGCAATTTCTGTGTTTTTTTAACCTACGGCTTCACCTCTCCTTCTAGTATTTAGAGTGGTGTTATGCTTTTATAAATGAACATCACAATGTTATCCAAATTTCTCTTAAGAGAGTTTTTTATATTATATGGTATAATTCAAATGTGGAATTTAGTGACCAATTCTAGTTTTAAGTCTCCATTGGTTTCTTTTAAGAACTCTTGACTCATGAAAGAAAAAATTTGTTAATTTCTTACATATCGAAGAAAATCTGAAGCCGAGTGTCGAGGTCCTGATTCGACATCTCCTCCCAAAAATCTCTCAATTCTTCTTTACCAATACCATTAGTAACATTCAAGTGCCTACGCCTCGCCAATGTTTCGAAGAGCTCAGCCGCAAACTCCTTCGAATCAGCCATCCCTTTAAAGGAAAAAAAAAAAGACTTCTAAGCTTTTATTTTATTTTCATGGAATAAAAATAAAATTTCTAGAAGAATGAAAAGTTACCAATGCAATATCCGAAATCGTCCTTGGAGAGCTTCCCATTGACCGCACATTGGTTGAACCGCTTCTCGATTGGCTTCCATGAATCCCCTTCTTTCCCCGTAATCGTTTGATCGATAAACCTTAAGCTTAGTATCCCCCTTGATGCACTTGATCCTGACCTGCCCATTTTAGGCACCTTAGACTTAGCTCTATTGCTCTTCCTCTCATCGATTACGGGCTTCATCTCAGATGATTTCGGATTCGAACTTGAAGGGTCATCATTAATGGCCACGTCTTCCATTCGTTCCATCTCTTCGGGAGCTAGGGTGTTGTCGAGCATCCATTTGGAAGAATCGCCTCGAGTCGGATTTTCTGAACTGTTCATCATCGATGATGATGATGATAGGAGGTCTCTCTTCTTCTTCTTCCCAAGTGAGGAAAACAAATTCAGGCAAAAATTGGAGCTAACATGAATAGAGAAACATGGAGAGAATTGATGGTCAAAACTGTCAAATGGAGGGAATGGTGGAGAGTTGAAGGTTCAGTTAGGTAAGTTTGTTATGGAAGTTTCTTAGGGTCCATCAACATTGGACACTGTGTATCCAACAACACTAGACTTTGGTCAAAAACCCTTGAACTTTTGCTTGGGTCCAACGACTTTGGACACTCAATGGCTGAGATGGAAAGAGAAATATAGACTCCCTAGAGATCTGGGCATCTTTTGTAGGGAATATCTTCCCATCTCAACCGTTGGTTTGGACAAAAATGTAGCCTTGAGATCTAACGAAACCTCAAAATCTAACCATATGGGAAAATTCGAATTTTTATCCAAAGAAAAAAACATGGCCCACCAATTGAACGGTTAGAACAATCCATATCTGGGTCTTATCTGTAATATTGTGATAGCAAAAACATTTTATGTTCTACAGGACAGCTAAGTTGACTTCAACAAAGCTTTCTCATGATCTGGAAGATCAGATTCTATAATTACATTGATATAGTGGTGTTCCACTTTTAATTTCTTTAAACTTGGAAGATTGGAGTCAGATCTCCTAATTGTGGGTCAACTCGTAACGACATTTTAATCTCCAATATTAAAATTAACCGACTGGACGGCTCTGATCTTCTCGATATTTGAAAATTGGCCTCGTTGATCTGACCCACACTTCATCAAGAAAATCTTGAAGACAGTGAGCTATCAATTCATGATTTATACTTGAATTCTCCTAATAATACAAGCATCAATTAAAACAGCCATGCAATTCAACTCAAAAAAAAAAAAAAAAATTTACAATTTTTTTTCACTTTTTGCAAATTATTCACAATTTATGTTTTTTTATATAAGTTTCTTTTTATTACAATCTTAAAGGGTAATAATATAGTGTCGGTATCAGTAGACTCATCGAAATCTAATACATATCAATATATACTTGAGTAGATTGTAGGGTTCGTTAAATACGTTGATGATGACCGTGAAGAGTTTGATTAATTTAATTTATTTATTTATATATATAAGTTAGTCATGTTAGTAGCATTTGTAAACACAATGACACATGTTTATAGAGCATAAAATTCTAATGACAATTCATCTCAAGAAACTTGTTAAGAGTTGATGATAAATACCATATAAGAACCTGTTTACTTGAATCATTTGTAAATCAATTTTACACTCTTATGAATCAAGTTTCCTGTAACGTATCATCTCCAACACAGTTGGAATAAATGGTGCCTACATAACTCAGAACAGTTTCTCATCCTCCAATAATTGACAAGCAGTGCATTACGCACTTGACGTGCACCAAATGTCCATAAAACCCATTTGTTGTAGATATCTATACCAACTTTATGAGGCCGAGTTAACTTCTACGACACCATTGACCATTGCTAGATCAGCAATAAGCATCATTTGCCAATCAAGAGGAGAATAAGTAAGTATTAATAAGTTCTCTTGCCTCCCTCCAAAACATTTTCAGGCTTAAACTAATCTACAACTGCAGGCAACTTATCTGAATATATAATCCCCATATCCAACAATGGGGACCGACCTTGTGAGAAATTAGGGGAATATTTCAATTCCAAAGGCCTTCTGATGGATCCTCTCCCCATGTATGAACCTGTCCTAGCTAAACCCTAATACTTCAGCAATGTTCTTCGAATTTTCCTCATGTACACAGCCAGTGACCATACAGCAAGCCCTGCTGAGATATAAAGCAAAAGAATGCCCGAAGAAACTAGAATCCCAAGTCCTGATAAACTGTATAATTCATGAACAGGAAAACAAATTCGTTAAAAAAAACTTCCCAACATCCTCTCTAATTAAATTTCAATTTTTATTCTTAAAATGAAAGAGAGCTGCTATTGGCACCCCAACTTTTACTTATTACAGCCCAATTAAAAATAAAGAAAATAAGGGAATGGTTGAGAATAAGTAAAAGTTGGGCCTCCCTTTGATTTTTTTTACAAGTGAATGTTTGGATATATATGAACCTAAACAATTACTGAAATTGTTTGAATTATATTGTTTTGTAATGTTTGAGATTATAATTTGAGCCAAACCTTTGCATTGTTTGAAGAGTGTGTTTTAATCATTGGGGTGTAATAAACAATTTAAGAAATTGGGGTGTAATAAGTAAAAGTTGGGGATGCCAATTGTAGCTCTCAAATGAAATTAGTCTGAAGATTGGAGGAATTCACAGCCACAGAAAAAGGATCACGTACCTGTTGTCTCGGGCTGCCAAGAGTATAGTAAGAGCAATCATTTGTGCAGCAGTTTTCCATTTTCCCAAGCTGTTTACAGCAACAGCCTGATAATAACATTCATGGATCAATATTAAAGTTGAGTTTGAGTTTATAAGTGATCTAAATATGCTTTTGAAACAAAAGGAAAGGCTGTCGAGCCTTGAGAGAGAGTTAGAGAGTTGTGGGTAGGGAAAGGAACCTCAAGAACTCTACTATTCTGGGACGCGGCCCATTCTCTGACTGCTGACATTGTTATCTGCAATAAAGTTCATGAATAAATTTGTTAGACAATATTATAACCAAATAAAAGAATGAAATAATTCCAAGTAAGATCCATTGAAACTAGGGAAAAAAAAGAAACTTGCTGAGAGGAAATAGCACCGAACCATGCATGAATGGCATGGTTCCATAGAAAAAGTCGGTTGAGATGGTTAGATGACAAGTGCATAAAATAGTTACAATTTCCTCTAATTTATTCTTATTAATTGAAGTTAATGTGATTAATTGGGCCTAATGGATTAAATTTCTATTCCGTAGATTAGGGCTGCCAACGGATCGGTTCGATACCCGATCAATGTCAAACCGTACCGATCCAAAATATAATCCAAATCCAAAAAAAGTCAATGAATTTCAAAACTGAATACAATACATTTAACATTCCAATCAATCCGATCCCGATCCAAACACCACAGTTTTTTTTTTTTTTTAATTAGGGATTTGAGGTGGACGTTGAAGAGGATGGGAGTTTTGGGCATTTAGGCCAGGTACAGAGAGTAGAGAGAGATTCATACTTGGATCTCAGTATTGATCGTGCTATTGACTCGGCCGAGGAGGAATGAGCAGAGGCTGTGACCTTGGGATCCATGGAACTTTTCAATTAGGGTTTTCAGGTCCAAGAGGTAGGTGAAGAGGATGGAAAGATTTGGGTAGTTAGAGAGGATGTTGATTGCTTCGGTTTTGAGCAATAATAGAGCATTGATGGCGAATGAGTTTGGAACCATCTTTTCCACGCTCTTCAGCTTCAAGAAGAGCTGCAATGGAATCCCTAAATCACAACCATGAGAGAGAGAGAGAGAGAGTATTAGTTTTGAGAGAGGTTGAGAAGATGGGTTTGGAGTTTGATTGTAGGTAAGATGGGTTTGGGAAAAAAAACAGATTAAGAGAAAGAGTTTTTGGAAGGTTGAGAAGATGGGTTTGGAGGTCGACTGTAGATAACAATGGGTTTTCGGGTTGAATTGTATTAGAGTTGATCCAAACCGATCTGAAAAATATCGGACCTTTAACTTCTAATCCAATCCGAAAATCCTAAATTTAAATCCGAATCTGATTTTTTGGGATCGGATATCGCATAAAACTCGGATCATTGCCAACCCTGTCGTAGGTGTTCAAGGCCCCTAAGTGCGAGAAAAGACTAGGGTTGTCTTTGATAATAGATTGTTGGGCATATGAGTCCGGAATTAGCAAGAGTTACTCATTTTGCAGTTTGACAAACTCAACCTACGGGAGTTTATAATTCTCCGAGTCTTCAACTTATGTTTTTCTATGTATTTCAACTTTCTTTCATTTTAATGGGAAGTTGACCTCTCTCTCTCCTTCTTCCCCAACCCATGCTCTCTCTCTCTCTCTCTCTCTCTCTCTCTCTCTCTCTCTCTCTGTTCAACTAAGAAAAATGGAAGATTGGAGAGAGAATCGATAATAGATTGAATTAAAGAAGAAAATCACGGGAATTTCGTTGTCTTTGGAGAAGACACAAACACTAGAATAGAGAGAGAAACAGAGATTTCTCAAAACAAAAAAAAAATGTGATCTAGAAAGGAAGATAGGGAGTAACAGGAAAAGAAATCTAGGGATTGTGTTTGAATTGCCCTCTTTGGTTCACATTTTTTGGGGGTTTGAAACAACTTTAATTTATTTATTTTTTCTTTAATTTCTTATGATATCCAATTTTATTTTTGAATTGCTATTGATTTCTAGTGGATTAGGAATAATCCATTGAGGGTTTTTTTTAAATAATTTTGATAAAATTATTTTTTAAATGGATGTTCATTGACAGCCAAACACTCAAGTTATAATTATCTCTCATCATCAACTTTCAAGAGCTGAATTTCTAAAAGTAGGACTCTCAAGATGAACTCTCACTTTTCAAACACACCCTAGAAGAAGACTTCTAGTGAAGAAAAACTTGCGAAAGGAAGGATGAACAATTATGGGATAAATGCAAGGAAGAGCTAAAGAATTAAAACGAAAAAAAAAAAAAAAGCTCTCTCTCTCTCTCTCTCTCTCTCTCTCTCTCTCTCTCTCTCTCTATCTATATATATATATATATATATATATATATATATATATATACATACATACCCCCTACGTACTGACAACCCCCCCTACCCCCTTCTATTTTGTCTTTTCCCCCAAGATCCTCACATATTTTCCTATTTTATCTTTTTATTTCTCTTTCTTTCCTCCACATATCACCCCCTCTCTCCTCATTCCATATCATTCTCCTTCCATTTTCTATACCTTTTTATTTTATTTACCCTCCAAATTTATTTTCTCTAGAGCACTCTTTCTCTAATCTTTTTCTTCTTCCTCCTCCTCATCTCCAATTATTCTTCTCTAGTTTTTCTCTATTTTTCTTCTAAGTTATTTTTCTATGTTTTTATTCAACGATTTTGATGGGTTTATCTATGAAGATGGTAAACTAAATTTCTAATGTCATGAACTTTTGATCATCAATTGGATTCTATTGTCATGGCAATTTTCTTGTAAGTGGATTTTTTTTTGGATTAAATTTCATGCCTATATGATTTCTTGATTTAATATAATGCTTGAGTTCCCCTGAGACGTGGTAATTAGAGTTTTAATGCAAATCCAAGACATTAAAATAGTATCCTTTTGATAAATTTATTTGATCGTTACTTGTTAAATCCTTCGATAAGATCAAGTCATTACTTGAATCTTATTGAGATAAGATTATCACAAGGAATATGAAAGGAAGTGCTAGGTGGATCTCCGATGTCTTAGCAATTTTAATTGTCTTTTTCAAATCCGTTTGTTTTTGCTCCATGTGAAAATGTGGAAAAATCTTCAGTTTAGGTCAAAACTCTTTCACTACACGCGTTTCTTTTTCACTTTTCATACAATCCCTGTGGATCACCTTGGACTCCCGAGATTTTATTTCTTCGGTACACAACCTACACTTGGAGTTTTTAATCTACAATATTTTAGTTGTAGCATTAGATCATGTATAACCAAATATCAGTGATGGTACAAACACAAAGTACCCCCTTTGATGCAATTTGAAGGCTCTAAAAGGGTGGGAGGAAGGCCACAAATTAGGTGGACTGTATTAAGGTATTTAACTCCAATGCCTTGGCAAAAGATAATGCTCTTAATAGTGTTAAATGGAATTAAAAAAATATGAATTCACCTTGTTGACCCCAATATTTGGGATAAGGTCTAGACATAGAACATTAAAAATCAAGATCTGACATAAGTCCAGTTATAGCAGGTAATTCCAACATAGGTGAACATTACTTTCTCCTTGGCGATGGAGCCCATCTTTGGATGCCTACTTCGTAGTCCACTCATGTTAAAAAGAATTCAGCTTTAGATCAAACCCAAGTCTTGGATCTTTTGCAAGTGCAGAAAAGAATTAATTTTAAGAAAAGCTTTTGGTTTCTTGGGTGTGTTTGATTGGGCATGAAAAATAGGTTAGAAAATGGCATTTTCTATGCGTTTGATTGCATTTTTACATGGAAAATGGATTTACACTCATCCAAAAGTCTAGCAAAAGCAGGATTTCATTTTCCCACCTATACATATGGGAAAATGAAATCCACCCCAAATTTTCATCCCTTAATCAATACCATAATCTCCTTTTATTATACTTCTTCTTCTTTTCACTACCACCACCATCACATTTAACCCCCACCCTCCCCATTGTCGTCGGCACCACCGCCGTTGTCGCTGGTCACCACCTCCTCTAGATGCAATCAAACGGTGGAAATTGATATTCCAACCCTACCCATTTTCCACCACCATTTTTTCAGGGATTTCAAATTCCATGGAAATTGACGCAATGAAATAGACCCAAGGGAAAATTAAGCTGCCCTAAGATTAGTAATGAAGGGATTTTGAGAGATGTTTACAGAACAGTGAAATATACAAGATACATGAATGTAGATGCTTAAGGAATGAATCAAAAGATCTAAGCTTTCTTTTTCATGTGAATATGGATTTCATCTAACAAACAGTATCATTGGAAAGTCACATTTTTCTGCAATATAATGTCATTTGGGGTAAGGATTTTCAAGTCTAAGCAGGTAGTAGGGATTTTGTGAATGCTACAGATGGGAGGAATTATTTTTCTTGTATCATGACATACTGCACTGCATAGAACTTGAGGGTATATGCCATTCTTTTATATTGCAAACTATAAATATTCCTTCTAGTTTATATTAAAAAATAATACCTAATAGGCAAGATAGAATATTTAAGAATAAAAGATTGTGAAAAGAAGACATGGAACCACAACATGCAAAAATGTGCACCTTATTGAAAGTTAACCCAATTGAAATTCTAAGATAGGGTGAAATGAATAGATCATCACCTCTCTACCAATGATAGCAATTGAAGGTACTGGAAGTAGCCATGGTAATTCTCCATACGTTGCAACTTCCAAAGATCCGGTACACAATAAAACCAATGTTGCAGCAACCATAAGCTGTTTTCCATAAGGATCATAATCAAATAAAGGAACTCTTAAGCTGCATCTCTCAGAAAAAAAAAAATTTATTTTTTGTTTTTCCTTTCTAGACAAAAAAAAATGTATGAATTCTTAGACCCTAGTTCCAACAGAGCAGACGAACAGCTAAATATTTACAAGAGAATTTAAAAAAAAAAACAAACCTTATCTGCTACAGGATCCAAGAATGCACCAAATGCTGTGCTTAACCGCATCTGACACACACACAAACAATTGACACTACAGAATATATTTAATAAAATGGGAGTTGAAAAAACAATCAGTCATATTAATGAATGAAATGGGACCTTTTTTTTATGGAGATTACCTTTCTAGCAATGTACCCATCAAGCCAATCTGTAATTGCTGCAGCAATGAAAATACCTGTTGTAGCTGTTGTTGCCCACCAACCATTCATGTAAAAAGCTAATGAACAAAATCAATATGTTAGCCCCAACAAATGCAAAAATGTAACACAATGGCCACTGAAAGTAACTAGCTAAGAGAACAAATATAAAAGGGGGAAGAAGAAAATGTTGTAGATATAAATCGCATTTCTCCTCTCTGGTGTCAATCACACTCTCATCCCTTGGAGGCATCTAATTCATAAATGATCATGTAAACTCTATGTAAATTATCAGACTTGTTTTATATGTCAGATCATGTAAACTACACTTAGAGCAACCAATTTCATAATATCAATGTTTTGATATGCTACCAATTTGTTAACTCAAAAACATTGGAAGAACAAAACCCGTAACATTGGAAGATAATCAACATGTCAATTACAACTTCAGACAAGATTGTCAAAATGCAAAGATTGATGAGCACAAACCTAGAAACTCACTCTCCTGTCCACTGTTTTTAAAGGTGTGGTAGGTTTATGCCTTGGGATGAAGCTCATTAAATGTAAGAAGTGCCCAAAAGGCATACACCAAAGACCAACAGGCACCCAAAAGGCAAACACCACATGTAAATTTTTATGTTTTTTAAATCCCTCTCTTTGTTCTTGTTTTTCTTATTTTGTTCTTTATTGATACTACAAGCACACAATACAATTGGAGCATGTAGACATAAATTCGAATATAAAAAAAATTACATACAAAGAAAGTTGCAGAACACTTTAACTGATTTGATTATAAATATTTTTTTAATATTTAGTATTACAAAGAAAAAGTTATTGAAAAAATAATTTTTAGTTGTAATTTTGCAACGAATACAACATAGTTATTTAATGCAAAAACTTTCAATTATTTAAATAAAAAATCCAATATTTTTTGCTGAAATATAATAATATTATTATTTATATTACTACTAATATATGGGATCAAAACTTGAAATTTTATTATGTGGATCTGAAACTCGAAATTTGAAAATATGCAGTGGCTAACTTAATTTTTCTATGTTTCAATATTAATCATTTGTATTTATTTTAAATCATGCACGTAAAGCTTACTCATTATGCCTCAAGTCTCAATATTTGAAAACATTGCTCCATCTTCAAGAAGATGATGGTAACTGTTTTACCAATAAAATGTTTGATAACAATGATTTATATGAGGATGACATTGATTTTAATGTTTATGACCAGTTGATGAATCCTGACTTGGACTTATGATTGTTATCTGTTTTTATATTTTGAACAATATAAACCTTAATTATATTGTGGAACTGTGGCCACTTCTTTTGCATGCATGGATGAAATCAATATGGAGTTTGACTATTGATTATTATACTGTAATATAGGATTTAATGATATAATATGAGAACACCACCTAATAAGAAAAATTCAAAGTCCCAACCCTAGGTTATTTTTTTCCCTGATTTTTTCCCGATATTACCAAATTTTCTGATTTTTCCTCTTGCCGACTTATTCCCGAACTACGCCTTGGTGATTATGAGTGGAGGAATGGAAAAATGAACCAATCTTCTGGAGGATGGACTAGCATCAGTCAGACGGATGACTCTTTCTTAAGAAATTCATTAGATTTGGCAAGTACAATGGACTGACCTAATGCCATATGGCCTTCAAGTAAAAACTTTTGGCATAACCTACAATGCCTTGACCTCAACACTTTTCAAGCCGGAACCTCTAAAGTACAAGATGCAATCATCATCATCATCGAAGTCTTATACCAAAGATTTAGTATCAGCTAAAGGTACACGATGCAATACTTATTATAAAATAAAATAAAAATCATTCAATACTAGTGAAGGTTTCTCATCTTGATGTTAACCTTGAATTTGACAAGCGGGTCATAAGATGGAGCAACAATATAATAGTCATCTAAATTCAAACAAATCAAAAGATTTACACACCCAAAAAACAAAAACAAACCAAACCAAAATTCGCAATTTTTCTAACAGATTCAAACCAACAAAACCTAAATCCACAGACGTTTTGAATCTAAGATCAGGACCTATATCTCAGACTGATTTAGCAAAGGATTTGATTCCAGAAAACTTGGAATCCGTATATCTGCGAGTAATCTCAATCTAACAACTTGAGAAAAAAAATTAATTAATTTTCTTTTTTTTTTTTTTGTGAAAAATACTCAAATTAATTAAAGATGGATAAAATTAAAGGAGAGATCTTGAGATGAGATAAGTATAAACCTACTGCTAACGAGGAGAGGAACCGCAACTACACGACCAAGAGTCAAGATCGTGGGCAATGTGAGCAATCTGAGTCTCTGTTCTTGATGATTGTGGTGGTGATGGTGGTGGTTCTGCTGAGAGAAAGATTTGTCGTCCATGTCGAGGACGACAGCTTTGGCTACAAGAGAGAGAGAACTTTTTTAACCACAATTTCTACACGAACCCTCGTTTCGGCTCATCTCCAAAATGTGCGCACGTTAGTAACGTATCCACCTCTCACCTACATTCGCCCTTCGTCTGTGCTCTCTCCTTCACCATATCAGATAGGTCTCTTCGTTGCGCACTTGCGTGAATGCTTTTGCTTATACTACGCACCCACGTGCGATTGCATTCGTTAATGAGAACTTCTATTTTCACACCAACTTATACTTAGAGCATCCCCTAGATGCGTGTATTAATTGTCTGAGATATTTTCCAAAATATGCGCAACTTATAATAAAATTCCAATTTTAGTATACCGTTCATTTTAATTCCCAAAACATGTCTTTCAAATAAATTCATTACTTTTATAATATATGAATTCGTGATTTTTTTTTACTTTTGTTATCAACAATTTTGCCATATCAACGATCTCGATGATAATTTATCAACAAATTCGTTAATTATAAAGTGGCGAATTCATTGGAAAAACATGTTTTGGGTGAATTAAAATAAGCAATGTATGAGAATTGGAATTTTGACATAAATTGCACGAGTAAAATCTCGTAATTTTATCTCTATCATATTAATTGGAGTGCTATAAGTAAAAGTTTGAGTGACAATAGCGTTTTTTATTTTAAATCAGTGGAAATGGCTGATATCAATGAAAGGGAATTGTCTTTTCCTAAATGCGTATTAGATTTACTCCCTTGACCAAATGTCATTGTCATTGCGTGTCATCTCTATAAACACGGCATATTAAATATCTTAAGAGTCACATCACACCTCAAATCTTTTCATATAGATATGAAATATTTTTTTTCTTTTTTACAAAACACTTTCCGTACTAACTTGTAAGATTTGGAGTCTTACAAAGGATCGTTTTGCTCGAATGGATTATCACATTAAGAATCCAATATTACAATCCTCTAAATTTCATAGAAAAATTCATATAAAAATAAATAAAAAATAAAAAATAATCTCTTTTGAGCTAGTTCCAAACGGTGAAAAATAATTTTTTTTTCAAAATTCATAAAATTATGTCCTCTACAACCCTGACGCTTCATATCATGTTTTGAATGCCACAAGATGAGTGAAATCCTTACTAACTTAATAGGGCACTCTTTTTTCTTTTTTTGGGATATTTAAAAAGAGCTCTAAGCAAGGTCATTCATGTTTTTATATAGGTAAATATCAATTCCAGTGAAAACCAGAGTGTGGGGCTGATCTAAGGTATAACACCCCCTTCTTAAGGCCAGATTAGTGCTTAACTAGATTATGCATGAACCTACTCATTAACAACCCTAGTGGTTTGCATGATTTATTATGTTTGTATATGTTTTGGGGGAGTGTTTAAAACCCTTATAGTTTAATAAATATAATAAATAAGAAAATATATATTGGTAAGGTTCATTTGCCAAAGTCCTAGTGTGTTGTCCTTTATGAGCTAGAAGTTTCAAATGGGCTGATTTGTTATAATGATGATATTTATGATGAGAAGATTATCCTCATAAAAAATCAGATAATTCTAAAACTTCTAACCCTTGTTTATAAGTTGAAGAATCGTGGAACGTCATTTTTATCGTTAGTTAATAAACCACTTTTGGTGGGGTTAGTAGTTCCAGAATAGGCTAATTTATTTATTTATTTTGTGAAGATTATCTCCTCGCCATAAAGATCATCCTCACAAAAAATCAATTCATTCTGAAACTTTTAGTTCATATAAGACAAACCTAGCGATAAATTTAGTTGTTGAACCCAATAGATATATATATATATATATATATATATATATAGGGTCAGTTCAAGGGCCATGTGAGAAAACATGTAAGAAAACTTTCGGTGGTAAATAAAATTTTAAAATATGGGTTAGAAATTTTAGATTGAGCTGATTTTTTGTAAGGATGATCTCTATGATGGGAAGATCATCCAAAAAAAAAAATCAGCCCAATCTGAAACTTCTAACCCCATTAAAAGTGATTTAGAATGTGGACCGTCGATTTTTTTTCAATTTTTATCACTAATTTGTAAATCACTTTTGATGGATTTAGAGGTTTCTGATTGAGCTGATTTTTTGTGAGGATGATCTTCTCATCATAGTGACCATCCTTGCAAAAAATCAGCTCAATCCAAAACCTCTAATCCTTATTTTGAAAAACGAAAGTTTCTTACATGTTTTCTCACATGGCCTTGAACCTGACCCATATATATATATATATATATACACACAAATACTTTTGAGAAATTTTATAGAAAAAAACATGACATTAAATGTTACAGGCATCAAATGTTGGGTAAGACTAGATTGCAAGAGATAAGGCAAAAGGACATTTGTTATATGGCGTAACTCCCTACACAAAGATAAAGTGAATTTGGCATGCATGGCTAAACATGGCCGAACTCCCTACACTCTTGTATAGTGAGTTTGACTAGTTTAGCCAAACTCCCACTCTTGGGTGCATTGAGTCCCAAAACCCCAATAAGAAGTCATTTGAATGAGATTGACAGCGTGCAACTGTAATCCCAACTAAAATAAACATATAAGTTGAATGTTTAACAAATAAAGGTTTTAGTTAAGACTAATGATAAACTAACTGCTAAAATTGATGATGTTGATGTGGCATGTGCATACAATCATAGATCTTTTATCTTGTGTATCTCGAAGAAAGGATCTATGGTTTTGTGTACTGCCAAGGCAAGAGTGTCAGTTTATCGCTACTCATTAGTTAATAGAATACCTCATAAATGTAAACCATTAGATGTGTGGTCCAAATTCCTTCCTAGTTTAACCTAAATGATATATGAAGTTAATGTGCATTAAACACTTTATGGAGCCATTACCCAAAATAGCCTCATCCGTCCAATGATTTTGAAACTCATCTGAAACACATACCAAATCCTATTGGTCTTACAGGCGGATCGTCCTTCTCTGACTATTCCTTATTTGGTAATAAGGATAATCATTCTTAGTAGGTCAAGAGTGGTCGATTTGAGGTTATCGAAGATTGGTAATGACACACCAATGTTACATGATAAGTGGTGCAACTAGTCTATTTTGAGTATAGACACGATGAAGAGTGCTAACCAAGAAAAATAAGAGTGGAGACCCCTACTTTCCCTCATATCACAATGTGGGGGACCAAGGGTGCTTCCGAAGGTGGTCTTCTTTTTTTGGATAGCTATCCAATACAATTTGTTTACTCTATCAATTGAGGAAAAAGAGCTTTTGTGGGCCAAATGTTTGTAGTATGTGCATGCGTGATGAAGAGATGACAAACCATCTACTAGTTCATTGTGAAGTGATGAAGGAGGCTTGGGTTTTTTTTTTTTTTTTTATTTGTTTTGGTGTGGATTGTTGTCTCCAATGTTATGTGAGAGATGTGTTTGTAGAATGACTTCAATTAGGGGCTAGCTTTCATTTTTCAAAGAGATTGATGTGGAGATCTCACCCTTTTCACGATTTCTTGGGGCATTTGAAAGGAAAGAAATGCGAAAATTTTAGAAGAAAAGTTGAGTTCTATTCAAAATATATTCTTGGAGATTCTGGATTTGTTATTTTTTGTGTGTAAGATCTTCAAAGAATTTAAAAAGAATTTTTTTTATAAAGATTTTCTTAGTTTGTTGAGAAGTTGTTTGTAACCTCCCAAACTCTGTTTTCTTTTTCTGTTTTTTATTATCCCTTTTATTGGTTAGCCATCTCGGCCTTCTGTTTGTATTGTTTGTTTCTTTTCCTCAATCTATCAAAAAAAAACAAAGAAGGATGCTAACTCCACCACGGAACCCCACAAGGCAAAGGAGAGCTAGTTGGCTATAGGTTTGAATCCTACCTCCTTAATTGTGGATCAATCAAAGTGAATTGTCCACTTCAATGATTCATTCAACTTTGACTTGTGAAAAAAATTGATTGAATTTATAAAGAACTGGCCAAGTCAATCAGATTTAATGTTTTGGATATATATATATAACTTTTTTAATTGATTTCAACGTTTGTTATCTATATAAAATATAAATTTTCTCATTGAAAATTTATTAATTGACCTTATAACAAAAAAATTATAGGCCATTTTCTTATAAATTTAAATTGATTTATGGGAAAGTCACCAAAACATAGGATGAAACCATCTTATTTATCAGAATAACCACACATTCCAAACTATTTACAAAGTTGGTAAAAAAAATGTTTTTGATAAATAAATTATGTATTTCAAATGGTTAAAAGATATTAGTAAATACAGTAAATCCCTCTAATATTAATATTATAAATACAAACTTTACCAAATTTTACCCTCCTTATCTTACCAAGTTTAAAAAATAAATAATTACTCCAATAGTAAATAAAATGTGATTTAGTAAATATGTTGGAGTATGTATTGTAATGGTAATTTTGAGTAAAGTAACAAATTTCATATTCGGAATCATTTGATTTAGTCCGATAAATTTGAAAAAAAATCGTTAAAAAACAAAAAAATATTTGCGACACATACAAATGATGTTCTTGTTTTATTTAAAACCCGTCTTTTACCCCCTTAAAAATCCTATTTTCTTCTTGACATTTTAAGATTGAAGAAATTAAGTTTTTGAGGGTGAAATTTAAAAATGTTATCAAATTCTGTGATTAATCAATAAATCATCAATTAATGATAAATTAACTCGAAATTCACTCGCTTGACGTGGCATATGCATGGAACCATGTATCTCTTTAGTCTTTTCTTGCATATCCCAAAGAAAGAGATCTATGGTTTTGTGTATATGCCACATCAAGCGAGTGAATTTTGAGTCAATTTTTTGTGACTCTAAATCATTAATTAATTTGTTGATTCATAAATTTAATGCCTAGTCTCTTATGATGTCTGGGTTTGTTTCCCAAATCACACATTTGAATCTCTATACGTCGTTCCGCTTAAAAATGACTTATTTAATTGCTGAACACATGATAGGGTGGACATTACATGTAGCCCACCAAAGCAACAAAATAAAATAAAATAAAATAATATTAGTCTCTTATAGATAAAATTTTATGAATTCTGTGATCATGATTATCAAACTCCCAAATTTAAAATTTAACGGTGAAAAATAATTTTTTTTTTTAAATACAAAAAATTTTATCCTCTGCATCCCTATGACACTGGATCATGTTTTTGGATGCCACAAGGTGAGGGGTCAACGACTCTAACAAAGGCTAGAATTACTCAAAAAATCTAATAAAAACCTACACAACCTAATTTAATGAGATTTTCTGTGTGATTTTCATGTTGTGTTCAAACAATATAAAATGATTTGTCAGTACATCATTTGCCTAGTAAATCATGTGAGGTCAATATTTTTCGTGCAATCAAATATGTTCTTAATGTAAATCTATCATTTAAAATCTAAGAAAGTCCATAGTCAAATTGGATATGACACACATCCATATCCAATCCTAAATTTTTTTTGAATAAAATAATTACAAATAATTCTACTCAAAATTTAAATGGATAATAAAAATGTACCCATACGCAAAATGTATCAAGTAAGCCGATATTATAAGAACCATTGCCGTTCTTACCACGGACGCACATCGAAGACCGTTGACTTAAAAGTTAAAAAAAAAAAAAGTAAATTAAAAATGCCACGTGTCATTTTCCCGCCACGTGATTCAGAATTAAAAATTCTTATTTCGAACTCCGTGTTAAGAAATCAGCACATGTACTGGTTAACCGTGATGTAAAATAACGAGTAAATAATCGAGAGTCGTACTTTCCTGACTCGAAAATTTTCACTCGATCTGTACTTGGATGACGTGGTAAAGGTACGGAGACTTACTTCTTTTTCTTCGGGATACAAAAGAAAAGATCAACGGTTTTGTACCTTAACACGTCAGCCAAGTACAGATCAAGTGAAATTGTTTTGAGTCCGGTAATCATTGGGGAAATATATAGACTCGAGAACAGATAGAGCGAGAAGAGTGGGAAATTCAGTTGCAGAAAATCAAGGCGAGACTTTCTTCTCTACCGACAAACTGAAATCTCGCAAAACCTATCAAATCGATCGATCGATCTCCCGAACATGAAGGCCAAGATCTTACCTCTACTCAATTTCGAGCACAAGAGGTAAAATTTTCTCTCTCTTGATCTCTCCACCCGTCCTAACCACCCGAAATTTTCGCAGATTTCTCATATATTTTCCCCATTCTATGTTTTTTTTTCCTATCATTTTGATCGATCTATCAAAATTAAACGGTCAATTAGATATATACTGTTGATTTACTGTAAATGCGCGTAGTTTAGTGTTCGATTCTTGTTTTTTTCTCTATCTTGTCGATAGTTTATGGTTCGGAAGATTTTATCTTTGGATGAAAGAAGTGTTACTGTGTTAGATAGATACTTCAGTTTCTTGGTTGTTTTCTTGATTTTTATTTTTTAATTTGAAGTTACTCAGTAGAGAAGATTTTACTGTTTATGATTGATTTGACTTACGTATTATGTTTGATTTATGTAGGTAAGATTTAGGGTTAGGGTATGTTTGGTAACACTTCTGAAGTCTGAAGTCTGAAGTCTGAAATCTGAAGTCTGAAGTCTGAAATCTGAAATCTGGAATCTTGTTCTGGAAAAGTTGTTTGTTTATAATTTATAAGAGCTTCTGGTTACAAACAGAATTTTAAAACATAATGATCATTTTGACAATATTACCCTTCTGTAATTATAATAAATTGTTAACCAAAAAACGTGCATAATGATGGCAATTTTCAAATTGAATTCTCGTTCAAAATACAAAAACAAATCATTTATATATAAAATAATATAATTTTTTTTCCAATTTTCTGTTTTTCGTCTCTCTCATTTATATTATTCTCTCTCTCTCTCTTTCTCTCTCTCTCCAATTTATTAAAACCAAGAAAATACAAGAACCAAGTAAAACACAATAACCAATTAAACAAATCATACACTCTAAAGAGTCCATCCAATGACCAAGGAAACAACTCATACACCCTAAAGAGTCCACCTAAGGACTAAGGAAACAACTCATACACCTAACAAAACCTATCCATCTCTCTTTCTTTCTCTCTCTCTCTCTATTCGTCTAATGACCCAACTTTATGCAAGAAGAAAAACAAAAAAGATAGAAGGAAAGATAAAGAGAAGATGAAGAGAGAAATAAGGAAAGACGTTGAAAATGGTTCGATTTCTCCATAATGAGTTCGGTTGGTTATTTGAGATTTTAGGATTTTTGTTGAAGTTTTGATTTTTTATTTGGTTGTTTGTTAAAGTTTTGATTTTGGGTTTTTGTTGAAGTTTTGATTTTTGATTTGGTTGTTTGTTGAAGTTTTGATTTTGAGATTTTCTCAATATGAGATTCACATGCTATTAATCGATCAAGGAATAACAATAGAGTAGTAGATACACATACCTTTGTAGATCTTGAAAGCCGAGTTGGACATGAAGGAGATGTAGAAGAGAAAGGAGAGGTAAGGGTTTAAAGATTTTTACAAAAGAGGGATAAGTGATGGAAATAATTATTTTGAGGAGGGTATTTTAGGTATAAAATATTTTTTCAGATTTCAGAACTTCGTCCAGCAACTTTTTATGGCTGATTTTTTTCGACTGAAAATGTCTTCTTGTTCTTAAATCTGAAAATAAACAAACAAGATTAAGACATCTGAAGTCTGAATTTTAATGGTGGACCACCTCCATTCAGACTTCAGAAGTGTTACCAAACACACACTTAATGTTATGTGCGTAGTAGGTATCAATTTCAATTCTAAGTGTGAAATGAGGTTTGAGTGGACGCAATGTCCAGAACGACGGAACTTAGGATTTGAATTGCGTGAACAGAGTAGAGTAAAAGCTTCATTTGATGTGGATTACTCCAGTAACAAACTAAAAATCTCTTATGGCAAACTCAATTTTTAATTTTTTTTTTAAAATTCCCATCTTCTCCGAAAAACCAATTTCTTTCAAAAAATTTCCTAAAAAATTTACTCAAATATGACCGTTCAGAATTTGGGTAATGATTTGAGTCTCCTTTGATTTGGTATCAATCTGAGTGAAGGAGTGGAGCTCCTTTTTACCATTTACTCAAATTTGAGTTTTAATATGAATCTGAGATAGAACTGGAGATTCTCTAAGAAGAACATGACTACACCATACCTATAAAGTCTTCAGTCCTAATAGAACAGAACTAGAAAGAAGTAGGCCCCTCCTAAAAGTTTTTCAGCTCCACCCCCCCATTAGGGGGTTGTAGCTTGCTACCAGTGCCCTCTTGTCAGCCTCCACATTGTGGGAGGCATAGTTTGCTACTAGTGACGTAGGCTCTTCAGCGTAAACCTTTGTAGTGTAGTCAAGGCCTACTCATCTATCTGTAGTATTGTCACTGTCACGTGCAAGATTGCTCTACTGATATCATAAGGCTATTCAATGGTAAATTGCTGTAATTTATGATTTTTCATTGAACTTGAACGCAATCTTGTCAATGGGTTATGGATATAGGGAGATTATCAGGTTTTTGATAATGAAATAGAAATTGGTCTGTACAGGGATGCCTACGGGTTCGCTGTGAGACCCCAACACTTGCAGAGATATCGAGAATACGCTAATATTTATGAGGTTAGGTATATGCTTGCAAAATCGTGATCAGCTTTTGGCGAAATTCCGATTATGGCTCATTGTTCATTTTAATTCCCAAAACATGAAGAGCGAGATCGCAGGTGTTTCAAAGTGACGATCTCGCTGATATAAGGTAACGTGATCGCTGATATTTATTTGAAAATGGACAATCTCACTGGTTATAAAAGTGATGATCTCGCAGGTTCGCTACTTTTTAGTGAGATCGTCACTTTATAAAGCAGTGAGTTTGTCACTTTTCAAATAAATATCAGCGATCTTGCTACTTCATATCAGCGAGTTTGTCACTTTGAAATACGTGCGATCTCACTCTTCATGTTTTGGGAATTGAAATGAACAATCTACCAGAATCGGAATTTCGTCAGATTCAGCTCACGAAATGGTAATTTTTTTTCATATTATGTCTCACGGATTTATTTTCCATAATTTAAGGAGGAAGAAGAGGAGAGATCAGACAGATGGAAGGACTTCTTGGAGAGGCAGAGTGCATCTGCTCAACTGCCTATAAATGGCTTGTCGGATGAGGGAGATAACTTACCATCACATGCTGAACATACAGTGCAGAAAGCAGTGTCTCTTTTCGAGAAAAGTGCGGAAGAAAATGAGAAGATCCCAATGCCAAAGGACACAAAGATCCACAAGATCCAGATATGGGCTCCGCTTAGACCGTCCCTTAGTTCCGTTGAGCATATGATGAGTTCTCGTGTTAAGAAGAGAAAGAATCTTTCAAGAGAGGAGCAAAATGCTAGAACTGGAAACCATCTTGCGACGATTGAAAAAGCAAAGCCCTTGCAAGGGGCTTCTGAAGAGGACTCTGAGGATGAGTTCTATGACGTTGAGAGGTCAGATCTATCTCAGGATGCCACTTCAACTGAAAGTGTGAGTTCTGCTACCGATGGGACTTGCCAATCTTTAGACCCTTGTAAAGAAGAGCTGGAAAGCCTTGTTCGTGGAGGAGTGCCAATGGCTCTCAGGGGAGAGGTATAATTGACACTCTAGAGTTTATTTTTGTTTTTGTTTTTTTTTTCTCCTTGGGTGGGGGGAAATATCGAAAGAGGGCTAAATGTTTTATTAGTTACAAAAAAGCTATTTTTTCAAAAATTACTTAAAACAATTTAAAATGCTGGACTGTCCAACATTTTAATAACTTGTTGGACAGTCCAACAACTAAGGCCCCGTTTGATTCAGCTGCCTAAATCTGCTGTCAGCTTCTGCTGTCAGAATCTGCTGTCAGAATCTGCTGTCAGAAGCTGAAATACTGAAAAGCTTGTTTGTTACAGCTTCGTAAAAGTGCTGTGCTGTTGACCAGAATCTGGTAATTATTGTTTGATACAGCTTCTAGAATCTGCTGTTTCGGGTAAAATGACCAGAATACCCTTAAGGTTGATAGAACACTCAAAATGCATAAAAATTTACCAGAATACCCTTATAAATATATAATTACACTAAATATTACAATTCAAAAATATAGTACAATTAGAGATTACCCGTACCTACTGCACATGCATCCTCTCTCGAGTTAAGGGGGTAAAAGAGAAAAAAATAAAATAAGAAGGAAAATATTATAAAATTTGAAACTATAACTTAAAGGAAAGTTATTATTAAAAAATTAAGATTAAATGGATAAAAGATGAAAAATAATAAAGTAAGTTGAACGGGCAAAAGAGAGAATATAGTAAAATTATAGGAGGGACATCTCTTTTGGGTTAAGGGGGTAAAAGTGAAAAAATAAATTCGAGTCATGATAATTTGATACCCCCTTCTGACATACGCCCTCATCACAAAACCATTGATAATTTTTCTCGGGATACATAAGAAAAATATTTATAATTCTACATATTCTGAGGCAATGATCTATAATTCTGTGACAAGAGCGTATGTCAGAGGGGCATCAAAAAATCATTATTCTTAACAAAAATACAAAAGGGTATAAACTCCAAAGTGTCACTTTTCTACTCTCCTTCTATGCCACAGTAATCCATCAGTCACATATTTCCTTTTAACAAAGTATCATTATATTATCAACGGACCAGTTAATCAATCATTAATTTTTCTTAAAAAAATTAAAAAAGAAGAAGTAAAAGAAAAAATTAGTTTATCCTACTGAATATACTCGAAACAATGAGGGACTTAAGTCAAGGCTCAATGTCCCTTCTCTTGGGTGAATGACACGTGTCATGACAGCTCATTCTTTTTACACATTTCATTAGAAGTAAAAATTATCCCCACCTGTTGGTTATGGGAGGAGAATGAGAATAACAGAAGCAACCCTCATCGTCTTTCTACCAAAGAAAATCAGCAACAATATGGGGCAAGGAGAGGAACTCAAGATCAAACACGAACTCAAAGTCAAGATTCAGGTCTTTCTCTCTTTGTCGCTAACAAAAAATCAATAAAATAAAAGATCTATGCGAGACCGAACAGCTGTGTGAGAGACAGATGTGCGAGATCTGTGTGAGACGGAGCAGCTGTGCGCAGCTGTCTGGGAAGAGAAGAGAAGAGAAGAAGAGAAGCAGAGAGAGAGTTCAGTGAGATAGAGTAAGAGAGAGGTTCTGTCGATGGAGAGAATAGAGACGAGGGCAGGGGCAAAACGGTCTTCTCACATGAGCCGTTTATTCGGTGTTAAATTCTCCCGCAAACGCGAAAAAAAAAGCGGCTAATATCCGCTTCACATATTTGCGTTTCAAAACGCAAATTTGTAACGCAATTTTATAACAAACGGTGATTTTCGTCTTAACCGCAGATTTTCAGCGCAAACGCACTGAAATCCGTGTTTTGAAGCCGAAACAAACACCGCCTAAGAGTTTTGCAGAGGATAATGGGCAATTCAACTCGCTGGACTGTCCAGGGTTCTGTACAGTCCAACATTTGAACCTATAAATGGTTTTAAAACATTGGATAGTCCAGCGAGTTACTAAAACGCTGGACAGTCCAGCAAGCTAAGTCATTTTTTTTTGTAATTTAATATATATTTTTTTAATAATTAATGTGAATATTGGCGATTTTTATTTTTATTTTTAAAGTTAACATCACGGAAAATCTTCTTGTTTACTTTCCATTTGTAATTACAGCTATGGCAAGCCTTTGTGGGTGTGAGTGCGTGCCGAGTGGAGAAATATTACCAAGATCTGCTAGCTCCAGAAACTAATGCTGGTGGTAACAAGAAGCGTGATAGTCCACTTTCCAACAATTCAAGTAATGGGTCAAGTGCAGATCAGGGATGTGCACCTGAGAAATGGAAAGGGCAGATTGAGAAGGTCTATTGGATGCATGGACTTCGAACTTCAAATTTTAATATTGTCAGTTTGTAATTCTGTTCAAGTTTCTTTTCAACCTGACTTGTTTGTTTTCTTTTGCAGGATTTGCCTCGAACATTCCCAGGTCATCCTGCTCTGGATGAGGACGGTAGAAATGCTTTGAGGCGCTTACTTACAGCATATGCTCGGCATAACCCCTCTGTTGGATATTGTCAGGTATTTGTGTTTGAAGAAGAAGAAAAGTGAGATTCACTAAACTCTTTCATGTATAACACTTGCCACTTCAAAAGTTTGAGACTTGTGGCAAGTCATGTACTTGTGCTTTCTCAGTATCCAATGACCACAATACCCAAAGCTATGTTTCAACTCTTATAACAATTAATAAGCCTCTTTGGTTTAACACTATAAATTGCTTTTAGGGCTAGTGCATACCTTTTTTGGTTGGCTAAGGATGTGGATTAAATACACAATGATGGTAACTGGCAGACCAATGATATTGTGTTATTTATGTAATAAATAAGGAGGATACTTGCAAAACTATGTAATAAAAATGATCTCAATGCACAGTCAAACCCAAAATTTCAAGAGGACTACGTGCAGAAAATGAATATATTGATGTTTTGCAAAGGCCACGATGTCCAACACTGGCACATATTGTTATTTGCATGATCATCTGAAAGTTTTGCATCAATTTTGTTTAAACACTTATTTTTGTCTTTTTGGAGTCTTGGTGTTTCTTTATGCTGAAAAGAACAATTAAGTTTGTTCAGGTGTGCTTGTTTGTCTCACAACATTTTGATAAGTATTTGCATGTCAATATGTATCGTTTTATCTCGCGATACATATTGCAACAAAAAATAATTATTCCATCTCCGTTTATTTTTCTAGAAAAAGCCAAGCTAGCATGTGCAGGCCATGGTGAGGTCAGCCAGGCCATTTGTGTATGCATAGAAAGCATTTCATTCAAAATATTAAAAGAATATTTGGAATATTTAGGCATTTTATTGGCCAGAACAACGAAAGAAGAGCAGATTTTGGACCTTGGTTGGAACTTGTGATTTATACAAAGAATGGGATAATTATCTAAACTTTTTTGCAATCTGAGGCTCATGCATCTGCTGTCCATAGGAGGATATACTGTTTGTGTTTTTTTTATTATGTATTTATGTTACTCTGAAGCTGTCATACTTCCACTTTTATTCTGTGTGCTTTATTTTTTTAAAGTAATAGTACTCTCGAGATACTGATTAACCCCTTGTGTTTCTCTTGAATTGTATGCATAGGCCATGAATTTCTTCGCTGGGTTATTGCTACTTCTCATGCCTGAGGAAAACGCTTTTTGGTAAGTCTGAAGGTTTTAGTTGTCATTATTCCTTTTCATCAGGTGCATTCCTGGATTTATTTCTGTAGGGATAATTACAACTTGTAAGATTGCTGAACACAACATGCTCTATATGTGAAGAATGATGAATTTTCATCCATCATATAGTAGCTGGACTTTATTTTATGGATCCTAAATCTGCTGAAAATCTTTCAGGACTTTGATGGGTATCATCGATGACTACTTCGATGGCTACTATTCTGAGGAAATGATTGAATCTCAGGTAATATCTGTTTTGCCTTTTTTCTATTTCACCCATCAGAGTGCCTAGCAATTATTTGTTATCTCATAGTGATTGTTTCGGCCCTGTGCTTGAGGAATTAGCAAAGTGGACAGGTGTTCAGTGGTTCCAATTTTGACCATTTAAGTTGTCTTGTTTCTTCCAGGTAGATCAACTTGTTTTTGAGGACTTGGTGCGCGAGAGATTTCCCAAATTGGGTTTGTCTTTTACTGACCATTTTTATGGTTTTTTTTTTCTTCTCAAAGTTGTTTTAAATTTATGTAGCAGATTGAGTAATTTCTTATTTAATTTATGCTCATTGTGCAGTTAATCATCTGGATTACCTAGGAGTGCAGGTGGCATGGGTTTCTGGACCCTGGTTTCTTTCCATTTTTGTGAATATGCTTCCTTGGGAAAGTGGTCAGGTTCTATTTTGTATCTTGTTGCAATTCCATAAAATTTTTATTGTAATTTGATGATACTTGGCCACCTTTTTAATCCTTAGAGCAACTCCAATGCAATCTCCATCCCGTCTCAACTGCTATTTTGGAGAGTTAAATCCAAAATATGTGCCTCCAACACACTATCTATCTCCCTCTCCATTTTGGATAGTGGGATTTTCAATATCCATTTTGGAGAGGGAGGACGCTCCGTCCCCCCTCAACTGCTATTTTGGAGAGTATTTTGGATTTTATGGGTTTCCAATGCCCTATCCATCTCCATCTCCATTTTGGTTTGAATTAAAAAAGATATTCAAACATTAACGGATAGCCATTTGGATAGTATAGTTGGAGTGCATACCCCTTGAATATCCAAAATGGCTATACATAAACACATGGCTATCCATTACGGATATTCCCCTTGGAGTTGCTCTTAGACTTTCAAGGTAGGTGGTGATGGTGTCTTGGTCATAATATCGCATATCTAGATTCTGATGGGTTCCTTTGACTTCAGTTCTTCGAATCTGGGACGTGCTTCTATTTGAAGGAAATCGTGTTATGCTATTTCGAACAGCTCTTGCTTTGATGGAGTTATATGGTACTGGGTAAATCACATTTGGTTTTGGTACGATATGTTATATTGGGCATATCAACTATATTTTCCTACTTTATATACTCTGTACGCTACTTTAGAAGCATGGAACTTAATTCTAATTAGTTCCTTGTAGGTCCTGCATTGGTTACAACAACAGATGCTGGAGATGCAGTTACATTGTTGCAATCCCTTGCTGGTTCAACATTTGACAGCAGCCAACTTGTCTTAACTGCTTGCATGGGTTACCAAACTATAAATGAAGCTAGATTACAAGAGTTGAGAAATAAACATCGACCACCAATAATAGCTGCCGTTGAGGAACGGTATAAAGGGCTTCACGTGTGGAGGGATTCCAAGGTTCTTGCATCTAAGCTATATGGTTTCAAGCATGATGAAACAAGTACAGAAGGACCAGGTGATGGGGATGCATCTCTTTTGGATTCTGTTCCAGATTTTGAAGAACAGGTAATAGTTTTTTGAGTATAGATAATTCTTTTCCTTAATCTTGTATTATACTTATGTACCTCAAACTGTATAGGCATTAAGAGTACTTACAAAATAGAAGAATATAAAAGATCATACCTTCCTTGAATTCCTTATTTGCAACATATCCCTATGCTGCCTTTCCAGAAATAAGAAATTAACTGTTGTGCTGCATCTATGATCTTTCAATGTCCACATAATCTATAGAGCAGACTATATGTGTTTATTTATCATTCTTTTACATATTATATTATTTTCTATGCGTTATTATCTCACATTTGGTAACTGGCACTCCTTTGTTTTGGGTTGCTGAATTCATGATTTTAGTGAAAGAAACAATTTTATTGCAAAGTTAGTTATAAAAATTATTTAATTGAAAGATGAAAAAGAACAGAATGTGGATTGAGGTAGTGAAAGCAAATACGAACACATTTTCAGTCACAGAATATGTGGCCTTTGATAGAATTCAATGGAGGAAGGGGATTCATTCTACTGACCCGAATCTTTGGGATAAGGCTTCGATGATAATGATTATATGATTTTCCTGTGTAGTATCCCTATACATTATTAGCTCACTATTGGTAATTTGGCATGCTTTGTTTTTGGTTGTCAGTCATTATTTTATTTAAAGTTGACTTAAAAAAATCTTTTTATTGAAAGAGAAAAAGAAACAAACAGTGAAAACAGGACAAGTGAATCTCATAAAGGAAAGAGGGGAAAAAGAAAGAAGAAAAAGTAAGATGAGAGTCCTAAAGAGAAAATCTATTCTCTCTACCATTCCCACCAGAACAGTATTTTCTGTACCCTTGCTTTGCAAAGTTGTAACAAATTCATTACTCTCTCTCAGTGAATATCTCTTAATGAAGTATCTCTCTGATCCAAACAAGCTTGGGGCTAGTGCTTACACTTATGCAACCTTATTACCCATCTAATTGTATTTAGAGTTAAGGAGCCTTGACTTGATGCCAACCGACAAGGGTGATCTATAAATAATTAAATATTATCTATTATTATGTGATTTACTGGTAACTTGAATGTCGTTGTTTCTTTGATTTTGGAAATTAATTTAGCTTGATGTATATGGTTTTCTTTTTTTTATCTTTCACCACAGCAGGTTAAATTTTAGCCCTATTCCATTGATGATTGGATGGCATTGAAAAGCGAGACAATTGTCATGCATTTGATATTTTACATAACATTTGTAGGGTATCCCATCATTCATTTGGCACAAAATTTTATTGCAAAGAAGTTTATTTAAGATATTTTTCATGCTATGTTGCTTTTATTTAGTTGAGAAGTTCGTGATTTCCTCACAACTCTTTTTTAGTTCTAATGAAGGAACAAATTATTTCCAGGTGACATGGTTGAAAGTCGAATTATGCAGATTGCTGGAGGAGAACAGATCTGCTATCCTGAGGTCGGTACCTCTTATACAGTGGCACATTTGTTATCTTCAAAAGTTAGCTGCATGTTTGTAATATGACTCTTCACTTAGCAAAAATAACAAGTTTAACAATCATAATAAGTTCAAACTATCAAATAATTCTTTTAGGATTTTGTTCCTGTGCACTCGGAAATCTTCCCGTAGTTTATATATTATTACTACCTAATTGACTCGGCAGGCTGCATGGCAATTCTATGTTGGATATCAAGTTGTAATCAAAGAAACACGTAATTCTAATAGGATTTTTTCCAAGTGCACTTGGAATTCTTTCCATGGTTTATATGTTAATACTTACCTAATTGATTCGGCAGTCAGCATGGTAAATCTACGTAAGCTGGGAGTAAAGGCTATTTATAGTGTTATTGAGCTCCGATTATCTTTTGATACTCATTCATTATTCTTAAAAACAGACAACTTAGGTTGGATACTTTCTTGTGTATCCTCTAGTTCAAGCTGATAAGCTAACTCAACTATATACATTTTGCCTACTCTTCTTTATCCATTAATTTTTCATGATCAACAGTTTTTTCGGCCTTCATGATGCCTCTGTTTATGTTACACTTGGACTTTATATGTGATGGATTTGAAGTGTTATCTGGAGCCATTACTATCTGTCTTAGAGTTTCTAGTGTAATCAAGATGTAAGTTTGCTTCTGTTTTAGCATCAAAATCTAAGGTCTTGAGTGGCCGTTCTGGAAACTAAAATGCATCCTTAACAAACCGCTCATCTTACAATTGTATTTTAGGTGCTTTTCTAAGGTGTTTGAAACCATCTCAGTAACTGTCACAGAACTCTTACGTTTTTTTTCTTATTACAGCATTGAATTTTCTTATGGTTCCTGTTCTTTTCCAGAGCTGAAGAGCTGGAGACAGCATTAATGGAGATGGTCAAGCAGGATAATAGGCGTCAATTGAGTGCAAGGGTATATCTGAAACTTAGAGAAACCAACTTCTTCTGATATATCTGCCTGTTATGTCAGCTGTCATGTTAAACATGAAAGGAATATGTGTTAATTTGGCTAGAAAACATGGTCTAAAATAAATAGCGTAATTTATTGATGGCAAACTTTTATAAGTTATTGCACCTAAAAAATGTAGAATATTTTGAAAATACAGAAAGATATTGATGGCAAAAATTAGAGATCGCAGATCTGATCTGGTGTGTAAGATAGACATTGAAAAAGCTTTTGATCATGTCAATTGGGAGTTCTTAAGGTACATGCTTAGACAGATAGGTTTTGGAGATAAATGGATTTCTTGGATTAGTAAGTGCATTTCTTCAGCTTCCTTTTCAGTTCTTGTGAATGGCTCTCCTGTTGGGTTTTTTTAAAAGTTCTCGTGGGCTTAGGTAAGGAGATCCCTTATCCGCCTTTCTTTTTAATTTGGTGGTTGAAGCTCTAGAAAGGATGATAGCTAGGGCGAATGAGGTCGGGGCTTTGAGAGGGTTTGGAGTAGTGGGAGATGGTCCAGTCTTCTCTCATTTATAGTTCGCAGATGATACTCTTTTGTTTCTTGAGGCCCAAACTAGTCAAGTTTGTTTTCTTCTGAGTCTTCTGTTTTGTTTTGAGGCAATCTCAGGCTTTCGATTAATTTAAGGAAGAGTACAATCTTTGCCTTGGGAGAGGTGCCTGATATCCTTGCTTGGTCAGATTCCTGGGTTGCCAAGTGGGCTCCTTCCCATCCACGTATTTGGGCCTTCCTCTTGGTGCCCATTATAAGTTGTCTAGCTGGCAAACCAGTTAGATTTTCCTTTGGGTGTACCATGTGGAAGGGTATTTACGATTTGATTTCAGAGTTCGAGAGACAAGTAAGCTCTAGAGTGGGTAAAGGTTATTTCTGGTAAGACTGCTGGTGTGGTGAAACCCCTCTTCAGAATTTATTTATAGGTTTGTATCTTCTGTCCAACAGGAAAGGGAAGCCAATTTCTGCCTTCTTGATTTTCGAAGACGCAGAATTTTCTTGGGATTGGGGTTTAGAAGAAGACTGGACGATTGGGAGATTCCTGAGGTAGCCTTTCCCCTTCAGTTGTCTTCTGCGATTCCGTCTCTAGTTTTGGAAGATTTGGAAGGGTAACCGGGAAGATTTGTGTTCGGTTAGCTCGTTCTATTCCCATTTGGTTGGTAGCACTGGACCTCCTTATGTTGTTTCTGTGGCCTTGTCTCCCTTGGTCCCTGCTAAAGTGTCTTTCTTTGTGTGGTTGGCTGCGCTGAATAGACTCCCTACTATCGATTTTCTTAGATTGAGGGGGTTGTACCTTCGTGAATTTTTGCTGCCTTTGTAACGTAACTGGGGAGTCGATTAATCATATTGTTCTGCATTATAATTTGGCATCAACTGTGTGGTCTCATTTCTTATCTTTATTTAATTTGTCTTGGTGTGATTCTTTTTCAGTTTCCTCTTTGCTAATTTGCTGGTGGTCCCCATATGTTCTGGTAGAAAAAGTATTCTTCTTAAGATTATCCCCTTTGCCATTTGTTGGGGTCTTTGGAAAGAAAGGAATGGGCGTACCTTCGAAGGAAAGGAGTACTTCTAAAGCGTTGATCTTAAACATTCTTGGTCGGTTGTTTTTCTGGTGTAAGCAATTTAAGGAGTTTAGGGGTTTGTTTTTTGAGAATTTTGTGTTTAGGTGGGGTTTGGTTTGTTCTTAGTCTGAGTCATTTCCCTTCGTTGTATCTTTCTGAGGACTTCTTGTCCTCTTTTTAATAAAACTTTATCTTATCAAAAAACAGAAGAAGAAGAGGATTTTGTGTTTAGGTGGGGTTTGGTTTGTTATAACCATTATCAGCTTTTGTGAGTCTGAATTTCACCACTGCTTGAAGTGTGGATATCTTTATATCGACTCATCTTTTCTTTCCTTTTTGTCTTTTGAGTTGCTTGGATGGATTCATCATTGCTTGGGTAAAATGGTTTTCAAACTAAACGAATGAATGAAAAATCTCATAAAAAATCCAGGATTTTTTTCCCCAGAAACCTAGCATAGTACTTCACTAGATGTGTTTTTTAAACATTAAAGGGGTATTTGAAGCTATACTTGTAACTTTGCCGTAAGTCCAATTTGTCAAAACTGCTATTTAGAAAAATATGGTTCTCATTTGGTTACCCATCTTTTTAAGGATGCGTATAGGATTGCTGTTAGGCAGGATAATCGTGGGATTCTAGGCCTGATATCTAGGGAAATGGTCCTGTGGTTCTTTTCTTTGCAATTATATTCTCTTATTTTAAGTCATTCATCTTTATTAATAAAAAGGAGAACGAGGATCAAATACTGGATGTTATGGTACAGATATTTTCACTGATATTTGATTTTCATTCTTAGCGAAATGTATTCAATTGTTGGAAAAACTAATTACTGCATTGTAGTTGAAAATAATAATTTTTCTTACTAACCGTGTTCAAGTAATTTTATTTTTCTTTTTGATAGGTTTAATTGTGAAGCTGGGTTTTCTATCTCTGGTCTTTGGTATTTTCACACAGACTACCACTTCATGAGCAATTTCTTTGTTTGAATCCTTTGTGTTGTTGAGTTTCACCTTTCCCTTCGTTCCTTATTTTTCATTGAGGATCTTGGATTTCATGCCAAACTAGAATTTGATGTGCAAAACTCAAATTTGGTCTATGTTATTTGCAGATGACAGTGTTAGTTTGATGGGCCTAGAGAGGGATAAAATGCAAGACTAGAACTAGCTTTAGAGTCAAAGGGGTTTAAACTAACTTGGACGATGACAATATATGGAGTACAACTTTAGTAGGGACTTCAAACACACATGGAGAGGACACACTAGTTAAAACTGGTGGCCAAGAAATTTCTGAATTCGCCTTTTTTTTTTTTTTTTTTGATAAGTATAATATTTTGAAAAAGAGAGAATAACAAAGTACAAGGAGGCCGAGGGTGTCTCTCAAAGAGCAACAAAACAAAGAAAAGCTAAAGCATCAATGATTATACAAAGAGTTCCATCTAAGCACAAAGTCATCAAAAGTAGTTCCCTTGAATTTTATATTCTGTTTCGATCAAAGGTACAACAAGCCCAAGATCTCCAAGTAGCCACCGTGAGCGCTTCTCATCTTACTATTAAACACCCTGTTATTTCTCTCGTTCCACACCCCCAAAGGAGTCTTTTTTTGGACGAGAAAGCATTACTGGCCCAACCTTCTACCAATGAGGAGAACTTACTAGGAAAGACCCATTGAATATGGAAAAAACCAAGGAAAGTTGACCAAATATGATGAGAAAAAGAGCAGTGAATTAAAATATGGTCGACAGATTCTCCATCCTTCAAATAAAGGGGACAACAATTAGGAGTGATCCAACCCCGAGCAATCAATTTGTCCATCGTAAGAATTTTCCCAAAGAAAGTCAACCAAACAAACAAGGAGATTTTAGAGGGAACTGAGTTGGACCAAATAATGTGCCCCAAGAATGATCACTCGACATAAGGGTTGAGCCACTTATAGAAAGAACTGATAGAAATTCTCAAGTCCTTAGCCCTCGTCTATTCCCGCCTGTCCTGTTCATTTTCATCGAGAAGACGCGAATGCAAGAGATCAAGGAAAGATGTCACCTCTGTTAGTTCCCAATCATTAAAGTTTCTCCTGAACCCCAAATCTCAAGTAGAGTTGGAATCATTGCGAATCAAACACTGCTGGATCAATTCATTCTTTTTCAAAGAACAAGCGTACAAAAACGGAAATTGAGCCGCTAGAGACAATGTGCCACACCAACTATCCTCCCAAAATCTGATCTTGTCACTCATGCCCCCTTTGAATCTAATCCCTTTCTCAAACTCCTCTCTTACTTTCAGAATCCCCTTCCAGACACTACACCTTATAAAATTAGAGATAGGTGGATAAAATAGACGGGCTTCCAATTTAATATTGGACTGCTTCATTCCAAGGAGAATTTTATAGATTGAAAATAAGACCAACAATGTTTTATGAGTCAGATGTTGGAAAAATAGGTTTAGCATGTGAAAATCTAAATGAAAAAGAACTAATAGAGGTGGAACTCAAGGCACATAATCATTTTCTTTAAAACGTTATTGGCTTCCTATTCAAGTAAGAACTCAAGTTTATAACAAGATTCTAGAAAAAGTTTATAAGATACAACAAGCCCAATCTCTTGATTACAATTTGTTGTCTTGCAAAATAGGAGAATTACTTTAGATAACTCAATTGGATAAGTACAAGAAAATCGTAAGGAGTTTATGAACCTTTTTTTTTTGCTAAGCAAGCAAAGGAATAGTGGTTAATGGAGATGAAGGTGGGTTCAACGGAATTTGAACCTAGGTCATGGATCAACTCTCCTCAAGCCTTTACCACTTAGCTAAGTGGCACCTTTTGGAGTTTATGAACTTGTGTGCCTTACAATTCCTAAGATTGTGCATACTTATTTGTGCCTATAAATTCTTTTTTATATATTCTGATGCAACTGTCCAAATAGTCACCATGTTTGCTTCTCTCAACAGTCACATTTTGGATGACTTTGATCATTTTATATTTGTTTAACGGTCAAAGAGTAAAGAAACACTCTTAGTACTATCGTGGAAGGTTGCAACCCTTCCTTGACCAACAATCAACTAATTTGCGCATGGTCAACCAACAGTCATATTGACTTCCAAACCCATCTGAGTCAAGCATCATAGTTCAATACCGACTTTGATCATCTAACGGACAAGATCGAAAATGAATGTTTCATTTTACAAATTAAAAATAGTTCATCTGACGATGCATTCATGTAAGTGGGCCTCAAAAGCACACACATGTGCATGAACATGATGGCAAATTGTCGCTTAACAATGAAGTGTGTTTTTTTCCACTTAAATAACTAAAGTGGATAAGTATGAGATCATATATATATATTTGATTGATATCGGCGGTTAGGCAGACCCCTTACCAGAGAACAAGAAACAAAAGATTACATATGGATATAGGGACAGCCTATGGTATCCTCTCTAACAAAATCTAACAACTCACGAGGGAGGGTTGACTCCATGAATCTAATTTCTTGGGGGGAGGAAAGCATGCCAGCTAAGCTACCGCTACCCCATTTGTTTCTCTAAAAACAAATTAAAAAAACAGCAATGGAAAATGAGTTACAGATGTCTCTAATCTGGTTTACAAAGGCTTCAACTCTCCAGGGACTTTCAATCTCTTGATTTAGAATCTTGATTGCTGTTGAAGAATCAGACGGGATGATAATTTTTTGACCTCTATGAAGAACAGACAGTTTCATACCTCCATAGATTGCTTTGAGCTCATGCCAAAGAACTGAATTTCCTTGAGAACATTCTGCCCATGGAGCTATCACCATTCCTTTGCCATCCCTTATTACAGCGCCTTGCCCACCTACTGGACCTCTTAGAGAGCCATCACAGTTGATTCTCCAAAGTCAGATTGGGGAGGGTTCCATTTGCAGAAAGTGGTGGAGGGGCATTTAAGATCAGCTATGATTACCCAAGACTCAACAATGGCAATGAAAGTCTGGGATCTGAGAACTTCTCTGATTTCAGTTGAAATTTCATACAAAACCTTTGGGATGGGGGAGTATTCATTCCTAAACATCCTTTTGCAGCGCTCTTTCCACATGTGGTATGGGAAGGCACAAAAGCATTCTCTTTTGATGCTGGCATCGATAGATTTTCCTTTGAAAGAAGAGCTAACCCATTGAATTTCCTAGAGGAGTCACCAATAGCCCTTCTGAAGTTGCATTTATGCAGAATTCTGCCCCCGAGTTCCATAGGATAACCACAACCAAAGAATAAATGCTGCACTGTCTCCTCTTCTTGCCTGCAGAAGATGCATCTGCTCTGAGTAATTACTCCTCTTGCTTGAAGGAATTGATGAGTTTTAAGTCTGCCAATCATAGCCAGCAAAGCTATAAAGTTGTGTCTTGGAATACCATTGCTATCCCAAACCAGAAAAGACCAAGGCATGTGATTAAAGTCTTGGTATAAGCTTCTGACAACAGACCCAACAGTGAATTTTCCTTTAGGATTCGGGGTCCAAACTAACTCATCATCTGCTAAATTGTCTCTGGTGACCTCGTTCAACCCTTCCAAATATGAACCAAAGATGATGTTGCAGTAGAAGGGGGAGCCCAGTTATTATTTCTGATCAGAGAGCTGACTCTTGGTTCCGCATTGATTCTTGAATTGTGCTCAAGCTCCCTTGGAAAGGATCTAAATAGGATGCCTTCAATATGCCCCGATTCATGCCATCGGTGCACAGATCTGCTATTGCCAATCTGGTACGTTATTAGAGAGCTTGCTTTATCTCTAGCTTTGAGGAGTTTTCTCCATGCCCAAGAGGAATTAGCTGGGGTGTCCATGGTTCAGAAGTGTCTCCCCTTCACTCTGTTCTTTAGCATCCAATCCACCCAAAGGTTTTCTCTCTGCGAGACAATATCCCATACTTGTCTCATGATGGCTGCTCTATTCCAGACTTACTTCTGTGATACATAGGCCTCCTTTCTCTTTTGATTTACAAACATTAACCCAGTGCACTGGATGAATCTTTTTCTTAGAATCCGAACCAGCCCGTAAGAAGTTGGCACAGACTAGACCAATTTTCTTTGTAACCTTCAACATCTCTACCCAGATGAAAGGCTTCCAAGTCTGAGAGGGAAGGCTCAAACTGAATTTCCTCTTCTATAGCCTCATTCATGGAATCCCTGTGTTCTGTCCCCAGCAATATATATATATATATATATATATGTTGATAATAAGATAATTTTATAGAAAGAGGGGGTTGAGATGACCAACTCAAAGTTAAACAAGCAACTACACACAACAATACACCCAAGAAAACCAAGCACAAACCAGTTACCCCTCCCCTAGATTACATGCCCTTTCCCATTTTACAAGAAAATCTAAGAAGGAAATTCCCCTAAACTCTATAAATTGTTTACACCATAAAAACAACAAAGCCATCAGACAACGCATTTCCTTCAAATACATGAGCACTCCTTTCCTTCCACACACTCTAGCATATAACAAATGGAACCATGCCCCATAGAATACACTTGGGCTTTAAGAAAGGGCTTCCCCAAGCTAATCCAAACTTGAAGAGACCACAAATTGAAGACGAAAAACAAATCCAAACCAAACAAAGACAGAAAATGCGACTGCCAACCCTGATTTGATGAACAAACTAGCTATGGGTAAGAACATGATCAGCGAATCTTCAAAAAAAAAAAAACATGATCAACAACAAAAAATCGGAGTGGTGAAACTCCTCGTAATCAATTGATCCAATGTCATGGTCTTCCCAAGAGCAACTGACCAGACAAAAAAAAATCTTCTAAGGCACCTTATTTCTCCAAATAAAATAATGAGGGAAACCTCTGACATGGTTCAACTGACTTGCAAGGTATAAGGATCTCACCAAGAAACGCCCATCCCTTGTGCCATCCCAAATCCGTTTATCCTCAGCATCAACACTAAAATACCCAACTAACCTAAGATATAATTTTTTTTATTATTAATCTGACAAATATTTCTATTATTTACTAAGAATTATTATAAATATTAACAATAAATTATAATTTTTTTTATTTGCTACATCAAATGTCCTCGAATATGAAAATCATGGGTGAAGACTTCGTCAAGTTGGAACATTTTGATATCAACAATTTTCAAAGATGGCATTAGAAAATGCACTTTTTGTTGATAACACTTGGGAGTTACCCATGTTCTGAATCCAAAGCCTGAAAATCATGAGATGAAACACTTGTCAATGCTCGCTACCTTCAGAAATGGGCGTGGTACAAATACATCAACAAAAGACACATTAGTTGACTCTTTGTTTGATGTGTAATAGAATACATCTTTTGTTAAAGAACTTTGGGAGACATTGGAAGCCAAATTTTGAACAGAAGATGTTGGCACTCAAAACTTTTTATAAGTCAATTTCATATTATAAAATGGTTGATAATAAATTGATTCTTGATCAAGTTCATGAGATTCAGTATATTATTAGTCAAATGATTGAGGAATTTATGAAATTGGATTCCATTTTCTTCAATGGTTCCTTTATCCACAAATTACCTCTTTCTAGAAAGACTGCCACATTGACCTCAAACATCAAAGACAATAACTTATGTTTGAGGAGTGTGCCACCATATTCGAGTTGAAGAAAAGTTAAATATTCGAAAAAAGAAGGATGAATAATCTGATTTAACTTCTTGAAGGCTCATAATAGTGAAGGTGGGTATGTCTAAACCGAAAGAAAAAGGCAGCAAGGGTTAGGGAAACCTTAAGTTAAATAAGATTAAGTTTAAGAAGAAAGGCCAGAAAAATAAGGGTGACTGCCAGAAAAATAAGGGTGACTATTATTACTACGGAAAATCCAGTCACTTAAAGTGAGATTGCAAAAAATTCAAGAAAGACAAAACGAATCTCAAATTAATGTGACTGAAGAAAAGTTCATTGTTGCCATGATTTTAAAATCAACACCGTAGAAAGCAACAAAGATTGGTGGATTGATTTTGGTGTCACTAGGCATGCTTCGAACAAGAAGTTGATGTTCTCTAACTACAAGAGGTAATGGATGACCAAGAGCTCTTCATAGAGAACGCAACGATTGCAAAAGTATGAGATCAGGGACAATAAATCTAAAGCTTTGTTCTGATATTGTCCTAGACTCCTATCCTTAAATGATGTTTTTTATGTTTTTGAGATTTCAAATAATCTAATTCCAGCCAGTTTATTGAATAAATATGGCTTCAAACTAGTCTTTGAGTCTGATGAAGTTGTAGTTGCTAAGGGAGGGGTGTTTATGGAAAATGATATATTTGTAATTGGATATTCAAAATAGATATAAAGAATGTAATGCCTTCTTTTGTTTATATTATTGACTTTGTTTCTTTATGGCATGATAGATTAGGACATATTCACATTAGTTTTATTATTTTTATGGTTGAATAAGGATTCATACTTAGACTTGAAAATAATATTAAAGATAAATGTAAAATATGTGCAATCTAAAATTACTAAAAAACCATTTAGAAATGTGGAAAGAAATTCTAAGATTTTGCAACTTATTGATTTTGATATATATGATTTAAATAATGTCTTTATTAGAGTTGAAAAAAGATATTTTATAACCTTTACAGATGATCATTTAAAATGTTCGTATGTTTACCTTTTAAGACTTAAAGATGAAGCATTATATAAGTTTAAATCTTATAAAAGATGTTGAAATCAACTAACTTTAACAATCAAAATTGTGAAAATCAAATAGAGGAGGTTAGTACATTGGGAATATGTTCGCTGACTTTTGAAAGTCTGTAGAGGTGGTACATCTTACCACTGCTCGTTACTCTCCTCAATAGAATGGAACAACTCAAAGAAAGAATCTAACCTTAATTGAAATGGTTAATTTTGTGATAATTAATTATGTGCTAAATTTAAATTTATGGGGTGAAACCCTATTGACTGCTTGTCACATGTTAAGTAAAGTGCCACAATAACTCAAACATAACTCCCTATGAACTATGAAAGAATAAGAAGCCAAATTTGAAATATCTTAAAGTGTGGGGTGTGGAGTTCTTGTTAGGCTCCCAAATCTTAAAAGACCTAAGTTAGGTAATCCCCAGTCGTATGCATATTAATAGGTTATTCTTTAACCAATAAGGCTTATTTAGTTTCATAAAATTAATGGTGCAATAAACCAAAATAGGATATGTTGTTAAGTTAAATAGATGCACTAGGGTCCATGTCAAGTACATTGGGATGCAATATCTCATATTTTTGAATACTGAAAAGGAACTATTCATTATGGTTTATGTTATTATGATTTTTTCACTAGTTTAGTGGGATATAGTAATGCAAGTTAGAACTCGTACTCAGATGAATCTAAGTCAACTAGTGAATGGGTATTCTCTCTAGTGGTGATTCGATCTCTTGGAGATCCAAGAAAAAAATTTGCATAACTTGTTTCATAATGGAATCAAAATTTATTACTTTACCAACATTTGACAAGGTGTCAAAATGGCATAGGAATTTGCTTTTAGAACTTCCTTTGTGGTCAAAGATTATGCCACATATCGTAATTAATTGTGATAGTGAGGCTATAAGATCTAAATCCCATAATGAAGTGTATAACAGAAAAATTAGAGACATTGGTCTAATACATCATTATGTACGGGAATTACTCAAGGATGGAATAATTTAGTTAAACTATATTCTGTATTCACACCTTTGATAACTTGGTCAATTGGTTTACCAAGGGTCTCTTTAGAGACTTAGCAAAGAAAACATCTTAAGAGATAGGGCTGGAGTCATATTTTTAAATCACCTTTCCCAAATATTTAAGTTAATGGAAGAGTATGACATTAGCGTGGTAGTCAAAGCACTTCAAGTTATCTAAGTGCCAATCCCAAGAAAGATGCAAAGTGCTTGGAAGCTATAATGAGAAATGAGATGAAAAGTCATTACTCTTAATGGTGTTAATGTGTTTGATTATAATGACATATTTGATAGTCATCTATATGAATGTGGAGGTGCGGTCGTTTCTTATGAGAATCATGGTTTCTCTAAAAATACATTCAAGAAAACCAGGATATGAGTGTAATACCATAATAGTGTCGGCTTTAAAAATAACTCAATTTGAGAGAATGTGTGTTGTTTATCCGGTCTTCTCACATAGTGTCCTCAATTTATGATCATGGTCTCTGTGCACCCTACAAGGCTTTGATTAATATACACTAAGTGAGTGTTCAAGCCTAAAAGGTACCTTTCATGGTATGCACAATTCCTCGTTACCAAAATGTTCATTTTATTTGAATCCATTGGGAAATTTTTCATTATAATTATTTTTATAAATATAGATATATCTCTAGGGTAAGTTGGGTGTTTTAGTAAGTTGAAGGACATTTTTGTCATTTCCGTGCCATGTTGGGAAATAACTCCTAAAAGATAATCCCTTGCATAAGAAGAATAATAACTCTATTGAGAATATGTAGGATCTCACACTTATCTACTTTAGTTATTTAAGTGGGAGAAACTATATTTCGTTGATAAGCAACAATTCGCCGCCCCCTTCTTGCATGGGCTTGGGTGCTGTTGAGGTGTATACTCTTTGCACATATGCCTTGTCGTGTGGATCTTGAGAAGTTGTTTTTATTTGTAGGATGAGGTATCGATCTTTGATATCATCCGTTGAATGATTAGAGTGGGCATTGAACTATGTTGTTTGTCTCGAATGGGCTTGATTGTCAATATGCTTGTTGGTCAAAGGGATTTAACTAATAAATGACCATTAGAACATTGGTCATATGAGTTGACCGTTGATCAAAAGAGTTCTGACCATGAGTCGACCATGCTCAAAATTGTTGATTGTTGGTCAAGGAAGGGTTGCTACGTTTCAGAATGGTAGGAAGAGTATGAGTCTTTACTCTTTAACCATTAGAATGGATCTAAAATGATTTAGATCATTCAATATGTGACTCTTGAAGCAAACTATCATGGAGACTGTTTGAACATTCACATAAGAATATATAAAATGTGATTTGTAGGCATATATCAGAATACAGTCTTAGCAATTTTCTGTCACACAAAGTTCATAAATTTCTTCTTCTACCTACTATTTTCTTTTATTCATCTGACTGAATTATTTGGGTAGTTTTTAATTTTTTGCAAGAAAACTGATTGTGACCAAGAGATTGAGCTCGTTGTATCTTGGAAACTTTTTCTATAACCATGTTGCAAACATGAATTTTTATTTGAGTATGGAGAAAATTATATTTTAAAGAAAAGGTTACATGCTTTGAGTTCAACCTAACTTTTTGTTCATTTTCATTTAGATTTTGAACTTATTTTTCCCGACAAGGAATGTTGGGCAAACAAGAAATAACATTCTTATATTATGAGTGTGTCCGAGATGATGATATTGAGTGGAAAAGATTAAGAGAAATTAAAAAAAACAAAAAACAAACGTTATGTGTATGTGAAAATGTAGTAGGCTTATACGTGTTAAATAAGGGAGAGTTGACTGGATAAACTTGATCAAGTATAATGCATATTGATAACACAACCAGTGAGAAGGAATGCACACTGTCCAGGTTGGAGGTTCTTAAAGGTTGAGGGGAAGCCAAAAAGGACATGGATGGAAATATTGAAAGGAAATCTGCCTAACGGAAGACATGACTTTGAATAGAATTGAATGCAGGATCAAGATTCGTGCAGCTGACCCCATACAATTGGGATTAGGCTTATGATGATACAAGGATTTTTCTTTCATATTTCATGTTCTATGACTTAATGTATCGCATTCTTCATTTGAAGGGCTCAAATGCTCGTCTCTAAAGCCTAAACTGTCAGTTAAGCCATCTATGCAATGAGAATATTATTGTAATTGTTAGTGCTGGCTTGGTTGGGTGGTCCTTAGGATTCCCTTCTTTCTTAAAAATCCAAGTCAGTGATCTTGCTTAAAATATTTGAAGAAATGTTTATGAATTACAGGTTGAAATGTTGGAGCAGGAGTTGGCTGAGCTACGACAAACCCTAGCGGATAAGCAGGAAGAAGAACATGCCATGCTTCAGGTCTCAATTTTGTTCTTAAGTTATATATATTGTCTGTTTGGTGGACCTTGGATTCTTTTCGCATAAAGTGCTTGGGCTTCTCACAATACTTGCTAAATTTACTTAACCAATCAACTATTACTGTAGGTCTTGATGCGGGTAGAGCAAGAACAAAGAGTAACAGAAGACGCTCGTAGATTTGCTGAGCAAGATGCAGTTTCTCAGAGACATGCTGCTAATGTTCTTCAGGTTCTTTCTTGCTTCAACGTAGTGTGTAGAAGTGTTCAACGGAGAACATCACCCAAATAGCCTTTTTTTCTTTTGAGGATCTCTTGAATAAGAATTAAGAAATCAAGCTTGATTCAGATTAATCATTTTGGCCAGCTGTTTTTACACCCAAGGAATTCCAAGAATTCTAGCAAAAACACACGATGAAATGAGTACTTTTCAAAGAACATTTTAATTGCAAAAAAAAACTGTATTTTCCAGGAAAAAAATTCCTGGCAACAATACTAGGCCTTAGTTCTTGTATTTGGAGAAATAAGTTCCTAAACATCTGATTTAACTGGAATTTTAAAAACTTGACTGAACATAGAAATCTTTGCGGATCTTGTATAGCTGAATATAGACAGATAGGTCTTAGATGTCCATTGTTAATCCGTCTATTTTCTTCTATTTTCCATCTTTTTATCTATTCTTATTACCAGATATATGCAGGGAAAATACGAAGAAGCTATGGTTTCACTTGCTCAAATGGAGAATAGATTGGTTATGGCGGAGTCAATGTTGGAGGCTACCTTACACTACCAATCTGACCAAGTTAAAGCACAGCAATCTCCAAGGTGCATCAGTTATTACTTCAATTCCCAATGATTATGTTTTGCAGGATTTCCCTGCTATCATGCTTGATATGATTGGATCATCTATGTTGCATTAGTCAACAAGTTAACAAAAGTTATTGTTTCAAAATTCAAACACTTACTAGGAATGTCAATATGAATGAGAGACATTTGCTCGAGTGATTTGTGTGCATCTCTAGTTCTTTTTGCTGCTTTATCAAAACTCTCTCTGCTTTGTAGGTCTGGGCATCTGGAATCTTTACCCGTACGAGTAAATCAAGAACCTGCACAGGATTTGCCAACACCGAAAACCAGTTTGCTCTCTAGGTCATTTGGACTTAGCTGGCGTGATAGGATCAAGGTAATAATCTGTGTAGGTTTTTTGTTTAGATTCTTGATCGACTGCAAAGATAACTCTAAGCAATAGAGAAATGATAAAGATATGCCATTCCAATGACTGATGAAACTTTCATTTGTGCACTTTCAATATTTCTAGTATTTATGGTAGTTTACTATTTTCTCATTAAAAAAAAAAAAAACTATCTGTGCACTTTCAAAATGTTTGGGTGAGGTATATTGATGTGTATCCCTATGTCTGTGCCCATGTTGCGTTGACATGCCCATCCATGGGGCAATTCAAGGAGTCGCCTGTTTTGCCAAGTCACCTGTAGGTATTTTGGTGTGCACATTTTTTTTTGGTGCCAGGCTAATGATAGTAGTGGTCAGTCATTAATAGGTTGAAGGCGGGTTTTTGAATTCAGGTCATGATATCAACACTGATGGGCTTTAATCAACTTAGCAAGCAAGCACATGCCCACTAGGGCATATGCTTGTGCACGGGGCTAGCACACCTCATTGAAGGATCCATGGATAAGACGTTGAGTTGTGACAAACCGACTCAAAATAATAATAATAATAATACTCGACTGACGTTACATGTGCACAGCACCATACATTTTTTCCTTGAGATATACAAAGAAAAAATCTATGGTTTTGTCCACTTTCTACGTAAGTTGAGTATATTTGTGTATCTTTTTTTGAGTCCATTTATCATTATTTTAAAAAATCTACATTTTGGGTTACCTTATTCCACAATGCAAAAACGATTAGCCTTTCTCATAAACGTAATCATCTAAAGAGCATGTTTATACCGCAAAGATTTGCTTCAGTTCTACTAGTGTTTGGGGCAAAATGTATTCCCCATATGGTTCGATTACCCTCTAGTTAAATAGGGGTGAATGTTAGGATCATTCATGTATATTCCTTTCTAGGACTTGACATTTGTTAGCCAAAGAGAGCAAATTATTAACCTTCAGTTGCATGGTAAAACTCCCATACCTACTTGCATCCACCATTACTTGTACACTCTTCTTAGTTAGACCTTATCCCAGAAATGGCAGTTGTTCAGATCATCTAACACATGGAATTCTTTTGACATCTAAAAGCATGTAGATTATCCAATAATTAAGTTCATCTAATAGGGGGTTGGGTTGACGTCATGCATTTGATGAGATAGTCCAGATTTTGAATGAAAAAGAGGGACTAATGATTGGACATCAGAATATTGTCATTTTAAATAGCATTATTGTCATTTTAAATTAATCTTCACTTTTTGAAACAGGGGAAGACAAGTAGTGCTGAGGAGCCTAGTAATAGTAACTCCTCAAATGAACCACAAAGCCCAGCGACACAGAAGGAAGACATGAACAGCCACCATGAGCACGATAAATAGAGCATTTTGTGGATCGATTTAATTGCAGTTAGTATTCAAAAGGATAGATCCTTCTCTGGGTTGAAGGTTCATATCCTGTTTTGTACATGGACGGTACAGATCCAATCCATGAATGAGAGGACCGACCAACCAAATTATCCCTTCTTCTGTATCAATGCCGATTTGGATAGAAGCACAAGTCTATTATTTTTGCCTGTAATTTGTTAGACAGAATCCATATAAAGCACATGGCTATCCATTATTTGGCCCTTAATAAAAATAATAGTAAGTGCAGTGCAACTGAGAATGAAACAAGAGACACAGAATCTATTTATGAGTGATCTTTGTCCCTTTCCCTTTTATTTCCTCTTCTTTCTTTCTTAAAAAAAAAAAAAAGAATATATTTGTTGCATTTTTTAATTATCATTAGGTGGGTTATATGTGAACTCCCCATCGGCCCCCCTATGTTGTTTATAACCAAACGCTTTAAAAGAATACATGAAGAACAAGTGTCTCCTCTTAACTGATACATTGGATCTGTTGATATATTATTAAAGATTGAAATATTAATAATATATATATTGTGCAAACAGACTAGTTCAGGCATTATTTACTCAATTAGGACAAATGTAGGTCTCCTACTAGTGAAACACCAGCCCTTAACTTTTTTTTTTCTTGGAAAAGAGGTTTTTCAATCTAATGACTGAAATGGATTCTTTGGAGACATATTGATCCCTAGAATACCTTTGTTTTCCTCATATTCTAAATAAATAAAGAGATTCTATTGCCACACCAACTTCCCAATTCATATGAAATCACCAAAGACTTGGCACAGATCTTGAGTGCACTTAATAAAAGTTGGTGTGGCAATAGAAGCTCTCTAAATAAGTTAATAAACCATCAACTCGTGTGAAACTGCAACATATTTAAAGTTTGTCTTAAGGTCTTTTGATCAAACCAGTTGGATTGATTCTAGAACCTATGGCCTATGTGTAGTTCAGGTAAGGAAGGGAACTTGAATCCAAAGCCATATCACAAATTTTGTTTTTAAGATCTTAGAGCCAGGGCCCACTGTTTTGGATACTAATATTCAGATAATTAATCAAACAAAAAATTCACTTTAATATCTTCAAAAGTATTTTTCAAGAGATGTGAATGCTGCAGAATACCTATGATATGTTATGAGCCACACCAAGGTGTGACATTAGTAATATTTGGTGTGGCAATATCATCTCTCTATGTTAATTATGCAACCTAACAGTTCATAGAAATATCAGAAGAGAAAGAAACTGAATAGGAAGATAATAAACTTCCTGAAACTAACTAATAACCAGACTGATCAAATAAGGAAACATCAATGTCTAGAAACCAGGCAATTAGACACATGGACCCAAGCTCACATGTACATCGGAAAAAATACAAAACAAAAAACAAAAAACAATAAAAGAAGGAAACAAATAAGAGCAGATTTCCGGTAGCATCGAACACATAAGAGTGGGGGATGGGAGGTGCACCGGTTCTCGAGTGACACAAAATTTGATAACCGGGCACCACCATAATATGTGCAGCCAAAAAATTTGAAAGCTAAACTCCGACCCCACATAATCCATGATGCACAAAATCATCTTCAATGAAGACAAACAAATTGTTTCTGAAGCAGAAGCCATAGATAGCATCGTGTTGAAAGCTCAGCTTAATCCAAGATTAAGCAGTCTTAATATAATCCTCCGGAGTCTTCTCTATCAGACCTACCACTACTACCATTGAATCGTTTATCGTTGTTGTCCCTTTTTGCATGAGTGGAGGCTGCCATACGAGAGCTTTGTACTGCATGGGTTTCAGGATTGTTTGTTTGTGAAGCAAGGTAAGTCAAAGCCGTGACGACGTCTGCTATGAGAGGTCGCATGGTGGGTTGTTCCTGAACACACATTGCAGCAATGGCACGAGCTTGGTACAAGCCTCTAGCAGGATATTGACCATGGGAGGTGCACCGGTTCTCGAGTGACACAAAATTTGATAACCGGGCACCACCATAATATGTGCAGCCAAAAAATTTGAAAGCTAAACTCCGACCCCACATAATCCATGATGCACAAAATCATCTTCAATGAAGACAAACAAATTGTTTCTGAAGCAGAAGCCATAGCTAGCATCGTTGAAAGCTCAGCTTAATCTCAAAGATTAAGCAGTCTTAATATAATCCTCCGGAGTCTTCTCTATCAGACCTACCACTACTACCATTGAATCGTTTATCGTTGTTGTCCCTTTTTGCATGAGTGGAGGCTGCCATACGAGAGCTTTGTACTGCATGGGTTTCAGGATTGTATGTTTGTGAAGCAAGGTAAGTCAAAGCCGTGACGACGTCTGCTATGAGAGGTCGCATGGTGGGTTGTTCCTGAACACACATTGCAGCAATGGCAAGAGCTTGGTACAAGCCTCTAGCAGGATATTGACCATGGAGCATTGGGTCAGCCATCTGTGAGAATTTCCTTCGGTCTTTAAACAAGGGTCGTGCCTGCAGTCAAAAGCAAGAGCCTGTGTTCACAAGGATACATTAAAAAAAAAATGCTATTTTGCAATAAAGGATCATTGCCTTTTTTCGGTTCTTGAGTTTCAGAATGGATTTTTCTTTCAAAACAGTGCATTGTATATACAAGCACATTCTATATGATTTTTTTTTATCGATAAAAGAGAAATATATTAATAAAAGGGGAAAGGGGAGGCCGCCCTACAAAGAGAAACCAAAAAAGAACAAAGAACACAAGAAACTATGCTAAAAAAAGAAGCAAAGAGAGTCCTATCTATAAACAAAATTCTGAAAAATAAAGACTCTAAAATCGTCAAAAGACTTGCTCCATAGGAAAATCAGTCCCTTCTTTCGATAAGAGAGCTTCTATTGCCACACCAACTTTTGCTAATAGTCATGAAACAAGACTTTATCAGGGGAAGAACTAGAAAAGGATTCTCATTCAGAAGCTGGCCACAATTATTTAGTTTATATATAATTTAATCAATCAAAATTTACTAATTTTATAAGCCTTGGAGATTAGCTTAACATGAATGTGGGTCACCCATCACAGAACCCACTCAACAAGCCAAAGCAATAGGTGAATATCTCAAATTAGGATCCATAATTATTGCTTTAAGAAAGAAATGTGTTTGTGATCGGGGCATGGGAAGCATTCCACATGTATCACCTATGCTACCTCACACAACCATATATTTACAGGAACAAAGGAGAACAGGAGTGATGTCTTACCCATGCAACCAAATTGTGCTCATTTGCAGATTTTGAATTGTCGATTGCTTTCCTTCCCGTTAAGATTTCTAGAAGGACAACCCCAAAGCTATAAACATCTGATTTCAGTGTCAGCTGACCAGTCATTGCATACTCCGGTGCACAATAGCCATATGTGCCCATCACCCTGGTCGACACATGAGTTTTATCCCCAACAGGACCTAGTTTGGCCAAGCCAAAATCAGACAACTTAGGATGAAACCCCTCCCCAAGCAAAATATTTGAGCATTTCAAATCCCGGTATATAACAGGTGGGTTCGCTTTGTCATGCAAATACTCCAAGCCCTTCGCAGCACCAGCCGCAATTTTCATTCTCGTGTTCCAGTCAAGTGGTTTTGTATCGGGCGGAAGGTCTGCAAATACAATCATGAGACAACAAATCACGTTTTGGTGTAACTATAAAGAGAGAAAAGATTTGGGTTTAACACAATACTTACCATGCAGATGGTCTTCCAAAGACCCTAACGCCATGTACTCGTACACCAAAAGTCTTTGATCTCCATCAGCACAATACCCGATTAGATTAACGAGGTTAGGGTGATGAAGTAGACTTAACATTAATACTTCAACAAGGAACTCTCTGTTCCCTTGTAACCCATTACGATCAAGTTGCTTGATAGCCACAATCTACACCAAGCACGACAAGAAGATTCAGAACTTACCACCAACTTACATCTTAAGGCAAAAAAGTTCAGGAGTTGAGTGTAAAAAATCTATTAAATGCAAAACATTCAATGTTTTGGTAATGGATGCATTCAGTAAGAAAATCTAAACAGTACTAACCAATTGAGCTACAATACCAATATCAATATATATGGTTAGGATCAGGGGGAAACTATTTGTTACAATGTCCGGATGTTGTCTATTTTACAAGATCCTCCGGCATCCGGAGGTGTTGTAAAAACATTGAAAATATTGATGACATCCAGGTGATGTAAAAAAATATTGTAACAAATAGTTATATATATATTTTCTTATCGTGGGGTTTTGAACACTTGAACTACCCTTCTTCAGGAGCTTGTTATGTATATATATTTACATACGCTACACGTACTACTACTGATGCTATATAATTAATATCTGCTAAACTAGACCGACCTGGTTGGTACTCTCCAATCGTCCTTTATAAACCCTACCAAAACCTCCCTCCCCTAAAAGACAATCTCCACGGAAATTCTTCGTCGCAGCAGCCAATTCACGAAAGGTAAATGTTTGAGCAGCAATGTGATCAGAGCTTCCATCCTTCGAGCCCTCTTTCACACTCAACGAGAGATTTACTTTCACGTTCTCTGAAACAATTTAAAAAAAAAAAAAAAACACAATAATTAACATAATTTGAAGCAAAGAAGATGATATAAAACGTAAAAACACAAGTAAACGCCAAACAAGGTTCCTAATGTGAATTCCTCATAAGAAGTAAAAATAAATAAAAAGGAATCTTCCATCATCATTAAAACAGCTAAGGAAACGGACACAAAACATATAAGTCAAAACCAATACCCAAGAAGAATTTTATGCTTGGATTTTTCCTATCATAGACAACAAACAAAAACAAAACCCATCTGCATAAACAGTACTTAATAATGATTCCATCACCACCATCCATCTAACAACAAAGTTACTAGGAATCATAAAGACCACATGCACAATAGGAACCCAATCCACACAAAAACCCAATACAGGAAAAAGAAATCTGCAATTAAGAGCTTCTGGCTTCACCCATCAGCCCCACTTGAAATTAAAATTAATAAAAAAGAAGTAATTATAATTTTTTTTAAATATTGCAATTTTGCACAAACAGATTTTATTTTATTTTATTGGCATAAAAATCTTAAATGGTAAAATATTATCCAAGCCCTAATTCAAATCGGATGCTAAAATTAAAAGTTCAAAAAAAAAAAAAAAAAAAAAAAAACTTGAAGCTCATCAAACACAGATGAAAAGAAAAATCAGAAAAACAGGAAATCGGATTTCTCCAACTCGTGAGAAGACAATAAAAAAATCAACCCAACTTAGAAAATTCACAAAAACTAAATAAATAATATTTCAAAGATAGAAATAGGAAGAGTGATCCCCAAAAATCAAATCAATAAAAAAAAGAAAATCCAACCTAATGAAAAATACGAATAATTCTACCCAACAGAGTTGAATCCGATTACTCTCAAATCCAACCTGATCGAAAACAATACTCCAAAAAATTAAAATGGGTAGTTAAAAAATCATCTAAAAACCACATTTTCAATTGATTTAGAATAAACCCATGTTAGGAAAAATGAAGAGGAAAAAAAAAAACCCAAAAGAATATGGAAAAAAAAAAGAAAAAAACAGTGGATTGAAATGGGGATTCTTGTAATTTTGATGAAATGTTTGATTGATATATTATTACCAGAAGATGTTGATGGGATCTGATCTTCGGGCTTCTTTTTCTTAGCTTTGTTGTTTGATTTTCCAGAGCAAGGAAACCATCCCATGGTGCGTAAGAGAGCGCCAAAACAAAACCAGGGAGAGAGAGTATCAAAATGTGTGTGTGTGTGTGTGAGAGAGAGAGAGAGCTTTTATAAATTTATCTTACATTTTTATTTTAAATATATAAAGTTGTAAATTTTCCAAGAAGTTATTGCCCTCTAACAAAAGTTCTCTACGTTGCTCGTCCAGAAATAGTTGTATGGGTATTTTATTTATGAAAAATTCTGAATTGACTAAAAAAAGACTTTTGCTGACGTGGCAGTATACACTCAACCATGGGTTTTTTGACTCGTTCTAGAGTGACTGTTTTTGACATTACCCTGACATGGAGGTGTCTCATAAGCATAGATTTTCCTCGAGATACAAGGAGAAAAATCTATGGTTCTAGATGCATCACCACATCACTTAAGTGTCTTTTTGAGTCAATTTAGAATGAATCTTTATTTATTTGAATTTTTTTGCTTTGAGACAATTTATCATATGTGAAAGAATCATGATTTTTTGACACACACCCCCCTGATTTGGTATGGGCTAGAATCATAGATTTTTATTAAAGGCCTAATAATCTTATTTAATCATGTATAGGTCAATCATGTCTTGATCCAATGTGAAAAATGATGATATAATATGTGAGAATATTTAAGTTATTATATATTTTGCATAAAAATTATTGTAATTGGCATTTCCAAAGTAAAAAAAATAAAAATAAAATAAATAAATGTGTTACAAATATGATTCTGGGTAGCATTGGTAAGTGATCATAAGAGCCGTCCAAACTAAAAAGACATTCGAGTCCATCCCTTCCCTTCCAAGTTGAGGGAAAAGGTTGAAAGTAAGTTTTACAATACATTAATCGTTGATTAAGAGGTTTGATAGAATCCAAAAAATAAATAAAGTAATGATGTATATAATTTCAAATATAACTATTAATTATGTGACTGCCAGACAATCAAATCATTTTTTTTCGAACAAGACTTACAAAGATACTTTACCATTGTATAGAATAATTTGACCATTAATCATATTCCTTCGAAATCCTACAAAATAAGATTGACAAAATTACACTTCCCCAAACTAATATTTGGCAGCAGTAAAAAAAAGAAAAAAAAAATAACTTAGAAACAAGAGTGTGCTTTGTAGGCAATTCCTCAGATTTTAAAAGCTATCATAATGAAGAATACTTAAAAGACCTCATATTTCATTAGAAAATACTTGATTGCTTGTGTGGGACATTGGGTTCAACACTAAGTTGACCTGGTAGTGCATAAAGAATCATTGATTTTCTAACTTGTATCTCGAGAAAATAAATTTATGATTATATATTTACTGTCAATCGAACTCGATGTTGAACCTAGTGTATCATGACTCTATATCATATTACATTTCTATAATAAAATACAACGATGGATCCCACTTTTTTGTCTCAATCTTTATATTTGTAAAAAAAATATCTCGAAGAAATTTTTTATTCTACTCCTTTCTAAGTAGACCTCTTCAATTTGACATGTGGCCTTTCCTCTACTTCCCTATTCTAATAAGACCCCTATATTTTATGATATTTCCTTTTTTCCCTTTTTTTCAATAATACATTTTCAATTTTACCTTCTTAATCTCAAAGAAGATGCTCATGCCATAGCCTGTAAGCACTAGGCACGTGTAAACTCTAGTACATTTTAAAAATAGAATTTCTATATTTTGACCATTTATGTGATTAAGAAAAATATATTGTATTGCCACACCAACTTTTACTAAGAGCATCCCAATTCATGTGATGTCAAGAAGACTTTGATACACATCTTGGGTTTCCCTTAGTAAAAATAGGAGTGGCAATAGAACTCTCTTAACAAAACTTTCAAGCTTCCGCATGTCTAGACTTCCTTCCTGGGTGAGCTTCCAGAAACCCCGCGACTCTTTCAAGCAGTTATGTGGAAGCTTTGAGATGGTAAAATTTTCATTTTGATTGTATTATCAAATCGCGTTTGTTACGTGGTCTTTGAAACATTAATAAAATATATAATACAAGGTACATCTAAGTTGGACCCAGAAAACGGTCTACCCGAACATGAGAGGTGGGCCTCATAAGGGTAGACAGAACTATATCACAGGTGTCTCATCTAGATGTAGAGTCTAGACTTAGAGATCCGTACTTTACATACCCGATCCTAGTAAATATTGTTTTTTGCTGTTTAGATATGTAGCTTAGACTTTCCTTCCTAAGGGTAAAAAATGCTTCTAACAATAACCCTCTCTAAATATCTTTATTACAAAACCATCCACTTGGTTCCTATACTCCAATTGAGTGTTTTGAACCCTCTAGATATCTTTATAATCCACTAAATTAAACTGGTTTTATGATAGAGCCATAGATTGATTTGAAATGTCAATTTTTGTATATCATTTTATAATAAAAGAGATTAAAATATTCGATCGCATTTGCTTGCATGATCGAGTTGCAATTCTCAAATTTTTTTTTTTTTGAACATCGTTATAAACGTAAGTTTCAATTTTGAATCGTGATAATATGATGCTCCTCTTTGACAAATACCCCTGCACCCCCATCATAGAACCATAGATCAAATGTCTTGTGATACATAAGAAAAAGATTTATGATTTTATGTATTCTGATGCAAATGATCTATAATTTTGTGATGGGGGCATTTGTCAGAAGAGGGTGTCATATTATCACAACTCTTCGATTTTGTCATTTTACTCCCATTAAATTTTTATAATTATGATTGTAATATTTTATAATTAATTAAATATTTATTATATTTTATTAAGTTTTATATAAATTTATTTTTTAATATTATTTTATTTAATGAAATTCACTAAAATGGCTCAGAATTTAGTATTGGAATGGAGGTCAAACAAAATCAAATTGTAAATCATTTTCTACATATAAGGACATTATGATAATTTTTACATAATATAATAATTATAAACTACTTTTGCCAAATAACAATCCCAGCTTTTGCACACATGACAACAGTTCTCCAAATACGTTTCTCAACTTTGCTTCAATGTGTTTCAACCATAGATTCTCAATCTTGAAAATAACTTCTGAACATAATAGTAATAAGAGTCATGTTGCAATAACATCAAAAGTGACATCGTTTCACACATTTGTGTGCATAGAACCCATGGATATGATGTTTCTCACTCGTTTCTTGATGAAAATCATCTATGATTTTATACACACATCACGTCAACAATGTGTGAAACGATGTTACTTTTAATGTTCTTTCAACATTTTTCTTATAATATTTGTGAAGATAAAAAATCATGATATCCTAGGATGCTGTTATGTTTCACCTTGAGATTAGATCTCAACGACAGAGATCTGAGCATCTAAAAATAACCTATTGTCTCTCTCTCAAGTGTCGAAGGGAAATACCAAGCCCTTTACTCTCAACCACAGCCAACCTTAGATACCATTTCGTTCCATCACTCTCCGTATTCTCAGGGTTCACCTGAGGAAATTGCCTCAGGATAATACTCTCAAATCTTCGAAAGTCGAGGATTCCTACCAAATTTGTAATTTGATTATTAGGAATTGTCCTAACACAATGGATTATATCAAATCCCGAAAAATCAGGAGTATGAAATATTTTTTAGGATAATTTTCATTACATGTAAGATTCACGGAGAAAAATTAGGAAAGTTGATAAAAACAAATAAGGAAATTATAAGTTTGGATAACGTCAAATTAAGAAGTAGGATCTAATAAGGATTTCTCTTATTTTTTTTATAAATAAGACTATTAGACACAGAAAATGTATGCAATATTCTAATTCTACTATGTTATTTTTCCTATTCAATCTATAATTTGAACGTGCGAGTGGTTGTGGTGCAAGGGCACCTGAATCCAGAAGAAAGTCCACCAATTTTAGATCTCGAGGTAGAAAGAAAATTGTAAACTTTTACATCAATAATAATAATAATATCAACTGAGAAATTTTGCAAATAAAAGACTTGAATCCTAAGTAATCCATCTAGATTTCTTACTTGAAAACCTACTTACTAGATTATGAAAATTACACTTAGACTAAAAATAAAAAAAAAACAAGAATATTTATGAAAACGTAATCAACTTTTGACGAATTTACAATTTTGACTCACTATTCATTTTTAATTATCAAAATGTGAACAATAACGAATTCAGAGATTTTAAATTGACTATTTTGTAGGTTTCATTATTTTGAGCAAGATAGTCACTTTAAAACCTTTGAATTCATTACTACTCACGTTATGATAGTTAAATTGAACCCTGAATCAGAATCATAAATTCGTCAAATTCAACTCACAAAATGATAATTCTCCAAAGAAAATAAGCAAAGATATTATGTGATTGAAATCTTATGCAACACATATACGGTCAAATACGTTGGCCGTGCATGTGCACACACATGCATAACAAACATGGTTGCATATCAGTCAACATTATTAATGGAATTTGGAAAGAATTTAATTAAGAATTAATCTTTTGTACTATCGAACTTTTCAACAATTGGTCCAACAGCAGCTCCCTGGCACAACACGTGTATAGAAAGGCCAACTCTCTTTTTTCTCCTATACTTTATTACAGGTGGCATTCATGCAATGTGCAGTCAAACCAAATTTGTCCGGCTGAAATGCTGGATTACATTTGTGTCCTCATTAATTAAAATTTCTATATTGTACGTGTCAACTACGTGACAAACAACATAAGACACGACACAAAGAACCGCTATTAAAACCAAGTGTTTGCGTCCACGTAGAGGAGTGATCAAGTAGGGTTATTTAGGCATACCCCCTTCAAGGTTTTACGTAATATTTGAGATGCACATATATTTTCAAACTCATGATATACCCCTTGACAGCAGTAGTCTATAAGAGATTAATTCAAAATGATACAATTGCCCTCATTTTCTACCTCTTGTCAAAAATCCTCTATAATACATCATATATACTTAAATTTGTTATTTTTTTATGTAAATAGTTTGATGTCTTCCTCCTTAAAAAATGCCTTATGAGCAGGGGCGGAGCCAGGACTTTACTCATGTGGGGGCAATGTAAAAGTAGAAATTTTTTGGAGGGCAACAAAAATTGTAATTGCTTTGTGTGGGGGCAACATAACAATGGAAATTTTTTTGTAGGGTAACTAAGAGTTTAAAACAAATTATGAGGGCACACTCTATAGAAGGTTTGAAAATTCTTATGGGGGCAAGTGCCCCCATTGCCCCCACACTAAATCCGCCCCTGCTTACGAGAAACTCAATCGACCCACTAATTCGAAAAATACTTTGAAGCTGGTAGTTCCCATCAAAATTTTGAAGGAAGTCTCTCCATTGCATTGCACGTGGCATTTCAAGGAGGTGTTTCAAATTTTGGTAAAAATATAAGAGTGTGAAATAAATTCAAAATGCACATGTCTTGTAACAAAGAGGGTTCCTTCAAAATTGAAGCGGACTGTCCGCTTCAAAGTTATTTTGAGATCATAGGTTTAAGTCCAACTTATCCCTAAAGAAAAAAAAAAGTTTGATTCTTGACATGTCCATCTATTGGTGTTTCACATAGTTTTTTTAAAGCTCACATCAAACTCGTTCGAAAATCCAAAATAAGGAAGTTAAAAAAAGTATCTTAAAGATTATTTCAAAGAGGGTATTTTGGGTCATGTTATTTAGTCTCTCATAAGAGATTGGGTTCTTATTGGTGTTTCTCAAATATTGAACAAAGCCTAGGGGGTATTTTCTAAAATACCCACCAAAGCCATCCTTGATGCCACGTGGTCGGTATGAATTTTGGTTTAGGTGTTAAAATCGACAAGAAAGTGACATGTGGTAGAATTCAGTATTTTTTTTTTAAAAGAAATATTCTCACGCAACCGTCAAATTTAAAAGTCAAAAGAGAAGGTGACACGTGGCATTAGAATATCTTTATAAAATCATTAATAAAACCAACCTTATGTAATCAAATTCAAATTAGTTTCCATTTATAATATAAAATAAATATAAATACATAAAGGATAGTTAGTTGGGTCGATAAGTAAGATACGTAAACCGTTTTTATAAAGCTTTGTGACAAAAATGTCGAACAACAACTACTACTACTACTCTACTAAGTAGTTATCATAATCTTATTTGAAAGAGACTTAATGGACTAAACGCGACATAAAAGCCACGATATGACCTATAATAAGTTCAATTATTCTAAAGTTTAAAATCATTTTTCTTGAAAAACAAGTTATAAGTTGATTACGATGGAGATTATTTTGCATTTTTATTATTTTTCTTTAAGAAAGTTTTACCCTACGTGTGTATTGTGGACATGATACACTCTCAACTATATCGAGGACCAATCATTTGGTGGGCCTCATTTTCATATCACTCAAGAAATTTTTCGACGTTATTTTTACATATCTTTGACAATATTTGTACGTTGTAGAAAATTTACAACAACAATAATGATGATGATAGTAAAATCTTATCTCAAAGATATTGGGTAAATCATAATAATCTTGTTTGTTTGTAGAGTTTTCAAACCTTAAGAGGCGTATTGCCTTCGTAAGTAAGTTAAGTCCAATTTTAGTCCTGGCAAATGGGGTTGGATTGGGTTTAAATTTATTTTTAAATTATATAAAAATATTAAATTCATAAAATTATCGAAGTTGTTATTTATATAATAAAATAAGATGTTTGTCCCACTTCTTTTGTCTCAATCTTTATCCCTTCATAAAGAAGAGTTGGAATTTAATCTTGTCACGAATCTCGATTTTTTTTTTTTTTTTTTAACTTTATTGTCTTTTCTTAAATTTCTAAAAATAATCATCCGAGTAGGGTTGACAATGGGTCAAATTTTATCCGATTTTATTCGATTGGAAAAATAGGATTCAGATGTAGAAATTGGGATTTTTTAAAAATCAGATTTAGATTTAAAAATCCGATGAAGTTCAGATTGATTTCATATTAACCTCAACCTAATTCAATGATTTATTAATACAAAAGATATGGAATACAAATTACATTTTTTTGTTCTATTCTTGTGGGTCGAGCACTCAAGATCGCCCTTCTTCTCGTTTGACTAGGCATGCTAGGAACTAGGTTCCTAACAATTGGTATCAGAGCATTATTCTGGGCATGCTGTCAAGGATAAAGCTAACAAAGATGAGTATCGTGGAGGAGCGAGTGGACCGTTTAGAAGAAGCGATCGTCACTATGCAAGTTACGATGGTGTCAATCCAACAGGCTATGGAGAAATTGGTAGTTCAGCAACAACCCCGCTTACCAAATCCACAAGTTCAAGCCACAGGATCTGTTAGTGGAGACGTAAGTGTAGGAGATCAGGGTTGTGTCCATGATAATCAAACGATTCAACGACCTAAGGGAGATCAGCCTGAATGATGATTGCTGCCACGTTTTGCGCGGATCGATTTTCCTCGTTTTGATGGGAATGGTCCACTGGAATTCATCTACAAGGCGGAATAGTTCTTCAATTATCATCAAACCTCCGAGGATGAGAAGATCATTCTTGCATCGTTCCATATGGATGGGATCGCTTTAACAAGGTCTCGATGGTTCAATCAAACCAACCATAAGCCATCTTGGATGCAGATGACAACAACCTTATTGGTGAGGTTTGGCTTAGCCGATTATGATCATTTGGATGTGAGCTTCTCGTGAAGATGCAACAAGGAAACTCTATTGTAATGACTTATCAAGATGAATTGGAGAAGATCGCTAATCGAGTTGATGGATGAACTAACCGAGCTCTTATGGGTACGTTCATAAAAGGCCTTTGAGATGAGATTGGCCAAGAGGTCCTAATGTTTCAACCATCCACTCTTCAAGAGGCAATGGGGCTTTCCCGATGACAAGAAGAGAAGATGATGAAGCTACGCCGTCAGGTGTGGCCAGTGCCATATTGACCGCCTACTTCTAACTCACCCATAGTAGTAGGATCGGCCACTTCTACCCCCTTCCTCATATAATTAAGGCAACTCTAGTATTGTCATTGCACCTTTAAGGAGAATATATGTCGAAGAGATGCGGGCCCACTGTGAGAAGGGTCTTTACTTTAATTGTGATGAGAAGTACACTTCGGGGCATTGGTGTAAACAGATGCAAATTTTTATGTTGAAAGGTGACGATCAGATCGAGGGGATCAAAGAATTAGAGGAAGGTGATGATGCTATTGAAGTTTCTCTTCACGCATTAACTGGGTTGGCTAGTTCACAAACCATGCGGCTGTTAGGTTATGTAAAAAATGCAAAGGTGATATCTTAATCGACTCTAGAAGCATACATAATTTTTTGGCTGGGTCTGCAGCCCAACAGTTGGGTTATCCAATAGAAATGGAGGAGGAGTTTGAAACGATGGTAGCCAATGGAAACAAGCTACATTGTGTGGGAAGGTGCACCAAAGTCTGTCTAAGGCTTGGGCCCTTGCAGGTGGTAATTGATCTTTATGTGTTGCCCTTACAAGGTTCAATATCATATTAGGAACGCATTGGTTGCATACCTTGGGTTCCATTATATGAAACTTTAATGACCCTACGATGGCTTTCACTTATGGAAGAGAATCTTACGTTCTGCAAGTGGTACAAAATTTGTCTGTTCTTGTTATTGATAGTAAGGAGATGCATCGTATGTTTCGTCATCATAACTTCACTCTTTTGATGCAATTGAGTTCAAATGCTTCCCAAGAGGAGATAAGTGTTATATGCCTAATGATTTGACTACTCTTCTAGAGGGGTTCAACGATTTGTTTTCTATTCATAAGACTTTACCACCTTAACGAATCCAAGATAATCGGATTGTGTTGAAGCCTAGAACTCGACCAACAAATGTTCGTCCATATCAATATCCCCATCTACAGAAGGCAAAGATTGAGAAGCTAATTAAACCAATGGTGAAAATGAGTGTGATTAGATTAAGCACTAGCCCCTTCTCTTCACCAGTAGTATTGATAAAGAAGAAAGATGGGTCTTGGAGGATGTGTGTTGATTATCGTGAACTTAATCAGATTATAGTGAAGGATAAGTTTTCAATTCCAGTTATTAACGAGTTCCTAGATGAACTACACAGAGCTAAGTACTTCTCTAAGCTTGTCCTTCGTTCGGGATATCATCAAATTCGTGTGTATGAACTAGATATACACAAAACAACTTTTCACTCTCATGAAAGGTATTATGAGTTTTTAATAATGCCTTTTGGACTCACGAATGCGCCTTCAACATTCTAGAGCCTTATGAACGATGTCTTTTGATCACATCTTCAAAAGTTTGTGCTTGTCTATTTTTATGATATTTTGATATACAGTAGTTGGGCAGAACAATTGGGGCATATGAGGTAAGTATTTGAATTACTCCGCCAAAATCAATTGTTTCTTGACAAGTCCAAGTGCACTTTTGACGGGACCAGGTGGAGTATTTAGGCCACATTATTTCTAGTTCTAGAGTAACCACAGATTTTGATAAAATTAAGGTAATGATCGACTGGCCTAAGCCTAAAACCTTGAAGGCGTTGCGGGGTTTCTTAGGGTTGACAGGCTATTACAGGAAATTTGTAAAGGGGTTTGGTCAGATACACCACTTACTCTTCTTCTCAAGAAGGATGCTTTTTACTAGGATGTAGAAGCTGGTGTAACATTTTCTCAATTAATGGTGGCTATGTTCACTACCCTAGTCTTGAAGCTTCCTGACTTTTCCAAGCCTTTTGTGATCGAATGCGATGCCTCCGATACCAGGATTGGTCAAGTTCTTATGCAGGATGATGGACCAATTGCTTTTTGCAGCAAAAACCTTTCATCTCGTCATCGTGTCCTTTCTACTTATGAAAAGGAGGTGTTAGCTATCGTATACATGGTGCAAAAATGGCGGCATTATGTAACCATGGGAATTTGTCCCTTCCATCGTTTTTTCAATGCCTAGCACCTATCAAACGCCTACTCAACACCCAATTAAGAAATTATTGAAGTCCCCAGCGGCGGATAAACGAAATATGTGCTTCTGCCGGTAGAAATTTGATTGTATAAAAAATAATATAGAATTGAGGAGTCTGCCTAGGGGAGGCATCTCTATTCTTTTTCCACTAGTGAGCGCGTGCCTGCGATCGAACTGCAACTGATTGATCATACGTTTGGGAAGAGACTTCAAAATTAGGACTAATCACCAAAGTCTGAAATATTTGTCAGAGTAAGGGATTGACCCAGACGCAACAAAAGTGACAGGCAAAATTGAAGGGATATGATTACGAGATAGTATACAGAAATAGGAGGGAAAGCCTTGCAGTAGATGCTTCTTCACGCATTGGTGAGACAGAAGATGAGTCCATACAGTTAACGACCTTAACTGTTCCATAATCTACTATTATTGCTGACATCAACAAGGTATTGAGTGAGCACTCCAACACTCATACTATTATTTAGCAGTTTTTCAGGAGTGAAACATTACAGTTATGATGGTAAGATCCTTGGGTACAAGGGTCGTATTGTTGTTCCTTTAACATCAAAGTGGGTGCAAAGGCTCTTACATGAGTTTCACGCTTCCCTGGAGACTAGGCATTTTGGAGTATGCATGACTCACAAACGCTTATTAAGGGCATTCTATTGGCCTGGCATGAAAAGGTCAGTTCAAGATTTTCTGCGAGAATGTGATGTCTGCCAACGCAACAATTCAGAAAGTGTGTTTGTTAATTCTGCAGTCGATTATGTTGCTTACAGGTTAGATTATGCCGTTGATTTCGCTCTGGATTATGTATGGTTAAGCCATTGATGAAGCCATGCCATCAGTTGTTTCTTTTGATTTTCGGAAGGAGTGCTTATAAGATGCATAGGTTACTACCCTGACTATATTGTAGTAGTCAATCCTATAGCATTTCCACCAGAAGCATGAAATGTATCACCCTTAAAAAGGCAGCGGCATCACCCATAAGGGCCATAAGGGCATATATCAACAATAAGCACATCTGGCACTTTATGCACATCGATTGTGTTCCAAGATTTTTCACATCTGTCTCTGTTCCAACTTCATGCACTTTATGCACCAAGACTTTGGTAGTTTACCAGGTCTTTGACGACGGTTTTGTTACCACCCCTCCCATCCCAAAATTAATATGGTCAGATGTTTCTTTAGATTTTATAGAGGGGTTACCGATTTCTCAAGGTAAGACCACTATCATGGTTTTAGTAGATCGATTATCTAAATATGCCCACTTGGTTGCCGTATCTCACCCTTATACTGTTGCATGTATAGCTAGTATTTTCATTCAAGAGATTGTTCGGTTGCATGGCATACCTACTTCTATGGTGAATGATAGGGATCAAGTTTTTCTCAGTTTGTTTTGGCAGGAGCTTTTTCGTATACATGGTACTTAACTATGTATGAGTAGTGCTCACCATCCTCAAAGTGAAGGCCAAACCGAGAGGGTAAACAGTGCATAGAAACTTATCTGCGCTGTTTTGCCAGTACACAACCTAAATAATGGGTTAAATGGTTACCGTGGGCAGAATGGTGGTATAACACCACCTATCATATCTCCATTGGGATGACACCTTTTGAAGCCGTTTATGGTCGGACTCCTCCTGTGCTTGCAACTTATGGTGAGCATGGCACAACTGTGGGATTATTGGAAGAAGAGCTATTGGCACGAGATCGCATTCTGAAGAAACTTAAGGTCATTTGCAAGATGCAAAAGTGTGAATGAAACATCAAGCTGACAAATATAGGATTGGACGGGAGTTTCAAGTGGGTGATTGGGTTTATTTAAGGTTGCAGCCCTACAGCCAGAGTACTATTGTTGTTTGTGCTAACATGAAGCTTTCTTCCAAGTATTTTGGGCCATTCCAAGTTCTAGAGCGCATTGGACCTGTTGCATATTGATTGGACCTTCCTACCTCAACTAGGATGTTTCTTGTCTTAAAAGGAAACTTGGTAAGATAATTCGGCCACTTTCCTCTTACCGAAGAAGGCTACTAACAACCAGAGCCAGAGAAGGTGATTGATTGACGTTTTGTGAAGCAGCAAAACCGAGCTGTTATGGAATGGCTAGTGCAGTGGCATGGCATGCCTCTTGAGGAAGTTACATGGGAGGTTGCTTATCACATTCAGCAACGCTTTCTGAGTTTTGAGCCATGAGGATGTGGCGAGTTTCAAAAGGGAGCATTGTTAGAGACCCACGTCTCTACATCCCTTTACGTCCCCATCTTATTTCCTTTTTTACATAGGATTCTTAGTTTAGTTTAGGTATTTCAGCAAGATTAGATTTCTTTGTTAGATTTGAATTTCTGTTGGAGTTAGATTTGAATTTCTATTTGCACGTAGGGTTGGAGTCTATACATATTATGTTTTTAGAAGGTATGGAATAAGAATTACCCTTTTTTGTTCTATCCTTGTGTGTCAAGCACTTGAGATCATCCTTTCTCTCGTTTGAGTGAGCAAGTTAAGAACTAGGTATCTAACATAAATCGGTTCGATTTTATTTTGGGTTGAGTGAAATCTTAATCAGATCAGATTGGATTCAAAGATTCATTGCACTATTCGGATCAAATCAGATCTAATCTACATCATAGGGCAAGGATTTTGGATTAGTAGTGGTTTGGTACTGACCCGATCCATTGCTAACCCTACCTTGAAAACCTTGAGACCAAAGTGTTCAACATCATCTTAGTGAAAAGGGACTTCTATAGGATGAACCCAACATAAAAGCAGTCCAATTATTGTAAAGCTTAAAACCATTTTATTCTTAACAAGATTACGATGGAAATTATTTGCAGTTTCTCCTCTCTCTCTCTCTCTGTTTTTTTTTTTTAAAAGATGTTTTTAAAGGAGAGATCTACCTTTGTGTGTTGTACACACGATCCACTTTCAACAATATCAAGGACCAACGATTCAGTGGACCCCATCTTTCAAATCACTTCTAAGAAATTTTCCAACATTATGTTGAGTACTATTAATAAAATTTTATTCCAAAGATTTGGGTAAATTGTACAAATCTGGTTCCTCCATAACCACTAGCTTCTATCCATCTAATACCAAAGATACATCCAATTGAGACACCAACACATTTTGATTAACCTTTTACTGAGAAGTAACAGATGTATATAATGCTGGGGTGACATTAGGATTTACTGTGATTCTCACATTTCTGACGTTGGGGTCCGCACATAACTGTAGATGGTTTTTACTTGGATCTCGAGGTTACACATCTATGGCTTGCCTACATGAGAAGTTCAAACGTTGAATATAGGAAAGTACAATAGAACTGAGTGTTTTTCGGCAACCTTAAGGTTTATGCAGGGAACATAAATCTTCAAAGAGTCGTGCTGGAGTGACCTCAAGATAGGACCTCATATCGCACATCTTGACGTGAAAGTGGATAGGAACCATAGATGCTTTTCACTCATATCTTGAGGAAAAGCATCTATGGTTCCTATATACTTTACCATTGCGATGTGAGGTCCACTCTTGAGGTCACTTCAGCATTATTCATCTTCAAAAGTAAGATCCCAACTTGGAGAATATGATTGAAATCAAGCCATTTCACCGAAGAAAAAGCTCATAATCGAATTATTTTGTCAGAGAAGGATCAGAATTCACCTATACTAGTGATGGAGAAGAATCAATCTCCTCAATTTCTAACACAAATCTCGAAGGAGTAGGTAAATAATAATAATAAAAACTTGCCACAAATGGTAAAATAAGATCTGTGGTGACGTTAAAACCCCCAATATGGGAGATATGGAATCAGGAGATATTTACAGTGGGGACACTTGCCCCCACAAGAAGTTATGAGCTATTGCAACAGATAAGGAGTTATTTATTATGAGCGATTGCCCCCTCTCTACTTGATTTGTGCTGAATAATGTATCAAAAATGTATAAAAAGATTATTAGTGTCAACGATGTTGGACACAAAATGTCCAATACCATTCTATGAGAGAGAATATTGAGGTGTATAAGTGCATTCAACTTTCCCTAGGATTATGTTAGTATTCAAACAGGACACTGTAACGAATTGATCCAAGAACAAATAAACAAATATGCAATCACACACACAAACAGTGATTTATGTGGTTCCCTCAAAGATTGAGGAATCTTCCACCAATCTAAACCTATTCCACTATGAGGATAAAACTCTTTATAGAGCAATTAACAATATTGCTTACCGATCAGGCTCCACAAACCATAATAGAAAATTGTGAATATTACAAAAATAATTTTATATTATATAAAAAAAAAATTAATCCATAAATTGTTGCAAAAGATCTCAATAAGAGCCTTCTAACAGCTTTATATTTAATACAAACCAACTTAAAGATTAAGAGTAATATCCTTTTGATGAAACCCAAACAAAATACTGACCTAAGTTTTAAACAAGAGATGGAAGGAGAGACATGGTTAGTTGTTATAAAGTAGTTTAACAATATTATAAATTTAGGCATTTTATAACATGACCTCCATACAAGAAAAATAGAGGAGAAAGGTCAGAAGAGTAATATTAGATTCATAAATTTGCCAACATTTGATGGGTATAACTCAGTTTACTTGTTTGTAGTATGTATCAACATGAATTACTACAAATGCAGTGAGTTGTTATGCTTCTAATTCAAACAAAACAAAGAAATAAATGAAATATGCATGATTTACGACAAAATTGGATTTGAAATAAATATATAATACATGATTCTTACCTTCTGATGCCCGCCTTTCTTTGTAGCCAATGGTTCAACGACTTCCTCGTAACCTTTAGCCTTTGTAAGATTGCAGGTCTCCTGGCTGAAGATTCAAATTTTTTAATGGGCAACTCATTCTTTCTTAGATTTTCTCGGCTTTGAGCTAACTGAAGAGGAATCTCAAGATCATTTCTAATAACTGGAATTCTAGGTACAGCCAATACAACCTCAAGACCTAATTCATCCCGTAAAAGTTTGACTACTGCATCCTGCACCTCAGACTCATGGTTAGCAGAACCTTCTTTCCGGGCTCCTAAGATGATAACCAGGACATCCTTGATCGGATTTCCTGCAAAATAAAAATGGAAAGATGCATTAAATTACTGAGGTGATGGTACAAAATGCTTGTATATTGGATAGTAAAAATGTACGGATCACTAGACATTATTGTCTTTGACATTATTAATGTCTTAACCCAACAGTTTATAGTTGGCACCATGGATATTGTTCTGCTATTTAATTCTATCTAGAATGAAGTCTACATGCCCTGGCATGAGCTTGATTTAATGGAGGGATTCACATAAAAGGAATTGGAAAAAGTTATCCATCAGCATCCAATCTTACAAAACACTCGATCTGGGCTTGGGACCAGCAATGCAAGGGCGCTGCTTGACACTGGTGAACTATACGAATGGTAGAAAAATATTAATGTACTAGAGGTTGCCCGTGCCCATTCTCTTTGGGATTAAAGGGATAAAAGAAGACAAATAATAAAGTTGGAGAGGTATTATTAAAAGGGGGTGGGGGGTGAAGTAGAAAGCCAATAAAGTTGCAAGGGGGGAGAAGAAGAAAGAGAATAAAGCTAAGGGTATTTTTGGAAAGAGGAAGAAGAGAAAAAGGTAAAATTGCAAACTTATCCTCGAGATACATTGTTTATGAGGTATAAATCTTGAGACAAAGAGAGTGGGATCCACAATTGTGTTTTATTATATGGATATCAACATATATTTGATCAAGTAACCCTGGCAAAAATAATGGCAACATTGGTACAAAGATTTTTAACGATTAGAAGAAGATAAATGAAAAAGGAGACCGATGAAGGTAGAAAAACCTAAAGACATGACATAACAGACGATATGATCAGTAGATTAAGTGGACAGGCAGAACAGGATTCGTGCAGCCATCCCCAAATGGTTGTGATTCTGTCTAGCGCAAATACCTTTGAATATTTTAATCCTATCAAGACTTGCAATACAAATCCAGTAATACAATGATATATAAAGACGTCCTGAAGAGAGACAAACAAAAATCAGGCCGCCCAGATAGCTGGAAGACAAGAAATGTAGATAATATTGAAAAAAACAAACTTATCAAAAAAAATTAAATAGATAAAAAATAAAGAAAAGGTTTTCAAGTGGGATTTTATGTAATGAACTTTCAAACTTCAGAAGAACAATTGTGTTAGTGTAATCATACTAAAAAGGAAATTATTCTGACCTATAGAATAGCTCTCTTTGATCATCCGCAGAGCTGCGAGAACAACAATCCGGGCTTCAACCTGTTGATACATAAGATGGAATTTTGAGGACACATATAAAAAATGGTGATAGTAATAAAAATTCTCACCAGAAAGCATGGAAAATACAAATCAATTGAGGTTGATTACAAAATAAAAATAAAAAGGAAAAGAATAAAAATTTACCAGAAAAGGGAAAAAAAGTTGAAGCAAACCCAATTACCATGGATGAGGAAGTGAGACACACTGATGCTATTGTCAGTCAAACAGAAGACTAGCGCCTACCTACGTTTGGTATTTCCACATCAGATGGTACGTATGAGTTACCACCATCAAAGTGATTTTTTAAGCTCATGGTACCTGATCCTTAAAACCCCCATATGGTACCCTTGTTGACACAACATGAAATGGGAATATATTGGAGTTGAGTTGGATATGGTTTGGCTTTCCCCAGATAATTTATATGCAAAATATTAGTGCAATGATTATACTAGAAATTGAAAAAATCTGAAGTGTACAACTTTAATATCCTAATTATAGAAAGCCAAATCACTGTACCCTAGGATTTTGGGGGTCAAAGTCAAATATCCAATACCATTTACCAGGATACAACACCTACACTCGTGTAAAATGGGAAGCAGTCCCTAGAGGACTTTATATCAAAATGCAGCAACTATGCCAACAATTTGCTCATGCCCTAGATCCAATATAAAAATCCTGAATCCTGATGATGATCATTCAGTGCAGCCAACATTGCCTTCAGGAAGAAATATTCTACTAGTTCAACTACTGTCTCTAAGTTATGTTTCAATTGACCATAGTCAACCGTACCTTCGTAAGCCCCCGAAGATCAACAGACAAGCTGTCCGCGATATCTTTTTGCAAGTGCGCTGCAATTTTTTCAAGAAGCATACTTTGAGGTTTCCTTGCGTCAATTTTATTATAAGAATTGCATAGGCCCAGTGTGCCTTGATTTTTGTTGTTATCTTGTATTACTCCTTCACACCACTCCTCGATTAGTTCCTTGAGAAAATAATCATTTGGATTGTACCTGCAATAGCCATGCTTTTTTAGAAAGAAAAATATAACCTGAAACATGATAAAGTAGAATAGCGTTAGGTAATGTCTCCACCTAATTTCTATTAAATGGCAATCAGTAAACATTTTTGAAAAAGGAATGATCTGCTAACCAAATGTGTGTGTTTTTAATTTTATTTTTTTAGTGGTATTTCAGATGTTCTTTTTATTTTGAGCATTAATCATGAAAGCCTTGCTATTTCGTGATGTATATATACATCAAAATTTCCAATTCTAAAAACATAAATGGAATTTTTAAACAAAATGTGCAAAAATAGGCTTAACATACCCTGCTTTACGCATATCCTGGTATATGGCCAGGCATTGCTGTACCTCATGCAAAGATCCATACCTGCTACGAGCTCTAAGAATTGTATTATATGTCACCTGAAATAACAACTTTCCGAATTTACCCATCTTTTCTTGAGTCCATAATCCTTCTAGTTCATAATATACTGATTATTATGAAACCACCATCATCCTTTAAAAATTCTAATTTGTGACTCTCCTTTGGGGATACTCATTTTCCATCAAAGAAAAAAAATACTAAACAGAGCTAGCATAGCATTTTCTGTAATAGAACTAGTGAATGATAAAGACATAAGAGATTGTAATATACTCCAAGAAAGCCTAGCGGACCATTCAGTTGTCAAACAAGGATCTGTGATTGTGATTATAATTGTGTATGGCATTAGTTTTATAATTACAAAAAGCAGTAAGCAGGAATGGTAAATTCAAAATGAGGGATGAAAGATTTTGGATCATTGATTCATTGGTAGGTGGATGAAGTTTCGGAAAAAAATGTTTGTTCATCCATAGATGGTGTATTGAATGTTCTAGCTTGTACACCTCCCACCCTAAGATTTTGTTTTCTTTTTTGTTCTGTAGTCAAGAGTAGTTTATCGGACCATGGACGACTTGGAATATGTTTTATATTCTGGAGCGCTCAACCAATAGAACTATCACACAGATGGAATTATTGAACCGAAGACCTCCATAAGGGGATGGTACACATCCTATTACCCGTGTCTTGTTAGTGAGGGAACAAAACTGACAAATAGGATATAAAGAAAATCAAATGAGGCACAGAAAAACAATCTATCATTTATAAAGCTCACCAAATTTGGTTGTATTCTGTATCGTTTCATCTCTTCAAATAATGAGAATGCTATCTTCAAACTTTTGTTTTCTACACAAGCCTGCGACAAAAAGAGCAAGGTGCGTCAGATTAAAGTGGATGAACAAAAAGAAAGGGGACTGAACATCTTAGCAAACATAAGATTAGGACTACACAAGCATCAACAGAAAACTAAATATAACAAGACGAAAAGAAAGTAAACCTTGATGGCTGTTGTATATGCGACAACGTCAGGTTTAATTCCAGCATCACGCATGGCTTTTACTGCCTGTACCAAAAACACATTAAAAATGCAAAAAGAAGGCCATCAGAGAATCTAGATCTTTATAAAAGCTTTTATAGGAAACACTACAATATCAGGAGGACAGGGGGATTACATTGATATGTTTACAGCATATTACATGGAGTACCCTGCGTAGTACTACCGCAGATTAAGAGAAAATCCCATAATCATTTAGGAGCAGATGTAAATTGTGCTTCCACAATCATGAAATCATGAGGAGGTAATAAGACCAAAAGGGACTTCTAATCAGATTTTTAGACTTGAGGAAGGTCAACAACAGATCCATCGACCTATATTGATGTACGACAATAGTTATGACATGGTGAATGCAAGAGATGGACCCTTTGGTGCTTACTGGTTGACAAACATGTTGAACTCCCAAGGAACAGGAGTTCCAATATCCCTAAGGCCTAAAGGCATATAAAATATCATTTCTAAAACATGAATTAACCACATTAATGTTCAAAAAATAATTAACCACAAGATATGGTTCTGAAAACTAGATCTAGATCATAATTTAGTCGAACTAGTTTCCGAAGCTAAATGGACACAAGAAATGGTATTGAAAACTATATCAAAAGGAAAGAGCAATTATTAGCAGTAATTAGCCTCAAATTTGGCTAATTATGTGTAAGGTAAACCATATATAGTTCTTCAAAGTCCAACTATCTATCAAGTCCAGAACCAACGAAAGGAAAATTATTCACATGAATTCTCTGTAAAACATTTTATTATACTTTTAATTTGTGAAACAATAAAACTACCATTAGCTACACGCTTGAATCAACGAAAGACACAGATTTAAATATAATTTCTAGAAGGAAATAATTTGTTCAGAGACCCCAACAATTTGAAATAAGGCTTTGGAGATGATGATGATGATATTCTAGCATCAGCTAGATTAAAATACTATATTTTTCTCCAGAACTAGAAGCAAAATGGCAGAAATTATGTCATTTAGATTTTTGGGCAAGAAGGACAAAATTAAGGTGTTATTTCAGTATAGAAGCGAGTTATTGTTGGGGGTCAACACACAATTGAAGTTACTATTTTCAGGAAAAAGCATGTTCTTCTTCAATACTATGAAGCCATTAACTGCTACAAGTGAAAATAATTGAACCAAGTAGCAACTGGTGTCAACAGTGTTTAAGAAGAACATACCAGATTTCATAACTTCATTAAAATAAAGGAAAAAACATATCCAAATTATACCTGTATGCTACCCCCTACATTTCCCGAGCTTCCACAAATATCAATCAAAATTGACCAGCTTATGTTGTCAGGAGAAAGACCAGCCATCTTCATCTCATCCATCAGCACTTTGGCACGGTAGTAATCGGTACCACAAGCCTTCATCAAAATATTATACGTAGCTGTTGTAGGTGTGAAGGAAACCTCCTTGGCAAAGCTTAAATGAAGAGGATCAGAATTGCAACTTTGCAAATTAGTAGCAATAACATTTCCACTTGAACGCTCTCTAGTTTTCTGGAACCCACTTTCCTTCCAGGACTGGAAAATTCGAAAAGCTCTGTCATACTGGCATGCTTCGACACAAGCATAAAGAAGGTTGTTGCAACACTGTGAATTGGGTTCACAATCAGACAGTAGCATCTCTTCAAATACTTGAATCGCCTGCTCAACAAGACCCGCATTGGCACATGCACTGATCAATGATGACCATGTAACTACATTAGGTGTAACACCAGCTGAAAGCATATCTTCTTTAATTTTCAATGCCATTTGCCACATTTTTGCATCTGCAAAGACCTTTATAATCGTGCTGTATGTGATGACATCCAATTCTAGTGCCCCTGCTGATGCCTTATGCCTTACTTCCTTATAGATGTCTTGCGCCAAATCAGCTCTTCCAGCAATACAACATGCCTTTAAGAGTATATTATAAGATGCCATATCTGCAGTGACACCTAGATTCTGGATATATGGATGAAAAGAGGGTCAACAAATGTTTGACCAATAAAACAGCTTAATTTTATGTAATAGTCAAGATTTCAACTGAGGATTACAAAGGAAAGGTACTAGCTAAGCCATATGCTTGATTACACATAGCCAAAAAAAAAAAAAAAAGAATTGAAAAAGAAAGAAGACAAAAATAACCAAACAAAACAAAAAGAACAGATCCCTTATCATGGTACATTGTGATTCGATTACCTCCTAATAATTATACATAAAAATAAACCAGAATATGACAAACAGATTTGGGAAGAACTGATTTTAAGGTTTACTGAGACCAATCACATAACACATACACTATTAAAACTAGATCTTCAATAGAACCCACCTATAAAGCAAGATAAAGGAGGAGATAGCATTACTTGCATATGCTTGTAGACATGCAAGGTGTAGCCTAAGTCATGTGCATTCACATTCATGAGACTGTTGAGAACGAAAATATTTGGGGTGACCTTCTGAGCAAGCAACTCCTGCAGTAGTACTCAAAATTTGTCAAAAAAAAAGACCTATCTTGCAGAAGCCTGAAAAATCAACAAACATCCATAAACAAAAGCCGCACATGAATACAAGTTGTGTTTTAAGACAGCATGACATTATAGAAACAGAGAAAGAAGAAGAAAGCAAATTATCAAGAAAGAACCAGAATGCAAGTCAAAGTATTCCCAACTGGTTTCCATGAATTTTTACACATAGAATAGAATATCTTATTCTATGATAGCTCCCAAATCTTTTTATTTGTATAGGCAAGTGATGAAGGTGGATATTGAACCCAGGTCTATGGTATTACCACTCACATAACGAACTTAACAGGCTAACATCTTCGATATCTCCAACTCTTAATTGAATGGGAATAGAAACATTAGGATTAACCAGTGTTTCAAAAATAGTATCAGGCCTACGCTTCAGAGCGGGGCTTCCCCAAAACACTCTACATCTGACTAAAAAGAGTAAAAGCTTGTGAAACATATAAGTCATCCACTGAGGCTTTGGAAGGAGGGCTGGGGGGGGGGGGGGGGGGTTGTTTCTCATGCCTCCTGTACCTTTTTTAAAAGCATTGTGTTATAGGTGTAAACCTTACACTTTTATGCTGGTGGTGGAAATTACACGTTGTAGTAGGTTAAAAAGTTGTATTTTTGTTTCCCCCAAACCTTGGTCAAATAATAGTAAGCTTTCTGCATAAACTAACATCAACGAGAACATCTCTTTTTCCCCATATGAAATGCTTGTTCATAATTTTATTTTCTTTTCAATGTACTTATCCTATTTATTTATTTATATATTTCTATTGTTCATATAAAAAGGCACACTCATGAGGGTTATGCATGATGCTTTAGGCCATTGAAGTGCCTTGTCCCACGCCTTCCACATTCATAAAATTGGGATCAACCATACATAAACCTCTTCCTCCATCTAGAAAATTCAAGACTAATTAAGCATGAAGTAAATCAGGAAAAAAAAAAACAAATCATGATTGGGCACTTTACCTAGCTTTCCATATTCCAACTTCTACTCCATCTCAACTTTTTCATTAGTTCTTTCCCATTTTTTAAATTTATTATAATTTATTTTAGCTTTTTATCAAACTTTTATTCCAAAAGATGTGGCTATGGACAAAATTGAATGGAGGAACAAGATTCATTTAGCCTACTCCAAATCTTTGAGATAAAACTTCAAGAATGATGATCCAACTCTTAAGAAACGACCTGTCAACAGGATACATTTTTGGCACCACAAAACTTGTGACGTTGTAGAAAAAACATGTTGTATGCTATACTTTGTGTAATGGTCAAATTGATCCTGGTTTTCTCGAAGGAAAGTGTCCCCAAGCAAGCAATATGACAACATTCATTTGTGATGTTTTTGTCGATGTTTCCTTCATCTATAACATAAAAGTTGTTTTATAGCCAATCTTTGGAAAGGTTTTCCTTGAAAAAAACAAAAAAGAAAGAAGAAGAAGTCTCTAGCGCCGGTGAGAATGTCTTTCTCCTATTTGGCACTGCTAAATCACACCTTGCTACATCTGAGTCATTTGCCACCCTAAACCTAAATGAAGCAAAATCCTACTAGGAAAATGTGTTTTCTTTGTCACATTTAGCCCAGCAAGTGTAGGTGCGACACAGAACAACTTGATACGCTCCCCTAGAAACGAAGGCGACCATGACAATGGTAGCTCCCTAGAGCAAGCACCACAAGGACAAGAGATTGAACCAGTAATGAGATCACCAGGCTCCCCATAACAAACTTAACTCGAATGGAAGCGGTGGAGAAAACTTAGACAAGCAATTTTTGGATGCTCTCTCATTGAAGATAATGGAATGCCATCTTAACTTGTGATCTGCTAGTATTGCTAACACAAAATTGAAGTAAAGGCCACCTCTTGTGGACAAGTAACTAGATTATTTGTGTACGTGAGATTAAGAATCCTCTATATCAATAAAAAACCCAGTATCCTTTGGAGACTGATGAAATAATCAAAAACATTAACAAGGTCTTCACAGTCCTTAAGTGCAATCGATTACTGATATTCAAAGAATGACAACTCAAATGCAATAGAGGTAGCTAATCATAGCATGGAACAAAGTTATCAAAAGCGCGAGACAGGGCATAAATGGTGGAACCTCTAGGGCCTACGAAAGGGTTAAGCAGAAAAAAAAATGTTCCAATTTTTTAATGTTGTAGTAAAGGTCATGCAAAATTGTCAACTAAAAAAAAAGAAAGAAAAGAAATACCAAACAATGATGATAAATATGCCTTCTATCAAACAAAAGCTTGAGGTAGGAGGATACTCCTAGAGAATCCAAATAGAATTGGATCCTCAGAAAATCTGTATTGATCTCTAAGAAATATTTGCTTTGCCTCTCATCTCAGTCGTATATTTGATGGGGAACCACAAAAAAAGAAACAAGCCTTGAACAACAGTTGAGGCTCTCCATCAAACGAATGACTGAATTGGAACATACTTTAGAGTTTCAAGAAAAGCGGATTCCTAGAAACCAATATTCACTCCTAAGAAATACACGCTGGTCTCTAGGAAACCCGTGTTTTCCCTCTCATCTTAGTCGTATGTTTGATGGAGAGCCTCAAACAACATAAAGTTTGATGTGCAATATCAAACATATGGCTGGGATGGTAACAAAATGTTTGAGAGAGAGAGAGAGAGCTTTTTTCAGGTTTGATTGAGAGAGGTTAACACTTAATGCCCTTACCTAATTTTAGTTGAATATTTGACATAGACATACATTTCCAGTTGACATATCCTCTGCATTTTAAAACTGATGATACACCCTTTAAACCATGGTCTTCTATGAGAGACTACCAAAAAAGATCGAAATACCCCATTTTAAAATCCCTCTTCAAATGGATGGCACCCAGGCGCCAAAACAAGGCCTAGGCAGGGCCTAAAAGCATGGAATATGTGGAGGATTCATAGTACCGTATGATGGATTGTAGTATTGATTTCATGTCCTTAAGGTCCATCCAACATAAATCTTTTCATCAGTAAAGTAAAATGCACTTGGACAACAAATAAGAAATACATTGTAAAAGTATATGTTACCATACCCAAAACAATGCTAGAAGCATCTTTTTTTCACATCCAAAATTCCACTACCCAAACAAGCATACTCACACCCCATCCATGAGCATGCCATCCTCATTAAAAGACAGGTCAACCATAGACCACAAACATCAAAGCTTTAACATGTATGCACTCATGCACATGCACAATCATGACATATAATGTAGAATAAAAGCATCATCAACCATGTACAACACAAATCATTCAACTACGCACATGAAGAAGCAAGTCATGCATGAATTATGTGTGTGGATAACCTAGAAAATGTAGAAAACAGACAAATTAAACAATTACCTCATAAATGTATCTAGACTTCAAGTAGTCACCACAAAGACCACAAACATCTATGATAGAACGGCAAGCATACATATTAGGACTGTTTGAATTGCACTTGGAGGCTTCAAATGCAATCAAAGCGGACATCAAGTCTTGTTTCTTTCCAAATTCATGAATGATGGAACTGAATAAAATATGAGCATGTGGAAGAATACATGCATACCTGCACAATAATTGTTAAAAGAATTAAATAGAGGCTAACATATAGAAAATATGAAAAAGATTAGAATGAGAAATATCATTACGAAAATGTTCAAGTAATAACATTGGAAAGAAAATAATGAACATCCATTAACATGAGGGAAAAATTCATTGCACAGCAACATTGGAAAACAATAGCCGGCCAAGTGAAGAGTGAAAAATATAAAATAAAATTCACATCTCAAAGGACCATAATTTTCATAAAAAATTGCTGAGTACAATTATTACCAATTTAAAAGATTGGAATATTCCAAGAACAATTTAGAAGTTCATACGTTGCATTGACGCAGAAATGACCAGAAGAAACATAATTGCCAAGTTGAGAAAAACTATGTCTCACAATGTAAATGCACCATAGAGAACCTAGTTGTGAATAAAAACTCGAAAGAAACCATTGACTGCTTTCTTCTACCATGGATTGATATAGCCCTTAAGTATACAACGGATTGATAAAGAAGCTAGTGTACCTCTCCTCTTTCTGCACTACTGTACCTTCTTCTACAAAATAAGTCATCCTATGCAACTACTATATAAATAAGAAAACTCCAATGGAAACAAGAAATCCACCTTCACCATACTATTGAAGAAAATGCAAAATCTTATGGAAGAAATTCCCATATCTAATTCGAATGCGATAAGTTGGGTATTTGTTACATACCACACTTGAAAGGCTAAATCTTATAAGAATTTAGTCTATTTGTTAGGCCATTAGGAATGTATGCCACAATAGAGCAGCCTTTTTTTCATGACTTTCAAACCGTCATTGCACAGCTGTTCATATTCTGAACTAATTTTCTTTAAAAAACAAGCATAGTTTTCAAATTTTGTTGATAAAGGTTCCAGATAACAGTAAAATATGATCACATGTCTAGTTTGCAACAATTTTTAAATCCTAAACTCATAATGGCACACTGTGTTTTGGCTCCACTTAACTTAGTATGACCTTGATACCACAACATAAGAGCAGCAAAAGAAACCCAAAAGGATTTCTAAAATATTTCATGGTTGACAAATCAGAGACAAAGGAGCAAGAACAAATAGATTAACTTAACAGATCAAATTAATGCTAAGCATTGGGCAATTCAAATGGGTACTTTAAAAGGAAAGGTAAGCCTTCAAAATACTACTTCATGGGATTGCATTGCAGGAATAGTCTTAGTCATACCTTACAGCCAAATTTGGATTGCGTTTCTGAACACACATTTTAATAATTTCTAGTGGCTCGACAAATTCTTTGACCAAGAAACGGAAACCTATAGCAAAATTAGAGCATTGTTACCAACCACAAAACATTTGTGTAACTCAATGTTTGCAACTAAAGCACACATATTTTACAAAAGAAGAAAAAAAAAGATTGAAAAGCTTAGTAAAGAGAAAAGTAACGGCGGATAAAAATCAAGATTTATGCGAATTTCCATAAAAATAACATTTATCTAGATTTGATTAATTTGTTGAAGAGAAAAAAATACCCTAAAATGTGAAACAAAATTTAGTTCATTTTCGAGATTTTTTCCCCATCCAAATTCTCCTTTCATCTAAAACGCCTGAAAGATTTTCCACAAAATCTGATGGTTTCTTCCAATTTTACCAACATTTACAACTAAAGTAACTTGCAATAGTGGATAAAATCAAAATTTATGTGAATTTCCATAAAATCATTTATTTTGATTCGAGTAATTTGTTAAAGAATATATATATATATATATATATATATATATATATATATATATATATATATATATATATATATATATATTTTTTTTTTTTTTTTTTTTAACTCTAAAATGTGCACCAAAATTTAGTTCAGTTTTGAGATTTTCGTCCATCCAAATTCCATTTCTACCTAAAATACCTGCAAGAACTTCCATCAAATCGACGAATTCTTCCAATTTACCAACATTTACAAGTCGACGACATTCCAGCACTAACAACTCCCTCACCGATCCATCAAACAGACTCGAAGGAAGAACACCTAACTTCTGAACTCTACTCAAAACCTCAAGAACAAAATCAAGCTTTCCATCGCAAATAAGACCAGAAACACCAGCAGATACGAGATCGATGTTCAAGAAACTAACAAACATCGAAGGATCAATCCTCGAAACCAAAACAGACTCAGTGATCATTAAGAAATCTTCAAGTCTTCCATCTTGAGCGAGCTTCGAAGCTAGATCTGCATAGTATTTTAAACGGTTTCCGTTACGTGGCGTTAGATCTTGACGTACGTTCATGAGAAGAGGAGGAGATGAAGATTGTAATTTGGCGGGAAAGTGTTTGGTGGAAGGATTGAGAGAGAAGGGTTTGTTGTGTTTGTTTGTTGTTGTTGTTGTTGTTGGGGAGATGGTGAGGAGGAGTTGGGTTTGGAGGGAGAAGAATTGAGGAGCCAACGATAAGTAGTTCTCTCATTTTTGGCCAACCGTTTGGTTTGATGATCTCTCCTCTTTGGAAATTATTAACTGTGATCCTTTTTATAGCTTTTGGAGAGGTCCGAAAGGATTGAATTTGAAGGGCAGGTGTTCGTTAGGGGACTAGGGGAGTCTCTAAACCAAGTGTGACTCCCATGGTTTTTTAAAATCGTCCGAGTCATCTCGGTATCCACGAGATTAGAAGACTGAGTTGTCTCTTTTTCTTTTGAGAGCTGCTATTGTCACACCAACCTTTAGTAATGCCACACCAATTCCACAATTCCACATTTGGTGTGGCATTAGTAATTCTCTCTCTTTTCTCCTCCCATTCTTCTTCTTCCTTTGTTTTTCCTACCTATTCTACTTCCTTCTAGTTATTTCTAGTCATCTAAGTACCAATCACAACTTGATATATTTGTGTTTCAGAGATGAGAGAAAAAGAGAAGAGAAAGCACCTTTCTCTCCACCTTGTTTGGATAAATAAGAGAGAAAATAATAGAATAGAAAGTAATTTGTCCTAGTTTCTCACTTTCTTTCCAAATCTCTCTGATTCAGGGGAGAAAAAACTTTAGTAATTTTCTCTACAACTTTCTCCAATTTTCTCTGTTAACTTTCTCTTCTCTACTTTTCATCCAAACATAATGTAAGGCATTTTGTCTCTAACGAGATAAATCATTTAACTCATTTTATAATTACTTATTAATATTTATTAGAAGGTGACATGTGGAACTGCACATGTATCAAATGATTTATCTGTAATTTAAAATATTAATTAAAGGATTTTTTAAGATGGTAAAAAAGATATTTTTGTAATTTAAAAAATTAAACATCATATTTTATAATTTTCTTTTTTAGCAAAGTGATTTTAATTATATTAAATTTAAAAAGAAAAGTGGAGGTATGTATGGCTACTCAAATTTTGGTGTCGAATCACTGCTACTCCTTTCATTGTAATAGACTTCAAGGTGGCATGTTAAAAAATACATGTATGAAAAAAAGGGTTTATTTGTAAATTAAAATATTGATTAAAGTATTTTTAAAGATTACATGGTAAAAAAAGTTTACTTTTGTGATTTTGAAAATCAAATAATGAGATTATGTGGTTTTGGGTTAACTTTTCTTTGTTTGTTTGTTTTTTTTATTTTTTTATCAAAATGACTTTGATCATAGTAACTTTAAGTATCAAAGTAGGGGCATGTATGACCACTCAAATTTTGGAATTTAATAGTAAAAAAAGATATATTTAATTATATTCAAATATTTAGAATTTAATAATTTAAAGATATACACATCTTTAATATTGTAACCTAAGAAGGTGGAGTAGACGGGAAAAAACTTTGAAGTGGGCTGCCCGCATCAAATTTTCGGTAGAATCCTCTTCTCTGAGTTACATGTGACATATTTAAGGATGTATCCCAAATATTGATAAAAAAAATAGGGGTGTAAAATAAATATAAAAAGTCACGTGTCATATTGCGAAAAAGGGTTCTACCAAAATTTTGAAGCTAGTTACCTGCTTCATAGCCAGACTCAGTAGAAGTGATTCGAAAAAAATCAAGAAAATCACAACCTAATGCGATATAATCACCTTGATTAGTTTTCAAAATTATAAAAGTATCATTTTCTTTTACCATGTAATCATCTAATACCCTATAGTTAATATTTTAAATAACAAATAAGCCTTTTAATATGCGTGCTTTTGCACATGCCACCTTCGAGTATAATATAAGAGTAATGATTTTCAGTCTCCCCAGATGAAATACTCAAAATACTCTCTTGACGTGACAATGCAATTATGTATCCCGATGAGTCAAGATCTACCATTCTAGCACATGTCACGTCAGGAGAGTAATTTGCGTATGGCACGTAGGGGAGTCAGATTATCACGACTCTAAATATAAATAAACTGGATTAGTGTTCTAATAATCATACTAACGGTTCGAGTTGACAAATCGGGCCAACTCATAACTAGGACAAGTCCATGCCTGATCAGGTCTTGGCCCAGCCCGCATGATTCCGGCCTATTTTTGGGCTGGCCCGTGTATTTAAAAGAATATATTTACACAAAATATTTTACATATATAAGTAATCGGGTTGGGCTACAAAATGAGCATATATCCCAAACCTGGCCTATGATGAGCCGGGCTAGATTGGGCTGATAAAGAGCCCATTGATAGCCCTAACTAGAAGTCACCAATAAGATTATTGAATGTTTACATATAAGATGAAAGAGTGACTGTGATTATAAAATTTAATGTGGATACATATACATCACTTGTGGGCCAAGTTGGCCCAGTTTGATTGGTATTAACTATTAAGCCTTTGTCGAGCCCAAATTTATTGGGTTTGAGAATTGCAAACCTTTTTGTTTTATTTTTTATATCATGGGTACCCCCACCTTTCGGGTGGGACTAATCACATGATCACACACACCACCCCCTCGGAAAGTCCTGAATGCAAAAGGTTGAGTCGAGGGTCAATCGGACCCTGGAGGGTTGCCCTAAGAAATTGATAGTTTTGTGGGGTTTCGAACACTTGACCTACTCTTCATGAGAAACTTATCAAAGCTAGGCTTGCCACTAGGCCAACCACTTAGGGTTTGAGAATCCTGAACCTAATCCTACTTTGCGAGCTCAAAATAATGCCCTAACCCTCATTTTATCAGAGCCTAAAATAGCCATAAAAGTGTAAGTGTCTCGAAAAAGTGAGTGTGAGTAAAATCCCAAGATTCAAAGCACCTCAAGCTACACTGTATCCTTTGTTCATTCTTCTTCAAAACTTTATTAAAGTAACATTATCTTGAGACACTAGAGGAATGTCCTCTCATCTCGACGCATCTAAGTAGACGAATGACATTTCAAGTTATAAATATGAGTAATGATAACATGACTCACTCACATGACATACTCAATCGACTCTTCTGACGTGACATGTGCGGCAATCGTAGATCTATATTAATTGGGATACACAACTGCACATCTCCATGAAGTACAATTGTGTATCTCAAGGAAGAGTACATATCTACAATTCTAGCACACGTCACATTGTCACATCAGGGTGACGCGATGTGAGGGAATCATTTTATCACAATTCTAATTATATTCTTGACAAAGTGTAAATTACTCTTTGATCCCCTATAATTTGGTATAATTCCATGTTGACCCCCTATTGTTTTAATAATTGAACTTACCTCCCCTTTCACTAACAATGTTAAAATTCATATGTTATTTTACTATTTTACCCTTTTGTTTTGTTTTTATTATTACAAAAATATTTTTAAAACGATAATTAAAATTTCTCCCATCTAAGCATTGACATACTTAAGTATGAACCCATTTTTTGACAGGGATATTTTTGTTTATGAAAAAAAAAAAATTTTAAAAGGGTGAAATGGTCTTTTAAAAAATAAACATAATTCTGTTTGGCTGACGGCAAGTAAACGGAAGTGATGGTAAATGAGCCCCTTAGATAACTATAAGGGAGGTAAGTGAAATTATCAAAACTTTAGGAGGTCAACATGAAATTATGCCAAATTACAAGGGGGTCAAAGTGTAATTTACCCTAAAATCAACTCTCAGTGTTTCTTTCTGGCATTAATCACAGTGCACAGTAACCCCTTAAACAATGCAAAAAAGATAAAAGAAATAGAAAAAATTACTCTTAAACTTTAACATAAATCCATTAGATCATAAACACTAATTAATAAACAATAAACAATCTATCTCCTCCCCTTATTACCCAATAAAATTAATTACCAGAAGGTCCTTATATTTAAATTAAAATTAAAAACTAAAAACACAAACAACAACAACAAAAACAAAAAAAAACACAGACACCAACCCATAACCCAAAACTACACCATCATCTCTAACTATGCCCACATAGCTCCTCAAAGCTGGTAAAAATAGTAACCTTCCCTTATCACTAAGAAAACATCTTCCCAATTAAGAAAAAAATAAAAATCAAGTCTTCTAGGTGTACGAGGTGATAGGAGGGGCAATAGAGCAATCAAAGCTTCCCTACATCTTCTTCTTCTTTCCCTTCATCCCACTTTCTTTGGTGAACACACCTATAAATAAATGAAATATGATAGCTTTGATCATCCCTCTCTTTGGAGGAATCCTTACTTTTTCTTGTTTTGGAGACTGAAACTTAACTTCTCTGTTAGACATGTTATAGGTTTTGTAGGCAAAATTGAAACTATAGGAAAGACGAAACAAGAGTATGAGAAAAAACAAAGACAATAGAAATAGAAACAAATTTATATGAAACAAGGAATTGAGAGATTGTATATATATATATATATATATATATATATATATATATATATATAGAAGAAAACAAAGGAGTAAAGAATATATGTTCTTTCTGGTTCCCACTTGAAATGGTCTTTTATTGATTTATTTACTTTTCCTTTATCTGATGTCATCCTATGATAGTTTCATCATCGTAGCTAAGGCAGTCAAAGTCAATGCTAAGGTGTCTACTGTCATTTGAGTTAAGACCTTGACCCCATAAATGTAGTCCGAGTTCTAAAATTCTAACTACAAAACTAATAAAATTTGAGTTGAGCTGAGATTTAATACCAGTTTACTATACCTTATAGATATATTTGCAATATGTATTATAGTTAGACATATAATTTTGTATTATATAAGAATTTAACTAAAAGTAAAATAAAATGTTTAATTACAATTTTACTCTCATATATAACTACTAGTGGTTAAATAAGACATTAATTTCGTATTTGATTTGATAATTTGCACATAGGCCCTCATCATGCCCCCCTCCCCCTACACAAATATTTTAAAAGTAATTTTTTTCATTAAAAATGTTAATTTCAATTTTTCTTTTCTTAGCCTTGTTAACCAATCAACTCCAAAAGATTGATTTGATAGATAAGGGGAGAACTATGAATATAAGAGGGTCACACTCGAGATTGAAGGAAAATATACACTCAACACTACCTCTCACCCAAAAGATGGAAAGATTCAATCCCGTGACCTATACAAACCTAGTATTTTGATATCATATTGACAATTATTTATCTCAAAATATCGATCTTATGGAAAAGGCATCATTACGCATATGAAAAGGCCACAAGTCGAATTAGGATACAATACATGAGCACGTGACACCCAAGAACGGAGGTAGATAACACAACACTCAACAGAACTGATTCTATTAAGGTCAGGTAAGGCTTAAACTTAGGCTCAATAAAGATATAGTTCAGGTGAATCCCTAGTCTCCAAGCCTAAATCCTGATTGATCAACAACTAGTAAAGCCCTAACTTGACACTTATGAATAAGTGACCCAAAAACCCATGTTTCGCTGACTAAACCAATTTTATTATAAAATTCGGGTCGGACCACCAATTCGGGTATGCTTTTTAAACCACTGGAATCTGGATACATGGAGAGAAGAAAATGTGAAAAAGTAAAATGGTTAGTTGAAGAGAGAATATATGCTTCCATTGAAACATCTATAACTTTTGCTATCAAGTATTTTCTCTTGTAAAAATATTACTTTCGAAAAAGCACTTGAAGAGATCAAATAGCTTCTCTTGGTAATTTGGGGGCTAAGAGAGCCTTGGAACTTTGATTTTGAAGGAAATGAAGTAGTAAAAGCGGCTACTGTCGAAGTCAGGCAAGATTTGATAATTTATTGGTGGGGTTACATCATGGTTTCAAAACTTAGTTTGTCGTCTTGTCTTCTCCCTTCCATGGATGATACCGAGTTGTCTTGGAGTTGTCTTGGACGAGTCAACTTGTGCCAGACAAATCTTTTTATCGATTTAGAATGATTGATTTATATATATTTAAATTAAAATAATTATGATGTTTTAGTAAAATAAATTAGATTAAAAGATGTTTAGTCATAAAATCATATTTAAATTCTAAAAAAAATTTAATTATTTTAATTAAAACCTACAAAATCCTAGTTTACCCTGCCATAATTTCTAAATATCGTTGGAGAGATCTTGTTGATCTCGTGAGATGATATGAATGTTGAGACACCTTGTATAGTTGTTGAATGAGACCGAAATGACTTTGGCGGGTCATCTGGGTATCGGACGAGATTTAAAACCATGGGTTCAATTCGATTAATTCAACTATATTTATAAAAATTTCATAAAAAAATAATGAAAATTTTGAGTAAAAACAAATGATATTTTTGGGTTTTTTACCAAAGTCCATCTTCAACCTCCTTAAAAATCCTATCTTCTTCAGGTTTGAATGGTGAAGAAAATTAAAATTTCAAGGTAAAAGGTACAAATATTATCATATTTCATAATTAATTGATAAATAGTCGATTCATTCCTTAATTAATGGATTTAATTTCTTAGAGAATTTACTAATAGAATTAGAGAGTGGAAATGGAGTGAATTATTAGGAAACCCTACCTCAACCCTCGACTAAGCCTCCATCAAACAAACGGTGAAGATGCTAGCAATTTTCGAAAAATTTTACCAAAAGAAAAGTTATAACAATCCCTAAGAACTCTACTAGTCTCGAGGAAATATGTTTTTTAACCTCTTATCTCAATCGTTTATTTGATGAGAGCCTCTTCCGCTGTGAGTTAAGGATAAAAGAGTACAAAGTAGAAAATGGTAGGTGGTGTACAAAAGACCTGTTACCCGCCCGTAACCGACACGAAAATACCCAAACCGAACTTGGCTTGGTTCAATTCAGTTACGACTTATATGGTCTAGAATGGACTCGAACGTGTAAAATACTCAATACTTGTACTTGATGCCCATTACCCATAAAATATTTAGATTTTTAAGTTAAAACTATGTAGAAATGTCTTATATAATTTGCATATACTCCATTTTTTATAAAATTTTCTAATATAGTAAGATTTATATATTTATAAATTTGAACTTTAATTTAAATTTAAACTTTAAAGTTAAACTAACTTATATAAATAAATCAAATTTTAAATTTTAATATACGTCCAAATTGGTACCCAACCCGAATCTATACCTGTAAAATACCCAAAAAAATAGGTTTTGGTAGGATACGGATACACCCTTTTGATATTTATACGTACTAAAAAATTAATGGATTGATTCTGATTTCATGTATACCCGATCTGTACCCGAAAAATCTGGTCGGATTCGGTTCTGTCATGGGCTTATAGCTGTCGTCTCTTTTCATGACACGTGTCACTCCAGCATTAATCTAAATTTTCTAAGGCCTCCTTATGACACACGCCCTCATCACATAACCTTACATCATTTGCCTTGGGATACGGATAATTATAAAAAATTTCTTGTGTATCCCGAGGCAAATAATTTATGATTATGTGATGGGGGTATAATACTAGTGTGTGTCATATTATCACGACTTTTTTTTATATTGCATGTTGTGATAAGTATTTAATATCCAACCAAAAAAACAAAATATTTTACATATATAAATAATCGGGTCTGGCGACAAAATGGGCATATATCCCAAACCTGGCCTATGATGAGTCAGGCCAGATTGGGTTGATTACTAGCCCATTAACAGCCCTAACTACAAAAGTTGAATGTATATATATGTATAGGTCCCGTTCAGCAACAAACATTTTGGCAAAACATTTTTGAAAACATGGGTTAGAGGTTTTGGAACGGGCTGATTTTTGGTGAGGATGATCTCCTCGACTTTTAGCCCCAGTTTAAAAGTTGAAAAATCGTGGACCGTTCATTTTTTGTAAATCATTTTTGATGGGGTTAGAAGTTTTGGAATGGGCTGATTTTTGGTGATGATGATCTCCTCACCGTAGAGATCATCCTCACCAAAATCAGCCCATTCCAAAACCTCTAACTCATGTTTTGAAAAATGTTTTGCCAAAAAGTTAGCCATTGAACGCTACCCATATATATATATAATGCATGATTTTTAAACTTGTTCGAGACCGAGACGTATCGTCCGAGTTAACTCAGTATCAGAGCTGAACGAGAACAACTCACAAAGTCATTTCTTGACCGAGTTTTATGACTCACGTGTAATTTTTTGATTTGTCTCACGAGACGTCTCAAACGTATCAGAAAACTCGTCTGAGACGACTTGGTATCAGAGCTGAACGAGACGAGACGAGATACCTAGTTTAAAAACCATGATATAAGGTGAAACATTACTTGTATATAAATAAACCGGATTAGTGTTCTAATAATCAAACCAAACGGTCCAATTAGATTATGTAATAATGTTGATTCAACGGTTTAGGAAAAAAAAAATGTTGGTTCAGTTTACTCATGTAGATGAGGCATGAGCATTCACTAATAAATATACATTGAATTTGATTGACCAAAAAAATGATAAAATCAATATCAAATCCAGAAACTAGAAGTAGGGCTGTCAATGGGCCGGGTGGGGTTCGGGTTGACAAATCGGGCCAATTCTTAACTAGGATAAATCCATGCCAGATCAGGTTTTGGCCCAGCCCGCATGATTCCAGCCTATTTTTGGGCTGGCCCGTGTATTTAAAAAAATATATTTATACAAAATATTTTACAAATATAAGTAATGGGGTTGGGCTACAAAATGGGCATATATCCCAAGCCTGGCCTACGATGAGCCGGGCCAGGTTGGGCTGATAAAGAGCCCATTGATAGCCTAACTAGAAGTCACCAATAAGGTTGAGGCCCTGTTCTTTTGGACTTCAGGAACCAGTTTTTTTTTTTACTTTTTCTGCTTTTAAGCCAAAAAAGTCAAGTAAATAACGTTCGTTTGGGCTTTTTTGGCTCCCGCGAATTTCAATTGAAGCCCAAAAGTGGCTCCTAAAAGAATTCACCCAAGAGAGGCTTCTTGAAATGACTATTGCGGGAAGTCAAAAACGTAAAATGACGTAAGTGTAGTTATCAAAATACCCCTCATCTTTAATTAAATTTCCAACTAAATTTAACTTTGAAAAATGGAATGAAATGACTAAAATACCGTTCATATTTAATCAAATTTTCAACTAAACTTAATCATAAAAAATAAAAGAGAATTACCAAAATACCTTTCATGTTTACCAATTACCAAAATACCATTCATCTTTGATCAAATTTCCAACCAAATTTAACTTTAAAAAACGAAAAGGAATTATCAAAATACCCTTCATCTTTAATCAAATTTCCAACTAAACTTAATCTTAAAAAATAAAATAGAATTACTAAAATACCCTTCATCTTTAAATAAATTTTCAACCAAACTTAACCTTAAAAAATAAAAAAGAATTACAAAAATACCCTTCATCTTTACTATCTAGATCAAAAGTAATTCAACATCATTACTTTCTTATTAAAATACTCTTTATTTTTATGTGGATGTTGGATTGTGTATTATGCATGTATTTTCTTTATCATATGTTCATTTTTAAGAAGAGATATTGTTAAAATTTTGATACAATTACAAAATTTATAAATTTATTTAAATTGAAAATAATTATTTTTATAATTTTTTAATATAAATTTATTATATTTATATATATTTAGTGTAATTATATATTTATTAAGGTATTCTGAACTCATTTTTTTTGCATTCTAGGTGCATTATCAACATTAAGGGTATTTTGATCATTTTATTAGAATCTATCAATAAAAAACTGTCAAATGAACATCAATTTTTGACTTATGTGTTTCTGTAACGAACAAGTTTTTGTTGGATGTGACTTTTTACGCTCTAGGCTTTTGCTTCTTCTAGTAGCCAGCTTCTAGAGCTAGCTTCTGTAAATAACAAACCTTGAATGTCTATATATAAGATGAAAGATTGGTTGTGATTATAAAATTCAACGTGGATACATATACATCACTTGTGGGCTAGGTTGGCCCAGTTTGATTGGTATTAACTATTAAGCCTTTGTAGAGCCCAAATTTAGTGGGTTTGAGAATCGTGAATCTTTTATTTTTTATTTTTTATATTTTGGGTATCCCCACCCTTAGGGTGGGACTAATCCTGTGGTCACATGCACCACCCCCTTGAAAAGTCCTATGTGCAATAGGTTGAGTCGATGGTCAATCAGACCGTGGAGGATGGCCCCTAATAGCTTTGTGGGGTTTTGAACACTTGCCTTACTTTTCCTGGGAAACTTATCAAAGCTAGACTTGCCATTAGGCCAACCACTTGGGATTTGAGAATTGTGAACCTAATCCTACCTTGCAAGCTCAAAATAATATCCTAACCCTCATTTTATTGGAGACTAAAATATCTCAAGATTCAAAGCACCTCAAACTACACTGTATCCTTTGCTCTTTCTTCTTCAAAACTTTCTTAAAGTAACATTCTCTTGAGACACTATAGGATTGTCCTCTCATTTGAGCGCATTTACGTAGACGAATAACATATCAAGTTAAAAATATGAGTAATGATAAAATGACTCCCCCACGTGGCATACGCAAGCGACTCTCTTGATGTGACATATGCGATAATTGTAGATCTGTACTCATCGAGATACACAATTGCACATCTCCATAAAATGTAGTTATGTATCCCAAGGAGGAGTATGGATCTACGATTCTAGCACACGTCACATCAAAGTGAGTCGATGTGATGTGGGGGAATCATTTTATCATGATTCTAATTATATTCTTGACAAAGTGTAAATTACACTTTGACCCCTTATAATTTGATATAATTCCATGTTGACCCTCCTATTGTTTTGATAATTGCACTTACCTCCCCTTTCATTGAAAATGTTAAAATTCAGATGTTATCTTACTATTTTACCCTTTTGTTTTGTTTTTATTATTACAAAAACATTTTTAAAATGATAATTAAAATTCCTCCCATCTAAGCAGTTACATACTTAAGTATGAACCCATTTTTTGACAAGGACATTTTCGTTTATGAAGAAAAATAATATTTTTAAAAGGGTAAAATGGTCTTTTAAAAAATAAAAATCATTTTTAACTGTTTGACTGACGGCAAGTAAATGGAAGTGGGGGTAAATGAGCCCCGTAGATAACTATAAGGGAGGTTAGTGAAATTACCAAAACTTTAGGGGGTCAACATGGAATTATACCAAACTACAAGGGGGTCAAAGTGTAATTTACCCTAAAATCAACTCTCAGTATTTCTTTCTGGAATTAATCACAGTGCACAGTAACCCCTTAAACAAAGGAAAAAAAGATAAAGAAATAGAAAAAATAACTCTTAAACTTTAACATAAATCCATTAGATCATAAACAATAATTAATAAACAATAAACAATCCATCTCCTCCCCTTATTACCCAATAAAATTAATTAACAGAAGGTCCTTATATTTAAACTAAAATTAAAAACTAAAAACACATACAACAACAAAAATAAAAAAACCCATGTCCCCAAACTACAACACCATCTCTAACTATGCCCACATAGCTCCTCCAAGCTTGTAAAAATAGCAAAAGAGCTACTTTTCAGTGAAAAAAAGAGACCCTTATCTACAATCTCCACCTTCCCTTATTACTAAGAAAAGATCTTCCCAATTAAGAGAACAAAAATAAAAATAAGGTCTTCTAGGTGTACTAGGTGATAGGAGGGGCAATAGAGCAATCAAAGCTTCCCTACCTATTCTTCTTCTTCTTTCCCTTCATCCTACTTTCCCTGGTGAACACACCTATAAATAAATGAAATATGATAGCTTTGATCTTCCCTCTCTTTGGAGGAATCCTTACTTGTTCTTGTTTTTGAGAATGAAACTGAACTTCTCTATTAGACATGGTTATGGATTTTGTAGGCAAAATTGAAACTATAGGAAAGAAGAAACAAGAGTATGAGAAAAAACAAAGACCATAGAAATAGAAACAAATTTATGTGAAAGAAGGAATTGAGAGATTGGATATATATAGAAGAAAACGATGGAGTAAAGAATATATGTTCTTTCTGGTTCCCACTTGAAATGATCTTTTATTGATTTATTTACTTTTCCTTTATATGATCCTCCTCCTTGTTAGCAATTCCGAATATGGCAAAAATTCGAGTTCTATTCGAATTTGGACTGCAAAAATCCGATCTAAAATTCGTCCAAAAATTCAATAAACGTGCAGCATATGCTTCATGCGTATGTTTTCCATTTCATTTCAAAAATTCAAAAACAAAAAAATTGGCCATATGATAATGATGTTAATAGTGACGGTAATGATGAAATTGGTGATGTTAATGGTGATGGTAATAATTATGGTGTGATTTCAAATAAATGTAGAGGGTCTTGTTATTATTTTTATTTAAAGATAAAATGAACATTTGTCACATAAAAAAGTGGATTCCTCCAAAATTTTGAAGTATGACTGTTTCAAAGACAACTTATGTCAGATGTTACAACTTACAAGTTTATAGTTTGCAACATACAAGTTATAGTAGCATTTTTTTTTCTCATTGAGTTTTATAAAAATTCGTAAAAATCATGTTTTATTCTTTTCAAACTTAAAATCTGTGAATTGTTCAAAATGGTTCAATAATTCAGAGAATAATACTTTCATTGAAAAAAATTAAAAATTTTGTGTTTTTTTCAAGAATTAAATGGGAGATTGCTAACAAGGGCCCTCCTATGATAGTTCTATCATTGTAACAAAGGCGGTCCAAGTCAATGATAAGGGTGTCTACTGTCAATTGAGTTCAATGGCCCATTATCTGGCCCTCCCAAAAAATTTGAGTTGAGCCGAGATTTAACAGTGCCTAGCATGGCTCGACCCATTTACTATATCTTACACATATATTTACAATATGTATTATAGTTAGACGTATAATTTTGTATTATTATTAGAATTTAACTAAAAGTAAAATAAATTGTTTAATTACAATGTTACTCTTATATATAACTATTAGTAGTTAAATAAGACATTAATTTCGTATTTGATTTGATAATTTGCACAAAGGCCTTCACCATGCCCCCTCCCCCCACACAAATATTTTATAAGTAATTTTTTCTATTAAAAATGTTGATTTCAATATTTTTTTTTCTTGGCCTTGTTAATCAACTAATTGTTATTCTCTAGTATTGATTTCTTATAGAAAGAGAAGAAGTTTGAAATAATTCATGATTTTTAAATTGAATGTAATATAAAAATATTACCTAAAATAAATGGTTGAGGTATGTACAAAGTACTATCCTAAAAAGAAATTCGCCCCTACAACGGTACCACAGTCTGGTGGCATTTGTTCTCTAGGATACAACAACCTATGTTTTTAAAAGGATACTTTAATTGGAATGTAATTTCGAACTTGACGATATTGTGTGCTCTCACAACGAAGAATAAAAGTATACTGATAGTTGAAAATCTTAAATCAAATAAAAGATCAGAGATTAAGTATTTTTAAATTGTTTTAAACAAGATGACATAAATAGAAGAAAAGTGACTGTTTAAAACAATCACAAACCTCTTCGAATTGTGTTGGTGGTAGCTCAAAACAGACACAAAACCCTTTTGCAATCAGAACATATACATTGGTTTAGAACAAAACGAAACGAATTAAAATGACTAGAATATTAAATAAAAGCGGGCCTTTGTGCACACCCACGTGAGGTATAAATTCGAGATTTTGCATCCCGTTGTGTGCAAACATTAAGGTTTTCAGACCAATGGATCCAAATCCCAATTGAAGCCTTGGATTTTTCTATTGGGCCCTTGTGTGTGTGCTTGAGCCTACCGACTACTTCTATTAACTTTAAAGCTATTAGAAATACAATTATTTAAGAACTGCAAATCACTTTCTCCTATTCGATGTGGGATTAAAATTACACAAGACAAAAAACAATACTAACAACTAAAGCTTAAAGCAATATAGTAAAAAACATGAAGTATAACCCTATGGTTAAAGATTGGTTTATCAAATGATTAAAATCTATTGAATATTAAAGGAATTTCAAATTCAACCCTCCAAATTCTAATACCAATTAATCCAAAATATTGATCTAATGGAAAAGGAGAGAATTGTAAATATAAGAGGGTCACGGGACTTAATTGGAATTTGACAAACTCGAGAATGGAGAAAAATATATATTCAACATTCTCCCTCACCCATAAGAGGTAAATATTCAAACTCATGACCTATACGAACCTAGCATTTTGATATTATATTGACAATCATTTATCTCAAAAGACCGATTTAATGGAAAAAGTGCAACTATGAATATAAGAGGGTCACAACTGTAATTGGGACATGATACATGAGCACGTGACACATAAGAGCAGAGGTGGATAACACAACACTCAACAGGACCGAGTCTATTGGGGTCAAAGTAGGGCTTAAACTTAGGCTCAATAGGGATATAGTGTAAGTAGATCCCTAGTCTCCAAACCTAAATCCTTATTGATCATCAACTGGGAAAGCCCTAACTAGACACTTATGAATCTGTGGCCCAAAAAACCCATGTTTGGCTGACCGAATCAATTTCATTATAAAATCCAGGTTGGACCACCAATTCGGGTCTGCTTTTTAAATCACTTGAATCTGGATACATGGAGTTTAGTTGAAGATGTGTAGTTTTCAATGGACACGTGGCAGTTTGAAAGGGAGAATAGATGCTTCCATTGAAAACATCTATAACTTTTGCTATCAAGTATTTTCTCTTATAAAATATTACTTTCAAAAAAGCACTTAAATAGATCAAATAGCTTCTCTTGCTAATTTGGGGTTGAGAGAGACATGGAACTTTGATTTTTGAAGCAAATGAAGTAGTAAAAGCGGCTAGTGTCAAAGTCAGTCAGGATTTGATACTTTATTTGGTGGGGTTCCATCATGGTTTCAAAACTCGATTTGTTGTCTTATCTCGTCTCGTCCATGGATGAGACCCAGTTGTCTTAGACGAGTCAACATCTTGTTTATCTCGTGAGATGATATGAATGTTGAGACGCCTTGTATAGTTGTTGAATGAGACCAAGATGATTCGGGTGAGTCACTTGGGTCTTGGACAAGATTTAAAACCATGGTTTCAATTCGATTAATTCAAATACATTCATAAAAATTTCATAAAAAATTATGAAAATTTTGAATATAAACAAATGATATTTTTGGGTTTCTTATTAAAATCAATCATCTTTAACCTCCTTAAAAATCTTATCTTCTTCAGATTTGAACGATGAAGAAAATTAAAATTTCAAGGTAAAAAGTACAAATATTATCATATTTCATGATTAATTGATAAGTAGTCGTTTATTTCCTTATGAATAGAATTAGAGAGTGAAAATGGAGTGAATTATTAGGAAAACCTACTTCAACCTTCGACTGAGCCTCCATCAAACAGACGGTTGAGATGCTAGCGATTTTTGAAAAATTTTACTAAAAGAAAAGTTATAACAATCCCTAAGAAATCTATTAATCTTGAGGAAATCTGTTTTTTAACCTCTTATCTCAATCGTTTTTCCGTTGTGAAAGTGGTAGGGGGTGTACAAAAGACTTGTTACCCGCCCAAAATCCGGCCTGAAAATGTGCCCGAAACTAACATGAAAATACCCGAACCGAACTTGGTTTGGTTCAGTTCGGTTATGACTAATATGATCTAGAATTGACTCGAACGTGTAAAATACTCGATACTTTTACTTGATACCCATTACCAATAAAATATTTAGATTTTTAAGTTAAAAATATTTAGAAATGTCTAATATAATTTGCATACACTCTATTTTTTAAATTTTTTTCTAATGTAGTAAGATTTATGTATTTATAAATTTGAACTTTAGTTTAGATTTATACTTTTAAAGTTAAACTAACTTATATAAATAAATCAAATTTTAAATTAAAATATTTTAAATTTTAATATAAGTACCCGACCCAAATCTATAACCCGTAAAATACCCAAAAAATCAGGTTTTGTTAGGATACGGGTATACCCTTTTGATATTTACACGTACTCAAAAATTAATGGATCAGTTTCAATTTCATCTATATCCGACCTGTACCCAAAAAATCTGGTCCGATTCGGTTTGGTTTAAGAGTTGAAAGTCATGCTTGCATCAAGATCTACTGGTGGTTTTTGGGTTTATATCTATCATCTCTTTTCATGCCACGTGTCAGATGTATGATTAAAAAGACATTTCTTGAGCTTTACGGAAGCAATTGAGGGCCACATGAGTTTTCTTTTATTAGTAATAATAAGATGCTATATTCGATTACTCGGTGAATTGGATTTAACGACAATGAATAAGAATTCTCATTCAAATGAAAGGGTAAGCTTGATTTACTTGCAGTTCATCTCGTTCAGATGTATGTTTATAAATGCATTTTATTTGTATCGTGGAGAACACATATCTACGAACATGCACGCCTCCATGTCAAAATGTCCTTGTGTGTGCCCCCCACCGAGGTCACTCCGGCATTAATTTAAATTAATTATTATGAATATTAGAAGAGTTGTATGTCTAAACATTATACTTGGACAAAAATAATATAAAATATACTAAAATATGAAGAATAAGTATCAAGTAAGGATCCCGTATAGAATTGAATGGTGTCTACTTAACATCTTTTACGTGGAGATTATAACACATCGGGATAGTGTAATGATTTTCATAGGCCTCCCGATGACACACGCCCCCATCACATAACCATAGATCATTTTCCTTGAGATACGCATAATTATAAAAAAAAATTCTTATGTATCCTGAGGCAAATTATTTATGATTCTGTGATGAGGGCGTAGAGTGGGTGGGTGGGTGGGTGGGTGGGGTGTTAGATGGGGGCGTCATATTATCACGTCTCTTTTTTTATATTGCATATTGTGAGAAGTATTTAATGTCCAATCAAAAAGTAACTCATAGACATTGTATATTGCTATAAGAACCGATCACCGTTCTGGACCGCAACTAAAATATGAATTGTTGAAAAACAAATCTCATAAAGAAAAAAGTATTTAAAAAAAAAATGAATGCAAAAGTTGTAGATGCTCCTAAATTGAATGGCACTTTCTAAACATTTGGATCCTCAATTTTTTCAAGTTTAAGAAGACAATGATGCAATCCATAAATCCAACTAGAATATGTAAAATCATTGATAAAGGCTAAGAATCATTCAAAAAAGGAAAAAAAAAAAAAGTTTTATAAAACACTAGCCTTAACTAGGGATGCTCTCGTTCAAACCGAGAATCGAACCAAACTGAGAGCTTTGGAGTGGTTTGGTTCTATTTGAAACAAGTTACGGTTTGGTTTGGGGTTACGAAAATGAAAAATCGATCAATTTGGTTCAACTCTCGGATCAAGCTTGTATGGAACCGAACCAAACCGAGAACCAAAGTCCTATGCAATAAATGAATAAATATATATATATACTAATTATTAAGAATTATTTTAAGAGTTATGTATATACTAATTATTAAGAATTATTTTAAGAGTTAGTACATAGATTATTGATTTTTTATGGATAAACTAATGATTTTTTATAGATAGATTTGTGATTTATTATATGAAATTTTATGTTTATTTTTTCATAAAAAAATATTATTTATAATTTATAAAATATTTACAATCCATGGAACCGAACCGAACCGAACCAAACCAACTTTAATTCGGTTTGGTTCCAATGGAATTTGGTTCGGTTCTGGTTCTTATTTAATAGAATCGACCTATGTCGGTTCGGTTCCAATTTGACCTCAAATCGAACTGAACCGAACCAAGTTGCACCCCTAGCCTTAACCATGGGTTGGGACTCTCCATCAATCTGATCGGTGGGATGCTTGGGATTCCCAAGAAAAATGCATCCCTCTTATCCTAACCGTTTGTTTCATGGAAATAGATTAGGCTAGCAAAGTCCAAAAAGTTTGGGGTGTGTTTGGAAACGGTAGTTATCCCAAAATATTTTACATATATACATAATGGGTCGGGCTACAAAATGGGCATATATCCCAAACCTGACCTACGATTAGTCAGGCTAGATTGGGTTGATGACTAGCCCATTAACAGCCCCAACTAGAAAGGTTGAATGTCTATATATATATATATATATATATATATATATATAAGGTGAAAGATTGGCTATTGTTAAAAGGTGAAACATTACTTGTATATAAATAAACTGGATTAGTGTTCTATTAATCAAACCAAACGGTCCAAATCGATTATGTAATAATGTTGATTCAACGGTTTAGGAAAAGCAAATGGGGTTCGGGTTGACAAATCGGGCCAATTCTAGGATAAGTCCATGCCAGATCAGGTCTTGGCCCAGCCCGCATGATTCCAGCCTATTTTTGGGCTGGCCCGTGTATTTAAAAAAATATTTTTATACAAAATATTTTACATATATAAGTAATCGGGTTGGGCTACAAAATGGGCATATATCCCAAACCTGGCCTACGATGAGCCGGGCCAGATTGGGTTGATGAAGAGCCCATTGATATCCCTGACTAGAAGTCACCAATAAGGTTGAATGTCTATATATAAGATGAAAGATTGGCTGTGATTATAAAATTCAACGTGGACACATATACATCACTTGTGGGCCAAGTTGGCCCAGTTTGATTGGTATTAGCTATTAAGCCTTTGTAGAGCCCAAATTTAGTGGGTTTGAGAATCGCTAATTTTTTTATTTTTATTTTTTATGTCACGAGTATCCCCACCTTTCAGGTGGGATTAATCCCGTGGTCACACGCACCATCCCCTCGGAATGTCCTATGTGCAATAGGTTGAGTCGAGGGTCAATTGATACCTTCGTGGGGTTTCAAACACTTGACTGACTCTTCCTGAGAAACTTATCAAAGCTAAGCTTGTACTAGGCCAACTCCTTGGGGTTTGAGAATCGTGAACCTAATCTTACCTTGTGGGCTCAAAATAATGCCCTAACCCTCATTTTATTGGAGCCTAAAATATCTCAAGATTCAAAGCACCTCAAACTATACTGTATCCTTTGCTGTTTCTTCTTCAAAACTTTCTTAAAGTAACATTCTCTGGAGACATGATAGGACTGTCCTCTCATTTGAGCGCACCGACGTAGACGAATAACATATCAAGTTAAAATACATGAGCAATGATAAAATGACTCCCCTATGTGGCATACTCAATCGACTCTCTTGACGTGACATGTTTGACAATCGTAGATCTGTACTTATCAGGATACATAATTGCACATTTTCATAAAGTGCAGTCGTGTATCCCAAGGAAGAATATAGATCTACGATTCTAGCACACGTCATATCAAGGTGAGTCGATGTGGGGGAATCATTTTATCACGATTCTAATTATATTCTTGACAAAGTGTAAATTACACTTTGACCCCCTATAATTTGATATAATTCCAAGTTGACCCCTTATTATTTTGATAATTGAACTTACCTCTCCTTTCACTAACAATGTTAAAATTCAGATGTTATTTTACTATTTTACCCTTTTATTTTGTTTTTATTATTGCAAAAATATTTTTAAAATGATAATTAAAATTTCTTCCACCTAAGCATTCACATACTTAAGTATGAACCCATTTTTTGACAGGGATATTTTTGTTTATGAAGAAAAATAATATTTTTAAAAGGGTAAAATGGTCTTTTAAAAAATAAAAATCAATTTTAACTGTTTGGCTGACGGCAAGTAAATAGAAGTGGGGGTAAATGAGCTCCTTAGATAACTATAAGGGAGGTAAGTGAAATTACAAAAACTTAAGGGGGTCAACATGGAATTATGCCAAACTACAAGGGGGTCAAAGTGTAATTTACCCTAAAATCAACTCCCAGTATTTCTTTCTGGCATTAATCTCAGTGCACAGTAACCCCTTAAACAAAGGAAAAAAGATAAAAGATATAGAAAAAATAACTCTTAAACTTTAACATAAATCCATTAGATCATAAACAATAATTAATAAACAATAAACAATCCATCTCCTCCCCGTATTACCCAATAAAATAAATTAGCAGAAGATCCTTGTATTTAAACTGAAATTAAAAACTAAAAACACATACAACAACAAAAACAAAGAAAACACAGACACCAACCCATATCCCAAAACTACACCATCATCTCTAAGTATGCCCACATAGCTCCTCCAAAGCTTGTAAAAATAGCAAAAGAGCTACTTTTCAGTGAAAAAAGGAGACCCTTATCTACAATCTCCACCTTCCCTTATCACAAAGAAAACATCTTCCCAATTAAGAGAAAATAAAAATAAAAATAAGGTCTTCTAGATGATAGGAGGGGCAATAGAGCAATCATACCTTCCCTACATCTTCTTCTTTCCCTTCATCCTACTTTCTTTGGTGAACACACCTATAAATAAATGAAATATGATAGCTTTGATCTTCCCTCTCTTTGGAGGAATCCTTACTTGTTTTTGTTTTGGAGACTGAAACAGAACTTCTCTATTGGACATGGTTATGGGTTTTGTAGGCAAAATTGAAACTATAGGAAAGAAGAAACAAAAGTATGAGAAAAAACAAAGACAATAGAAATAGAAACAAATTTATGTGAAACAAGGAATTGAGAGATTGGACATGTATAGAAGAAAACAAAGGAGTAAAGAATATATGTTCTTTCTGGTTACCACTTGAAATGATCTTTTTTTGATTTATTTATATGTTCTTTCTGGTTACCACTTGAAATGATCTTTTTTTGATTTATTTATATGTTCTTTCTGGTTACCACTTGAAATGATCTTTTTTTGATTTATTTACTTTTCCTTTAAAGGTGAAAAGGACTTCATCTGATGTTCTATGATAGTTCGATCACTGTAGCAAAGGTGGTCAAAGTCAATAATGGTCTCTACTGTCAATTTAGTTCAATGGCCCATTATCCGGCCCACCAGAAAAATAAGGGTTAAGACCTTGAGCCCACAAATGTAGGCCGGGTTCTAAAATTCTTACTTCAATGCTAATAAAATTTGAGTTGAGCCGAGATTTAATAGTGCCTAGCACGGTTCGGCCCATTTACTATATCTTATAGACATATTTGCAATATGTATTATAGTTAGACACATAGTTTTGTTTTATTATTAGGATTTAACTAAAAGTAAAATAAATTGTTCAATTACAAATTTACTCTTATATATAACTATTAGTAGTTAAATAAGACACAAATTTCATATTTGATTTGATAATTTGCTCAAAGGCCCTCACCATGCCCCCCTCTCCCTACACAAATATTTTAGAAGTAATTTTTTCCATTAAAAATGTTGATTTCAATTTTTTTTTTTCTTGACCTGTTAACCAACTAACTATTCCAAAAGATCTATCTAATGAAGAAGGGGAAAGCTATGAATATAAGAGGGTCACGGGACTTAACTGGGATTTGACATACTCGAGAGTGAAGGAAAATATACACTTATCACTCCCCATCACTCATAAGAGGAACAGATTTGAACCCGTGACCTACACGAACTAAACATTTTGATACCATATTGACAATCATTTATCTCAAAAGATCGATCTGATGGAAAAGATGTAACTATGAATATAAAAGGGTCACAACTTGAATTAGGACATAATATATGAACACGTGACACCCAAGAGCGGAGGTAGATAACACATCACTCAACATGACTGAGTCTATTAGGGTCGGGGTAGGGCTTAAACTTAGGCTCAATAGGGATATAGTGCAAGCAGATCCCTAGTCTCCAAACCTAAACCCTGATTGATCCATCAACTGGAAAGCCCTAACTCGATACTTATGAATCTGTTGCCTAAAAAACCCATGTTTTGCTGACCGAACCAACTTCATTATAAAATCCGGTCCACCACCAATTTGGGTCTGCTTTTTAAACCACTTGAATCTGGATACATGGAGAGAAGATGTGAAAAATGGACACGTGGCAGCTTGAAAGAGATAATAGACGCTTCCATTGAAACATCTATAACTTTTGCTATCAAGTATTTTCTCTTACAAAAATATCTCTTTCAAAAAAGCACTTAAATAGATCAAATGGATGCTCTTGCAATTTGGAGGCTGAGAGAGACTTGAAATTTTGATTTTGAAGCTAATGAAGTAGTAAAAGCGGCTACTGTCGAAGTCAGTCACGATTTGATAATTTATTGGGTGGGGTTCCATTATGGTTTCAAAACTCGGTTTGTCATCTTGTCTCGTCGCTTCCATGGACAAGACTGAGTTGTCTTGGACGAGTCAACTTATGTCGGACAAATCTTTTTATCGATTTAGAATGATTGATTTATATATATCTAAATTAAAAGAATTATGATATTTTAATAAAATAAGTTAGATAAAAAGATGTTTTGTTATAAAATCATGTATAAATTTTAAAAAAATTAATTATTTTAATTAAAATATACAAATTCCTAATTTACACAATCAAAATTTCAAAATATCGTTGGAGACATTTCATTTATCTCATGAGATGATATGATTGTTGAGACACCTTGTGTAGTTGTTGAATGAGACTGAGATGACTTTGACAAGTCTCGGATGAGATTTAAAATCATGATTTCAATTCGATTAATTCAAATACATTATTAAAAATTTCATTAAAAAATCATGAACATTTTGGGTATAAACAAATGATATTTTTGGGTTTCTTACCAAAATTCACTATTTTCAACCTCCTTAAAAATCCTATCTTCTTCAGATTTGAATGGTGAAGAAAATTAAAATTTCAAGGTAAAAGGTACAAATATTATCATATTTCCTGAGTATTTGATAAATAATTGATTAATTCCTTAATTCATGGATTTAATCTCTTAGAGAATTCACGAATAGAATTAAAGACTGGAAATGGAGTGAATTATTGGGAAAACCTACTTCAACCCTCGACTAAGCCTCCATCAAACAAATGGTTGAGATGCTAGCAATTTTTGAAAAAATTGTACTAAAAGAAAAGTTATAACAATCCCTAAGAACTCTATTAGTTTCGAGGAAATATGTTTTTTAACCTTTTATCTCAATCGTTTATTTGATGGGGAGCCTCTTCCGCAATGAGCTAAGGATAAAAGAGTACGAAGTAGAAAGTGGTATGGGGGTGAACAAAAGACTTGTTACTCGCCTGTAAATGTGCCTGAAATCGACACAAAAATACCCAAACCGAACTTGGCTTGGTTCAGTTCGGTTACAACTTATATGATCTAGAATTGACTCAAACACATAAAATACTCGATACTTGTATTTGATAACCCTTACCAGTAAAATATTTAGATTTTGGGTTAAAAATATTTAGAAATATCTAATATAAGTTGCATATACTCTATTTTTAAATTTTTTTTCTAATGTAGTAAGATTTATATATTTATAAATTTGAACATTATATAGTTTACATTTATACTTTTATATAAATAAATCAAATTTTAAATTAAAATATTTTTAATTTTAATAATATAAGCCCGAATTTGTACCCAACCCGAATATATAACCCGTAAAACACCCAAAAAATCAGGTTTTGTTAGGATACGGGTATACCCTTTTTTACATTTATACGATAATTAATGGATCAGTTCCGATTTCATGTATATCCGACCTGTACCCGAAAAATCTAGTCCGATTCGGTTATGTTTAGGAGTTGAAAGTCACCTTTGCATCAAGATCCGCGGGTGGTTTTTGGGTTTATAGCTATCGTCTCTTTTTCATGCCACGTGTCAGATGAATGATTAAAAGACTTTTCTTAAGCTTTGCGGCAGCAATTGAGAACCACATGAGTTTTCTTTTATTAGCAATAATAAGATGCTATATTCGATTCCAAAGAATAAGAATTCTCGTTGAATTGGAATGCACGTGTCATTTAATTTATTTGTTCTACAATCTTAATTAATAATAATAATAATAATAATGAGTAGGGTTAGAATGACTGGGTGACATGACGTGGTGGCGTGTATGATTATAAATGTGTTTTACTCGTATTTGAGAAGAAACACATCTACGGGCATACACGAGCCATCATGTCAAAATGTTCCTGTGTGTCCCTCGTTGATTTATTTAGATTAATGTTAGAGTGACCTCAACGAGGGACACACGGGAACATTTTGACATGATGGCTCGTGTATGCCCATAGATTAATGAAGATTAATAAAGTAAGGGTCCCATGTAGAATTGAATAGTGTCTGCTTAGCATCTTTTAGGTGGAGATTATAACATATCGACCAATAACCAAGCAATTTATTTTATTTTATTTTATATAGTGTAATGATTTTCTAAGGCCTCCCTATGACACACGATCCCATCACATAACCATATATCATTTGCCTTGACATACACATAATAATAAATATTTTCTTGTGAGAAGTATTTAATGTCCAACGAAAACGTATCCCGTAGGCATTGTACATTGCAATAAGAGCTGAACACTGTTCTGGACTGCATCTCAAATATGAATTGTTGAAAAACAAATCTCATAAAAGAAAAAAATATTTAAAAAAAAAAAAATGAATGTAAAAGGTGTAGATGCTACTAAATCGAATGACATTTTATAAACATTTGGCCTTAACCCTCAATTTTATCAGATGCTAAATAGCCATCAAAGTACATTGTACCTTATTGATGGTTCAACTTGGTGATTGGATGATCCAATTAATTTGGTGTTGACTGTGTGCGACTGGGAATGCGAAGCGACAGCTAAAGTTACATGAAACTTGAACATCCATTTTGCGGCAATTGTAATTGAATCTTAAAATTAAAGGATTATGCCCGCATCCTTTACCAACCACAACATTAGGGCCGTCCAGAATTGGAAGGATTCCTCTTTCTTTTCAAGACTTCCTTAAAGTAACATTGATACTATAGGAATGTTCACTCATCTGAGATTTTGACCACTACTAGGGCACACCTGCTTAGAAGATGGCATGTCAAGTTATATTCTTGACAAAGTGAGTCTAACACCACCGTAAATATATCTCTCAAAGTGAAAAAAAAATGAGACTGATATTATACCAAAGTTTTGCCATCTTTCATGCAAAGCTCCTTAAAGTGTAGGGAGTTGAGGATGCTCAGCTTTTGAACTTTCTTTTTCAAGGCTCTGGTGTGAAAGAAATCTGACTACTAAACAAAAAGAAGAAAGAAAGAAAGAAAGAAAGAAAGAAAGGAAAATTACTTAAAGGAATCTGATGGGGGGATTTTTTTACTAAGTAGTCCTTAAGTTTTGTGCGATATCTTAGTGGTCAATTTAATAAATTTTTCTTTTTTTTTTAACAGTCATTAGATCTCATTTCCACATTTCTCACAATTGAATGTCCTAACTGTTCAAAGTCATTGTTTTCATCCAAAAAATTTGGATTTTTGGCATCTCAATTGAGTTTTGGATACTCCATTATGTCGAAAAGGATTTAAGAAGGAATAACACATAATGCCCTGAATTGCCAGCCACATTATGAAAGAATACCACGTATTCTTCTCTTATGCCAAATCACCTTCCTCCAATCTACTTTTCCTCTATTCTCAGTCAAAACACTGTAAGCACTTTTGGATGAGAATTTTTCGTTGGGTCTCCTCTTCCAAATAATTTTATCTTCCATAATCATTTTAGGAATAGACTGTGCTAATACAAGATCAATTACCCCTTGCATTCTTTCATTATGCGGGATTATTAGTCTCCATATTCCATTCTCAACAAGTTGGCTAATTGTTGTTTCCAAATTACTATCAAACTGATGGACTACCCTTGTCCCAAATCTGGATATTAAATACCGTCCCTCTATCCACATTTGAGTGGTTCGACCATCACCACCAACATATGTAAATTACCTACCACACTATCTCTTGACTTCAATATACTTTTCCATGCCCAAGATGATGCATTTTGTGTAGCTTGACATGTCCAAATATTAGTTCTTCCCACATACCAATTCCTCATCCAAGTCAACCACATACTGTTGTTCTCAATAAGAGACCAAAAAAGTTTCATCATCCCTACTTTGTTACTTTCCCTAAGGCGGCGAGTACCAAGACCTCTGGATTCAATAGGAGAGCAAACTTTGGTCCACTTCATAAAGTGAAAGGAACGTTCAAGAGAAGGACCCCTCCACAGAAAATTGTTTAACAAGTTTTCTAATTTTTTTTTAGAAAACTGATAGGAATGCTAAATGAGGCCTACCAATAAATTTGGAAACTTGGGAGAACTGATTTAATAAGTTCTAAACAACCAGCATAGGATAGAAAATGAGACTTCCAACCATCCATTCTTTTATGAATTTTGTCAATTAAAGGTTGGCACATTGTATGGGTTAAATGAGTAGAGAAAAAAGGTAACCCCAAATAAGTGATTTGAAATGAACCTTCCCTGACTCCTAGTTTTTCTAAGACTGGATCTTTTGGGTTACAAGAGTTACTGAAAAATAAATGACTTTTGCTTTCATTAACAAACAACCCAGATAGCAAATCAAAGGTGGAGAGGACATTCCCGAAGGATTGAAATTTTTTTTATCAAACAAGAAAAAATGTAAGTTAAATTACAAAAAATATTATTCTAAAAATGTGTAGTTTAATTAGAGGTTTTTTAATAATTAAAAAAAATCATTTATCGTGACAAATTTTAATTTCAAAATTGTTAAATTATCATATTTGGAATTAAAATGACTAATGAGGTGGAACGATAATTTGACAATTTTTATCTACTTTTTTGGTAATTTCCCTTTTTAAGTAATAGTTTAGGGTTTCCCAAAAGAGTGAAGCCCTATCTTGTATGCCATAGGGACAGGGGTACTTTACCAAAAGAGTGTCAACAAATCTTTCCACTTTGCCTCAAATAGCATTTGAAAATGACTAATAATTTTAAAAGACATGGTAAATCTCAAACCCTAAAATCTGACCACCAACTATAATTAAAGACCAAAATTCATAAACTTGTTACTTATAAACAACCAACGACAAACATCTCTTCATTCTCTATGGCGAGGGCTGAACATAAACCCATTTCAGTTTGCATTCTGTGGTATCTCTAGGCAAGTTCTTTTGAAATAAAAACAATTCTCAGTATTTCTTTCTGGTATTAATAACAGTGCACAGTAACCCCTTGAACAAAGGAAAACAAGATAAAAAGAAATAGAAAAACAACTCTTAAACTTTAACATAAATCCATTAGGTCATAAACAATAAACAATCTATCTCCTCCCCTTATTACCCAATAAAATTAATTAACAGAAGGTCCTTATATTTAAACTAAAATTAACAACTTAAAAACATTTATACAGATATAGGGGAAGAAGAGCAACAAGAAGAAAAAAGTTACACCAACCCATATCCCAAAACTAAACCATCGTCTCTAACTATGCCAACACAGCTCTTCCAAATCTTCTAAAAATAGCAAAAGAGTTACTTTTCCAGTTAAAAAAACAGAGACCCTTTCCTCCTGAAAACCCATAATATCCTCCACCTTTCCTTATCAGTGAGAAAACATCTTCCCAATTAAGAAAAAAAATATAGATCAGGTCATCTAGTTGTAGGTAGTAGGAGATGCAGTAGAGCAATCAAAGCTTCCCTTCATCATCTTCTTCTTCTTATATTTCTTCTTTCCCATCATCCTACTTTTCTTAGAGAACACACCCATGAATATATGAAATATGATAGCTTTGATCTTCCCTCTCTTTGGAGGAATCCTTACTTTTTCTTGTTTTGGAGATTGAAACCGAACTGCTCCATTAGACATTGTTGTGGGTTTTTTCAGCAAAATTGAAACTTTAGGAAAGAAGAAACAAAAGTATGAGAGAGGTTGTTCCCAAGGTCTTAGGTTCAAATCCTTTGAATCCTTTCTTATACTAATGTTAGCTGTTAACCACTAACCCCACCAGGGAAAAAAAAAATAGAGTATAAGGGAGAGGGAGTTCTGTGAAAGAAGAAAGTGAGAGGTTGGAAATCGAGAGATGAAAGTGATGGAAACGTTCTTGCGTGGCTAACGGAGTGAAGAACAGATGTCCCTTTTAGTTTCCACTTTATTTATTTATATTGATACGCTTTTTCTACGGCTGAGAACGGTAGAGAGTTCATTTTCAAGGAATCTCTTCCCATCTCAGCCGTTCGTTGGAAATAAGAAAATTCTCTTTTTATTCTTTAAAGGTTAAAAGAACCTTGTCAGTGTTTTCAAACTTGAAGGTCCACCTCTTATGATGATGGTTACAATCATTGTAAGTTAAAACCAAGGTGGTCAAAGTCGATGGTAAGAGTACTGTACGCGTCAACTGTCAATTAAGTTGACTTGGGAAAAATGTTTGGTTGAAAGAGAGAATGGCTGCTTCCATGGAACCATCTATTCGCATTATGACACGTGGATTTTTGTCCTTAATTCACATCCCTACTATTTCATCAATATTTGATATATCTCTTCAATAGCCACGTGTCATTGTGCAAAGGGGTTCCTTGAAGCGGAGGGAGCCCGCTTCAAAGCTTTTTCCAACTTTTGTTGTCTCGTATTTACCCTTATAAAAATGAGAGCGGATCCTCAATAATGTGTTTTCCCTAGAGTACCCAATAGTATTTTTTTAATTAGTAGAGATTAAAATCTTAAATTAAAAAAAAAAAAAAATCAGACAACTCAACTTTGAATGAATCATGGTGTAGATTAGAATTGGAAAACTAAAATTGAAAAAATTGAATTCTTTGAGTCCGATGAAAGCTTTGAAGATTGTGGTCCATGACTTTCAATTTTTTAATGAAACAGGTTTTGTGGCTATGTGACGTGACTATCCTTCAGTGTCTAATGTCACTACAGGGTATTGAGGAAAAACACACCACAGAGGATCCGCTCCCTAAAAAAAATGAACACTTTCAAAAAAACACTTAAGTAAAACAAATAGCTTCAATCTTTCATGAATTTGGGAATTGAGAGAGTCACTTAAGTAAAAACGACTAATGTCAAAGACTTATGTATAGTAACAGAGTTTGGATTTGTTAATTATTAGGTTGGATTTCAATTCGGTTAATTCAAATACATTAAAAAAAAAAAAACTCATAAGAAATCGTGAAAATTTTGGATACAGACAAATGATGTGTTTGGATTTCGTACAAAAACCCATCATCTTCAACCTCCTTAAAAATCATATCTTCTTCTAGATATTTGAATGATTAAGAAAATCAGAATTTTAGGTTAAAAAGTAAAAATATTATCATATTTCATGATTAATTGATAAATAATAGATTAATTTCTTAATTCATGGATTAATTACTTAGAGAATTTACTCATAGAAAGAGGTGGAAAGGGATTGATCTTATTAGGCAAACCCAACTCAACTCTCAGTTGAGGCTTTCCATCAACTAAACAATTGAGATGCTAGCGATTTTTGAAAAAAATTGTACGAAGAAAAACTATACCAATCCCTAAGAAATATGTACTAATCTCGAAGAAATCTGTTTTACATCTTTTCTCAACAGTTTATTGATGGGGAGCCTCCTCGACTGTTTGTTGAGGCTAGAAAAGTGTGAAGTAGAAAGTGAGGAATTTAGGAGTTGAAAGTCACGTTTACATCAAGATCTGTTGGTGTTTTTGGGATTATTGTTGCCGTCTCTTTTCACCACGTGTTAGATGTATGATTAAAAAGACTTTTCTTGGTGAATTGGATTTAACTACATTGAATAAGAATTTTCATTGAAATGGAATGCACGTGTTATTTAAATTATTTGTTTGACAATCATATATAATAAATTAATTATGGCGAATAATATAAGAGTTGTATGTCTAAAACTTTATAATAGTCTTGTATTGTAATATAAAGAATCATCATCAAGTAAGGGGTCCCGTTCTTAAGAAAAAATCATATAGATCAGGTCTTCTAGTTGTAGGTAGTAGGAGGTGCATTAGAGCAATCAAACCTTCCCTTCATCATCTTATATTTCTTCTTCTTTCCCATCTTCCTACTTTCCTTAGAGAACACACCCATGAATAAATGAAATATGATTGCTTTGATCTTCCCTCTCTTTGGAGGAATCCTTACTTTTTCTTGTTTTGGAGATTGAAACCAAACTGCTCCATTAGACATTGCTGTGGGTTTTGTCGGCAAAATTGAAACTTTAAGAAAGAAGTAACAAGAGTATGAGAGTGGTTGTTCCCAAGGTCTTGGGTTCAAACCCCTTGAACCCTTTCTTAAATTAATGTTAGTTGTTAACCACTAACCCCCACAAGAAAAGAAAAAAGCTTATGAGAAAGAGAGAGAGAGAGTTATGTGAAGAAGATAGTGAGAGGTTGGATAGAGATATGAAAGTGATGGAACTTTCTTGCGTTGCTAATGGCATGAAGAATAGATGTCCCTCATAGTTCCCACTTTATTTAAAGTTTAATTTATATAACTTTTTTACGGCTGTGAACGGTAGAGAGTTCATTTTCAAGGAATCTCTTCCCGTCTCAGCCGTTTGTTGGAAATAAGAATTTTCTCTTTTTTTTTTTTTTCTTTAAAGATGAAAAGTACCTCTATCAGATTTTTCAAACTTGAAGGCCCACCTCTTATGATGATGGTTCCATCATTGTAAATTGTAAACAAGGTGGTCAAAGTCGATGGTAAGAGTCCTGTACACTTCAACTGTCAATTAAGTTCACTTTGGAAAAATGTTTGGTTGAAAGAGAGAATAGCTGCTTCCATTGAGCCATCCCTACTTTTTCATCCATATTTGATATATTTCTTCAATAACCACGTGTCATAATGCAAAGGATTCCTTCAAAATTTTGGAGTGGATTGTCCACTTGGAAGTTTTTTCCAACTCGTATTTACCCTTATAAAAATAGGAGTGGACCCTCTATAATCATGATTTTTAAACTCGTCCGAGCCTGAGACATATCGTCCGAGTTAACTCGGTATCAAAGTTGAACGAGATTGACTCACAAAATCATTTTTTTGGCCGAGTTTTATGTCTCACGTTATATTTTTTTAGTTATCTCACGAGATGTCTCAAACGTATCGAAAAACTCGTCCGAGACGATGCGGTATCGGAGCTGGACGAGACGAGACGGGATACCATTTTAAAAACCATGTCTATAATGCGTTTTCCTCGAGTACCCTATAATAGTTTTTAATTAGTAGAGATTAAAATCTTGAAAAAAAAAATTAAACATATCAATTTTGTACGAATCATGGTGTAGATCAAAATTAGAGAAACAAAATTGAAAAAATAAAATTCTTCGAGTCCGATGAAGGCTTTGAAGATGGACGGTCCAAGACCTCCAATTTTTTAACAAACAGATTTTGTGGCTATGTGATGTGACTATCCTTTAGTCTCTAATATCACTACAGGGTGTTGTAGGAAAAACACACTATAGAGGATCCACTCCCTAAAAAAATATGAACACTTTCAAAAAAGCTCTTAAGTAAAACAAATAACTTCAATCTTTCATGAATTTTGGAATTGAGAGAGTCTTGAACTTTGATTTTGAAGCAAATGAAATAGTAAAAGCGACTAATGTATAGTAACAAAGTTTGAATTTGTTAAGTATTGGGTGGGATTTCAATTCAGTTAATTCAAATATAGTATAAAAAATTCATAAGAAATCGTGAAAATTTTAGGTACATACAAATGATGTGTTTGGATTTCATACAAAAATCCATCATCTTCAACCTCCTTAAAAATTATATCTTCTTCTTGATATTTGAATGGTAAATAAAATCAAAATTTTAAGGTAAAAAGTAAAAATAATATCATATTTCATGATTAATTGATAAATAAAAGATTAATTTCTTAATTCATGGATTGATTACTTAAAGAATTTATTGATGGAAAGAGGCGGAAAGGGAGTGAACTAGTAGGCAAACCCGGCTCAACTCTCGGTTGAGGCTCTCCATCAAATAAACGATTCAGATGCTAGCGATTTTCGAAGAAAATTATACTAAAAAAAACTATACCAATCCCTAAGAAATCTGTACTAATCTCGAAGAAATCTGTTTTACCTCTTTTCTCAACAATTTATTGATGGGGAACCTCCTCGACCATTTGTTGAGGCTAGACAAGTGTGAAGTAGAAAGTGGAGAATTTCGGAGTTGAAAGTCACGTTGGCATCAAGATCTGCTTGTGGTCTTCAGGATCGTCACTATCGTCTATTTTCATGTCACATGTCATATAGATAATGAATAAGCCTTTTCGTGAGCTTTGCGACAACAATTGAGAGCCACAAAGTTTTATATTATTAGTAGCTAACAAGATGCTATGTTCAATTCCTCTGTTGGTTAATTGGATTTAGCTGCATTATTGTATAAGAATTCTCGTTGAAATGGAATGCAAGTGTTATTAAATTATTTGTTTTATGTTCATAATAAATTAATTATTGCGAATAATATAAGAGTTGTATGTCAGTACTTTATATTTGGACAAAAATAGTCTTATAAATCATCATCAAGTAAGGTGTCCCGTTCTTATAGAATGAAATGGTGTCTAGGGCAGGAAATGAATTGAAACAAGTTTATTCGATATAGTGTCTGACATAGAAAAATTAATCTAAAAAATATTGAAAAATTATGATTAAAGAGTGTAACTGTTCTAAAACGTTCAAACACCAGAGATTTATAATTCCTAATAACTCTTTCTCTCTTTCTCTTTAACTCACCTTGGACTCTGAGCACTCTAGAATGAAATTTCCTAAGTGCAAGGTGGAATTCATTTACTTATTGAATTTTCTTTTTCCATAATCATTTTTTCAAGAAATTTTTATTTCCCTAAAAATGAATTCCTAATCAGATCCGAGAAACTTTTGCTTATCATATTCTCGAAATAGCCTCTTAATTTCATAATATCATTTTTATGTATGTTTTGGGGTGATTTAGATGTACCCATCAATGTTTTGGTGAATATTGAGATACTCCATATATTTTTAAAATGATGATACGCTTCTTAATCTTGGTCTTTTGTAAAAGACTATTGAAAATAAACTAAATGCTATCATTTCAACGCATTGTACAAAAAACTCCTTGATGTTTCTTATTTGAACAAAAGATTTTGAATATCTTAGGTATTGTTTTCTTTCATTCATTAGCAACCTTAAGATTGTATTTACTTTTCCAACCTTCAAACTTCAAGAACAAGATAAAATTATTCAACAAGTACATAAGACGATGAAATAATAACGAGTTTTAGAGACATGGATTGAAGATGAGATTGATTACATTAGTGGCCAAAGCATCCCTCTAAAAAGGGAGAGGTCTTGAGTTCAAGTCCCTTTATTAGCTATTCATAATAATTTATCCTTACTTACCTAGTGTAGACACCCCAATTTGAACGGTCCCCTTACTCGAAAATGCCCAAAAATATTAATTTTTCAAATAAGATTGGCCAACGGGCCTCAAAAATCCGAATCACTAAAACATAATATTTTATCAAATTGAGAGTCCTTAAGTCCCCCTAAAAGTCTAATGGGTCTACCAGAAAGACTTGGCTTACTCCACACCTTCCCCACCTTCACCGTTCCCCTCTCGAATCCGAAATGACCCTAAGCCTGCTTAAAGCTCATAAACCCTCGATTCACCAAAATTCATTTCTTACCTTATCTAACCTAACTTCATATCACCCAAACCCTAAAAACCATCAACCATTAAGCCACATCCTAAAATAAACCCTACCCAATATCAAATTACCTATAACCCTTCAAAAATCAAAGTTCAACACACAAAAGCCCATTAGTCATTATCCATATCAAATCCACATTCATAATTCATAACCCATAACCCACAAACTACTACCCACATTAACTAATCACCCTTTGATCATTAAGGGGGACATATGTCATCATCCCAACTCACCTCTCTCTAAACATCACCTCAGCCTATACCCTTCCCTAACTTACCACATCATCATTTCTCTAAACAAATTATCTACCCCCATCTCAAACCCATACCCTTCTCTAACCTACTCTCATCATTACTTACAAACCCATTTCTACAAATCAAACCCACACCTCTCATTTCTAATCAAACACTCTTACTTTCCAATCAACTCATCTAATCACCTCACCTCTCAATCCCTTTTGACACATGTCATCATCCCCTTAATCTTTTCAAAATCCAATCAACTAATCCCTTACACAACCTATTCTCTTAACCTAAACACATCACCTATTCAACCTACCTAACATTCAACCCACAAACCACTCCTTTACACTTTCATTCTTTTAAATCAAACACCCATTATCTCATCTCACTAAACACTCCACCAAAATGGATTGGGTAGGATCCAAATCATTTGGGTTAAAAATTATTCATTTACTCTCATTATACAACTATCTTCATTCTGACTTCAAATTTCATACCCTCATATTTAAAACCCATGTCATTCTCTACTTTTCTATCACTCCACCCCATTATATCCTTAAAATAACCTCCAAACACCTATAAATCCCCCTTTCCCTTCCAAAATGGGTATTCAATCCAAAGTTTAAAAAAATCTACACTCAACTCAACTTTCTACTCATTTCTTCTTTACTCTCTCACTTTATATATTCTAAAGAGTTACATTATCAAAAATTACTAAGGACTTAAGAAGATATAGAAGAAGAATGAATGAATGAATGAATAAAGGAAATGAGAACAAAATTATAGCTTCAAGGTGGGTCAAAATGAACACCCCCCTCTCTCTACCCTCTCTATATCTTTTTTCTACAACCTCCCTCACTTCTTTTATTTTTATTATTAAAAAAACTTAAGATGTAATTCTCCCCCTTTCCTATCTCTGGTAGAACAAACCTCGATTCGGTTGAAAATATAGGGGTTGTAACCACTTTTAAAACAAAATCGATTTAATCTTTCAAATTATTTTGAAGCACTCGGCATCCATGTTATTTTTGACTCATGATAATGGACCCGTAATTGAAGCCAACAATTTTAAAAATATGTTATTTCTAAGGCTAATGCCTATTCGGATCATCTCTATCGATGAGATAATCCTTATAAGTCAAAGTCGATAATAAATCCCTACTTAGAGTACAAATTATCGACACATGACACTTTGTTTTATTTTGTACTTTCATCCAAAAATAATAAAGTTGAATTGAAATTACCACCACTTAGTGGAGAGAAAATAATGTCTAACACCTTTTATTTTCTCCAATTGAACCGTTTACCTCAATCTCAAGTTAATTGGTACCTTATCTAAACGAGAGCCACTAAACGTAAAAAATGACACTTTTTTCTAAAAATATACATCGGGTGACCATTCACACCCTTTTACACATATGAATGATGGTGACTCCAAACCTTCGTAAAGTGATATTGAAAATTCAAGAAACATGTATTTACACCTGGTATATATGATTCATGGGGTATTGCACGTACCCGAGAAATTTGGGTGAGATATGATCTTCTAAGAGGTTAGTTGTCTTTGCCCCTACTACTCAAGCATAGAGGTCCAGAATCCCTTCCTGAGGGGTTTATCAAAGTTTGACTTGCCACTACTCCAACTCCTTAGGGTTGGTCAAAGAACTTAATTTGATAAAAATTTAATTGAAAAATTAAAAAAATTTAATTTTTTTATTTGTGTGTGTGTTATATATAGATTAAAGATGAGGACACTTAATTTAATTTTTCATTAATTTATAAAAGAAGACTAAGGCCAAGGGGGCATATTATTAGTGTCGAAACAATATAATATGGGAGTATCTAAAAAATTCATCAAAACATGAATGGGGTTACATCTAAATCACCCCAAACTTTTTCCATTGATCGGTTGGTAGGGTTGATGCCCACTTGACTTCTAGGCAGATAAAGTTCACATCGTGCTTTTCGTTTTCGAATCGTCGGCGTATCCGTCAACTTTAACAAAGTACATTGGTGAACAACTTTTCTTCTACATTGGGATTTGAAAGATTTTTCATTTGAAAAATCATTAATTCTGACTTTGTACGAGCCACGTGTCAGGTACATCACTGAACAGATCTTTTCTTGTGCTTCACGACAGCTTCCTAGGGAGTGACCAAAAGCCACAACCCCTATTTGTTTTCAAAATGACGAGTACATACACATTTTCCCTTGGTCTGCTATTATGGACTAAACGAAAATGACCTTAATGCCCTTATCATCATCATGAGCATTAGTTTTAAGACAAAATAATTATTTTTAAGTCATTTTCTATTACGAAGGTTAAGGGATATGTAATCAATTTGAAAACATCGGAATGTTTCAAATATTTAGGAGAATGTGCGGTGCCACACATCATGAAAAGAGGAGGGGTCTTCCAAAATTTTGAAGCGAGTTACTCCTTCAAAAGTTTTTTTTTTTACTTTTCTAAGAACCATTTCAAAGATACTTCGGTTAAAATATGAGTGCACGTGATATTTAATTTATTTTTGCTAGAGTGCGGATCTTATGCACTCAGTGTGGAGGGTTGGGTTAAAAATATCCCCTCCCCCCAAATACATGACATGTAAGTTATAATTCAAAAAAAATTCAAAAAAGAGATATTTTAAGTACTAATTCCTTAGATTATGACTTACATGGCATATATTTTGGTGTAAGAGGAGGTTTTCAATCCTCCACCATAAGTGTACACGATCTAAATTGAGACCTAAAATAATTGATCCGGGTTACAAGTAAAATCCCTAGCCAAGTACCAAGCATGTGCCCAACCTACAACTTTAATTCATGGGTGGCTATAGACCAGGTTCACTAAAGTCATATTTAATAAGTGAATAACATAAAAATCTTTATTAATTTTTTTAATTTTTGCAATACATACAAAAGTTTTATTAGTCCCTTAAGGCACCCATTCACCTATCTATCATTTGCACAAATATATTCACAAATAAAAATAAAATTATAAAATATAATGTACATAATAACAATAAAAATTGAGATATACCTTTCTCCAATTTTGTTGTTTTTTTCCCCTTCAAAATTTCCATCGATGAGCCTATATTGAGTTATTTTTTCAATCTTATATCAATCCTTTAGGTTTATGCAGTATTCCGCCATTTTTTGTGTTACTCAACTTTGATAATCATCTACTGCACGTTTACCTTTCCTAAATATTGATTACAAAATTATTGTAATCTTGAGATGATGCATGTATGATTTTAATCAAATGCTTATATATACTACATCAAAACTCGTGAAAAATGATGGCCCAAGTCCGTTGTTTTTCGTTAAAAACAACTGATTTGGCCGTCACAATGACATTCATTAAAAATGGAGTTGTTTTTCATGAAAGACAATCTTGGGCAGTAGGGAGAGTGTCACTAAAAACAACGGTTTTAGTATGTTGTAAATAATGACAGACAAAGGCAGTCTTTTAATACGTTGTTAATAACGACAGAGAGATTCTATTTGCACACCAAAGTTTACTTACAATGAACCAATCCAATATAGATTGAGATTTTTACGAAAACATGCAAGACTTTTGTTCTAATTAGGATTTCGGTTCATTGTTCATTTTAATTCCCTAAACATGCACATGATACACTGTTCAAATTTTCGTAGATATTAAAAGCGATCAACTTTTGAGTTAGTAGAAGCGTAAAAAGTGAATAGTGTACCGTGTGTGTGTTGGGAATTAAAATGAACAGTGTACCAAAATAGGAATTTCGGCATAATGCACGATTTGGAGATTCACCCATACATATTGTTATGCAATAAGTAAAAATTGGTGTGTTAATAGAATTTCTCAAAATATTATTATCCCAAAGATTTACCAGCACATCCAACACTATATAATAATAAAACCATTTGGAATCACCGTCAATAGCATGATCTCGAAGAATTGGGGTCAACTAACTGAATAATAGGTTCAAATAGGTACACCGGTCAATGGGGCTTGATGATAGTACATACCTCTACTGATTTTTTATGGAATCCCTTTCTTCCTGTGTACTATCGAAGTCATAGTTGTAGAGAAAAAGTAACTCAAAATCAAATATGATAGATGTGCTTCGTAAAAAATCGAAAATATTAAAGGCATTACATAGAGAATGTATTGACATCCACTCCAACATAGTTGTCAAAGGTAGGGCTGTCAACAGATGCTTATCGGTTCGGATACAGTAATATCCGAATCCGAATATGAAAATTTTATCTGATATCCAAATTTGAATTCGAATCCGATGGATTTTCTAAAACTCTATCCAAATTCGAATCGGATTATCTTATCGGATATCGAATAATATCTGATTAGAATTCGAATAATTTGTACATATAAAAAACATAATTTTTCCTTATCCAATTGGTTTTTCATTATTAAAAAAATTATTCTATATTCTATTATTTATATAATAAATAAAATATATTATATTATTTATATAACAAATTAATCAAACAAAATAATATATAGCACATATTATTTCGAATCAGAAATTATCGGATTCGAAATGTTAATATCCGAATCCGTATCCGAGAAGGATTCAAATATATAAAACTATCCGAATTCGAATCGGATTTGAATTTTCGACTATCCATTGACACCCCTAGTCAAAGGCATGTAACCATGGATACCTAACTAAAGTGAAAAGCAGAGAAGAGATGAGCTGGACTAACAATAAAGTCAGTCCATACCTTCAATTTGGATCAATATAACATGTAGCATGAATATTATGTATGAGATTCATCCATTAAAAGATTAGCTAATTATTTTTCACAACAACAGAATTAATTAGCAAAAGGGATAATTATTTCATAGCAAATATATAAATAAATTAGACAAAAAGAAATAAAACAAAATAGCTTGAATTGCCTTTAGAATGAGTTGGAAAATAGTGTCTTAGGATTGATATGCATCCCACACCATGAACTAGACTTCATCTATATGCATTTATACACTTCGAAGAATTGTCCAATAACTTCGGATTTAAAATTGGCATCAACAGCCTGAAGTACTAAATAATCCATTTAAGCATATTAGACACTTATGAAGAAATTGAGCATATCAGAAGTAAGAAAATGTATACCAATTTGTTAAGACCTAATTTCCAAGCATGTGCTTTACTACTTCAATCTATATTCTCACCTTTTAGAGTCTTTGTTTCACCAAAGCGCTCTGGCCTAGTGCAAGTTCGTAGTCTAACTGATGTACATAACATCCTTACATCGCGAGTTTTCATTAAAAACTCATCTATCGTTGGCCCTATCTTTTGCTGAAAACTTATTTTTTATTTGCTGTTATGAACAAGACCAATGTAACAGAACATACAAAAACAATGAAAAGGAATGACAAAATGCACTGAGAATGTATATTGAGTAACCAAATATCCTAATGCCATTTTTTCTCAAATAAAATGATAATCAATCTTAATGTGTTTTGTACAAGCATGAAACATCGGATTGATTGTGAGATGGAGAGCTGAGATATTGTCACAAAAAAGTGTCGGAGGCTGATCTAAATAAAGACCAATGCCCCACAAAAGAAATGTGAGCCATGTAATTTCAGCAGTTGTAGAAGCCAAGGCCCTATATTCAGCTTTTGCGCTTGATTGTGAGACCATAGACTGCTTTTTGGCACTCCAAGATATACAATACTACAGTAAAATAGGGCTATAGCGACGGCCGTGACCGTCGCCATAGGGGGAAATACCGTCGCAAAACACATGTAGCGACGGCCAGGGAGGCCGTCGTTGGTCGTCGCTAATAGTCCCATCGCTATATGCTATATCGACGGCCAACTATTACGTCGTTATATACATGACTTATAGCGACAGCCGCTATTGGCCGTCGCTATAGGGTATCGTTTTTAAAAAAAAAAAAACAAATTTACTCTTTAGCTGCGCTTTTGGCCGTCTTTGTAGAGGTTTCTGAAGAAAAATTTTTTTTAATTACACCAGCCCCCTCATGTATTGTAGAATATTGGAGATACCCCTACGTTTTGAAATTCATGACCATGACCCCAATTATCAATATGAAAAGACCCAAATGCGCACTCTACTAGAGCTCATTGTGTTATTATTACCAGATTATGATACAAGATGAACTACTAATTTTACTTTTATATTACAAAAATGAATGGACATGGAGTAATTATAACTAATTAGTTGCCTTTGTTGAGGTCTTGATAGGATATGAAGCATCCGTGGCTATACCACATATTCCCTCTTCATCGACTATGCCGCGCTGCAATCTTATGTAACCGTCCCCATGAGTTCTTCACTATCCAATACTTGATCGCCACCCCATGATCTAGTTCTTTGCCACAATCTCCCATGAATACGCCATGTGATCATAGTCCAGTCAATTCATGCATATAAATTAAATTCAAAAGATTGAGGCCATACCCTCTTGAGCTAAATTTTTAGGCTGTTTAGATAAATGGGCCAAGATTGGTCTTTAGAATTAACAACAAAAAGGTCAGACTCTGACCCTTATTGATGGGCTAGAATGGCCTTACATCTAGTCCAAACTTGGCCCATTAACACCCTTAGATAGGCTAAAATGATACAAATCAAACCAATATACCAAGACATTAATGCTATAATGGTGTAGAAATTACACTACTGTGATAATTTTATAGATAGTTAAAGAGAGCTTCTATTGCCACACAACTTTTGCTAACACCACCCTAAATATGTGTTAGTCATTGGTGATTTACTCATGAATGATTGTTTGTGACGTTAAAACGCCTTAAGCCATTTGAGCTGGCTGAGTTTCTAATGGGTCTGACCTGTTAATCACTTCCTGTTGATTCCTAAGGAAATTCACATTGGCTAGAGTCAATGGACTTAAAGGGATATTCACACGCTTCAACCACCAATTGATGTCCCAATGATCACAAACATGAAAAAAAAATGCAAATACTGATAAAACCATAACTATAGAACTACAAAAACCCTTGAAGAAGTATTCAAATTTTAAAACCCACTCTCCTTCCTTGGTTTGAAGATACATGTAAGTGTAATAAAGATGATTAAATCTAGGTATGGCAAAACAAAACAACAATAAAAGAAAAACATAGAAAATAGATCTCATCACACTATCAAACAAATAAATAATTAATAATTAAAAAAATTCTCTCTTATCAGTACGTACTTGTCGACAATAAATTTCAACGGATCTACCTCGAGATCCGCGAAAAATAATCGCAAATGATTTTATTGATTTTTTTGATGAAATGTGGATACAGATCTCAGTGTTTCCTCTGATTAACAGTCAAATACAAAAATAGTGATGATGACGTATGTAGCTTTTCTTCTCTCCGAGCTTCGTGCTTTATCGACTGAGAAGGATGCTTTGACGTTGGCTTTACTTTGTGCTTGATCTTCTGTAGAGGCTTCTGTAGATATTCTTCTCTCCGGGCTTCGCGCTTTATCGGCTGAGAAAGTTTTCTTGACTTCCGGAGAAGAGCTTTATGCTTGATCTTCTCTTTAATCGGAGTCCGGATCTCTGAAGAACTTTTGCTTTGTCTCTGGAGGAGGGCTTGAGAGCTTCTTCTTCTCTAGAGGGAGAGCTTCTGTCTTCTGAGAGAAAGTGATCCCGATCCCCTCTCAATGAGAGAAGCTCTTGAATTTATAGACTTAAAGGTAATTTAGCTTTCCAATTATACCCCAACTTAAAGAGGTTTAATTGATTTGTTTAAAAGACTAAATTTGTCCAAATCCTATTTTAAGGATTCTATGGATCATTATTGGGCCAAACTTATTTATTTGGATATAAGGCCCAATACTTAATGTGTGGATCACTTGATTTTTATATAGATCATGGGCCTTATCTGCGAAAGTCCAAAATCCAAGCTTGTAAGAGGCACGTTTTCCATTTAATGGACTCAATTTGGATTTGAGACCCATTATAAAATTAGGGATTTTTATTTATAAAATTTGTAAAGGCCTCCTCAAAATTTTGGTGCCTACAAATGCCCCCTCAAGGATGCATCATCGAATGCGAGGCTGAGGATGAGGTATCCTTGATTATGTCGGCCGACACGTGAAAGCTTTGAGTTTACAAGGATTTACCACGTGTCTTTGGAACCTTGTAGTAGGCTTTTTTTTTTTTTTTTTTTTTTAAACTAAAGGATGGGTGATCCTTGAGAACAATTTATCCCACATGAAGATGCATAACCCCAGTATACTTACCTTTCCCGTAGTTGAAATACATGAGATTAAATTCATGTGTTTGGTACATGCATATACTAGAAGATAGTATCGGTACTTCATCAAAAGCACTTAGAAATAATTGTTGGGTTGCTTGGCTCTGAACCCCTCCTAGCTTCAACATTAAAAAATTTGCGCGAGTATTTCCTGTGAGGATCTTGCTGATGGAGACTAAAATAAAATTGATCATGATACACAATAATCATTGATCAAGGTATTTCTCACTTAAACTCCTTCCTATGCAAACCAATGGCTCATGTATTGGCTTTAGAGGCCCACATATTCAGGCCCACTGCTTTTTTTTTTATTTTTTATAAGCAACCAAAAGACTCAAGCCCATTAAATAATTTTTTTGGGCCTAGAATCATTACACCCAAAGTTAATTATGTGAGAAGCATAGGATCATATCTCCTTGTCATCATCTTCAACACTTGAACAAAACTTAAATTGGAGAATCTAACTTAAAAGCTCTCTGTTGTGGTTCAAAGGCATGTAAATCATCCGGTAATGGCTTAGAGATCCAAAAATTTCAGCTCTCAAAAGAAAAAATTAACATTGGGGGTTAGATTAGATGGTGAAATCAAGTTTTTCACCTTCTAGAAATTCCAATGGCTGGATTGGAGTGGCAATTGTTTTTGGTGGTTGAACCAAAAGGTTTTTTTTTTTTTTCGTTGAGGAAATGATAATCAATGGCTGAATCAAAATCTTGAGAATGAATTTGGATTGAAGGATCGAAGGATTTGGTCAATCGTCAAACGTTTGTGTTTGAATCAACTAACTAGAATTTTGGGATGATCTCAAGAGCTCCTTTGAGTTGCATCTGAGTCACCTCAGATTTAATTGGGCCGAGTTAAATGGGTAGCAATGGACCCGATTTGTTGATTGTTGGCTCAAAAAATTTAGTAAGATAAGAAATCTTACAAATTGGTAAGGCTAGTCTCACCCATAAGAAAAGTCCGAATCAGACTCATTCAGTTTTTTTTTTTTCGTCTCCAAACACGCAAGACGGGTTCAAGAAGGACTCTTCCTTCTATAAGTCAATCGAATCAATTCGGTGAAGATCTTTCAATCCTCTTCAAACACTAATAGCCGATTTCAAGGAGGATTCATCTCCTATGAATAGAGCACACGGCTGTTATAGAAGGTTCATCGTCTACTGTTCGTCTCGTCCTCTTTTTTCTTCTTTGCAGATTTTGATGAGGGAACATCAAAGGGGGCAGTAACAACTACCTTTTTCGGAAGATTTCTTGCTAGGTTTACCCATCTTAGGAATCTTATTTGATGTACAAAGAAATTTATAAGAAGGGAAAGAACATCAAAATCAGGTTTGCTCTTGGGGACTGAAACAGGGTCATTCTTTACAGTCTCATCGTTAGAAACTTCTTCAACGTGGCAACAACAACATTGGATCTATTCTTTTCTTCCTCAAAATCAGAATTATTGGAAGAATTTGAGCGGCGCAAAGCGATTTTTTTTTTTTTCAATCGTTCGTCAAAACAGAGGTTGGGCTGGTTTCTTTTTGGTAGCAACCACAGTCAGCAGGTATTTCCTCTTTCCTCTTTCTTTTCTTTCTCTTTAAATTTTTTTTTATTTACCAAAACAGAGTCTGCATCTTGTATTCACAATGCAACACATACATGTACGCATAGCTCCCATCACACCCACTGATACGCAGATGTATATGTACATGCTGCTAGATCTTTTTTTTTAAAGAGAAAAAAAAAAAATAAATAAATCAGGAACTCAAACATATCATATGTGATATTGATATAAGTTAGTCAAAAGAGTTTTGACATTGAGACTTCTAGGATGTTGGTCACTAGAATGGCGATTGAAAATAACATTCAACCTCTTTTTCATCAATTTATTCACCAACAAATACTTGAACATTGTGCATCACAGTCCAATCTAATGTTGAAATTTCTTTATGATTTATCTTTTTCTTACAGATCCAAGACTATCAATAGCATTGATATAAAAATTTGATTCTTTTGAACCGATTGCAACTCGACTACAGCTTTGAAACCAAAGGAAGGTATGAATCTTAATCATTCTTCCCATATATTTTCTTTGAACTTTGTCATCCTCGCATTTCCTTTCTTATTAATTGTAACCAGAATTACAAATTGAGAACTTATAACCCTTATCAGTCAACCTTTAAAACATTTATCTGTTAGTTTGCTTAGCGGTGACCACTGTTGAATTGTTAAAAGTATTGCTTGATAAACGGTGTACACGTAGAAGAACCATGCGACGACCCATTTGTCCAGCTAGTTGGCTGACCTCTAAAGCAACTTTTTTATCAGTAATGCTTAGGAGGGGATGACGTCAACTGGCTTGCAGAATTATGGGACACAAGATTTATGCACGTAGAAGATCCATGCGACGAACCATTTGTCCAGCTAGTTGACTAACCTCTAAAGCAACTGTTTATCAGTAACGCTTAGGAGTGGATGACGTCAACTGGCTGACAAACGTCAACTGGCTAAAAGAAACACGGTACGCAAGCTTTATGAATGTAGAAGATCCATGCGACGACCCATTTGTCCAGCTAGTTGGCTGACCTTTAAAGCAACTGTTTATCAGTAATGCTTAGGAGGGGATGACGTCAACTGGCTGACAAACGTCAACTGGCTTGCAGAATTATGGGACACAAGATTTATGCACGTAGAAGATCCATGCGACGAACCATTTGTCCAGTTAGTTGACTAACCTCTAAAGCAACTGTTTATCAGTAACGCTTAGGAGTGGATGACGTCAACTGGCTGACAAACGTCAACTGGCTAAAAGAAACACGGTACGCAAGCTTTATGAGTGTAGAAGATCCATGCGACGACCCATTTGTCCAGCTAGTTGGTTGACCTCTAAAGCAACTGTTTATCAGTAACGCTTAGGAGGGGATGACGTCAACTGGCTGACAAACGTCAACTGGTTAAAAGAATCGCGGTACGCAAGCTTTATGCACGTAGAAGATCCATGCGACGAACTATTTGTCCAGCTAGTTGGTTGACCTCTAAAGCAACTGTTTATCAGTAATGCTTAGGAGCGGATGACGTCAACTGGCTGACAAACGTCAACTGGTTAAAAGAATCACGATACGCAAGCTTTATGCACATAGAAGATCCATGCGACGAACCATTTGTCCAATTAGTTGACTAACCTCTAAAGCAACTGTTCATCAGTAATGCTTAGGAGTGGATGACGTCAACTGACTGACAAACGTCAACTGGCTAAAAGAATCGCGGTACGCAAGCTTTATGAATGTAGAAGATCCATGCGACGACCCATTTGTCCAGTTAGTTGGTTGACCTCTAAAGCAACTGTTCATCAGTAATGCTTAGGAGTGGATGACGTCAACTGACTGACAAACGTCAACTGGCTAAAAGAATCGCGGTACGCAAGCTTTATGAATGTAGAAGATCCATGCGACGACCCATTTGTCCAGCTAGTTGGTTGACCTCTAAAGCAACTGTTTATCAGTAATGCTTAGGAGTGGATGACGTCAATTAGTTGACAAACGTCAACTGGTTAGCAGCGTCACAACGTCAATTGGCTGACAAACGTCAACTGGTTAGAAAAACCATGCGACGAATCATTTGTCCAGTCGGTTGGCCAATCTTTAAAACAGTTGTTTATCAGTAATGGTTAAGAGTACACAACGTCGACTGACTAGCGGCATCATAACGTCAATTGGCTGACAAACGTTAACTGGTTAGAAAACCATGCGACGAATCATTTGTCCAGCCGGTTGGCTAATCTTTAAAATCAGAGCATTATTGAGCATGATGATTTTTTTTTTTTACTCATACTCTTATGTATCTCTAATCAATGTGACCTTAATACTTAATGGGACATAACACTTTTTTTTTTAATAAATGTATTCGGTCTTCCCCCCCCCCCCTTTTTTTTAGAGATGGCTAGAGACATTATTTCCAAAGGTTTAAAGAATAAGAACCATTCCAAACGGAACTTACCGCGTGAAGGCTGGGTAGATGATCCTGCAGATCCTTCTCAAAAGGGAAAATGGCTTTGTTTTCCCCATGTTATGATAACCGATCGTTCAAGAAGAGGGAACATTTCATCTGTGGAGCTAAAGCTTGTTGTGCACACACCGATGACTGGTCCTTTGCAAGCACAAGATACAGAAAGGGACACATCACTTGATATGACAGTTTTAAATGAGTATCCTCCAACAGCTGACTTACTCCCTGGAGATGAGATTGGTACAGAGCGTCAGCCATCTTTATGTCATCCTCCACATCATGACCAAACTCGTAATTGTCCACAAGCTGTTTTGGCACAGAAAATCATGCAACGTTTCACTCGATGGGGTTCAGATATTGAACCTCGAGGCGACATTCGATATCTTAGTGGTTTTTGGGACTGGAGCTTGGATGTGAGCCATAAACTACAAAGCCAAAAGTCGACAACTTTCCTTAGTGAAGCTATATTTGCAGCTAGTAAGGAGTACAGTCGTCCTAATGGCATGTATCGAGCTTTATGTGAGTTTTGGTGTCCCGAGACTAACACTTTTGTTACGGGTCGTGGGGAAGTTGGCATTTCTTTATGGGAAATGCAGAAGATTTCTGGGCTTTCTATCACGGGTGAGTATTATGAAGAGGTGGTGCCTAGTTTTGATGAACTCATGGGTTGCAACGGTGTTCTAGGTCTTCCTCTTTCTTGCCAGTATCTATTTAAGGCGTACGCTTTACTGATTTTTGAGAAGGGGAGTGACTGTGTTAGTCACAGTGAATGGCTTGATTTCTGGTACACTAAAGTTGAACGGATTTCTAATCCTCGTCTGACAGTAGAGTATAAAGAGAGAGCAAAATCATTTTACTTTGATCGTAGTGGCTGTCAGCATCCTAGAACAAAATTACGAAGACCTTTTTCTTCTCGAGTTACTTTGGCTAAAGGAGGTCGTAAAGAGGGAGAAAATCCATTTATCAGGCTCGGTTTTCCTGCAAATCAGAATGTTGAAGATGAAGCTATGACAGCTGCATACCTCTCCTTGTGGTTGTGTCGTTTCGTTCTCCCCTGTGAGAATGGTGATCTTATTCGTCCAGGCACTTTCAAGGTAGCAGCATTGATGGCCCGAGGTACTACGTTCAGCTTGGTACCTCCACTTCTGTGTTGTTTATACAAAGGTCTAACTCAGACCTATTGGGGTATGAAAACACAGAAAGTTGTAGGTGCCTCCACGAGTTATTGTCCCCTTCATTACTTGTTTGGGTGGGTTGGACTTCATTTTCCTCGGGGAGTATTTGGTAGCATTGATGCTGACTTTGGACCTCCGTATCTGGTTCGCACAGCTGGTGTTTCCAACTCATACTTTTATTGGGAAGATAATGCTAAAGATGCAAGGAATCTGATAAGAACCATGGATTCTAGTGATTTTAAATGGTATCCGGAAGAGATTTGGCCGCCAAAAGGTCATAGAAGGATGCGGACTGATGATGGTGATGATCCTTCTGAAATTCAAGCTTTCATGATAAGCTGTCGTCCTGGATTTGTTATGTTTCGATATGGTGATGTTTACGAGGTGGAAATGTATAGCCCTCACAGGTTTGCTCGTCAACAAGGCTTTCGTCAACGTATCCCTGGAACTCCGATTCCTTTCACAAGATCCGTTGATGGGATAGAGTTATACAGTTTATGGTTGTCTTTGACTCAGACCAAAAGTCGAGTCAATTTTTTTATTCCTCCAAAAGTGCAAGACATGAACCGGCAATTTGATAAGAGTTATAGGGATTGGTGGGTTCAAGATGTACTACCTCATTTGGATGCCCTTGATTTTCGTCTTCTTGAAGATAGCGTCTCCGTTCCGAACTTTAATTTTGATGAAAGAAAGGGGTTTGAAGATCGTGAGGCACGTCGTGCTTTGCTTGTCACACAAAAACCTTCTCGAAAAAGAAGAATAGAACACACTAGCATTGATGATACGCAAAATGTCATTGCAGAACGTAGATTGAAATTGCGTTTCAAAAAAAAACTGCCGACTCCAACGACTACTCGAACAGAACAGGCCAACATTCTTGGGGTAGATGTAGAACAAGTTGTTCATAAATCAAGTCCCGTTAGTTCTTTGAAGCCTGTTGTTCAGACTAAGCCTAAAGATACGAGTGTGACTCCGGATAGGCAAGAAGCTGAAGCTGAGAATGATGTGTCTCCTAGGAAAGGTAATTTTACACACTTTTTTCCTTTCTTAGAAATTTCATGTTTTTTTTTTTTTTTTTTTTTTTTAAATCTTTTGTGATTTAATTGTTCTCGCAGAATCATCAACCAATATACACTTCATTGCCGATTTGTTTGCCTCAGAAGATTTTCCAGCCCTCCCTGTTTTCTCGGGTATGGGAGATGTTTGGAATGTCAGTCATCTTAGTAGAGGGCTTTCAAAATTGATTGATACTGAAGACCCCTCAAAGAGTGATGGGGACGAAGTTTCTTCATGTCCTCGTCAAAATTCTCATGGCATTTCATCAACTTCAACTACACATACGGCTCCTACCGCATTGGCTTTACCTATTTCTAATAAGTTGGTTGATTCATCTGTGATTGTTCCGAAGTCACGTGGAATGCTTACTATTTCTACCCAAACTCGACAAGCTTCTTTACATGATAGTGACATCGACTTATGCGTTCAACAAGCATTACATAGAGCTCGTGATGAATTTCTTCGATCTAGGGTTGAGTTGATGCTCAATATTGGCTTTTCCAACCTAAGAGAATGGCAATCACTTCATATGCCGGCCATCATCTCTTCTCTCAAGAATGCTTTCAGAACTGATCCTATGCCTTTTGCTAACTTCTTCGAATCACTTATAACTGGAGTAGAAGCGTATCTTTCAAGACGAGAGAAGGCTTTATCATCTTTGTCAGCAGATGATAGGGATCTTCAGCTATCTGTCTTAGATCAGGAAGCTCAACTAAAACGTCAATCAGTGGATAGTTTACGTACGCAACTGACTGAAGTTAAAGATAAAGAAGTTGAACTGACTAAACGAGAAGTTGAGATAGAAATCGAGTTGACTCAAATCAGAGAAATGCTACCACAAGTCGCTGCTTCTAAAGAATCTCTTAATACTCAAGTTCAGGAAGAGGAGGAGGCTCTACTTACTGTTGAAGCGGAGTGTACTCGCTTATCTAATGCTCCAATCATTGATGATGATGAAATAGCTGCTTGCGAAGCCGAGAGAGAGTCTTTGAAGAAGAAGTTTTGGAACCTTACTTCTTTATATTAAGTTTTATTTATTTATTTATTTTTTACTGTATAGGACTTAGGAAATTATATCATTGTTCACTTCATTTGAAATTAATAAAATTCCCCATTTTCCTTATACGAGTATATCTTTTTTTTTTGATGTGGTTGAACCTGAAGTAACTTTACAGGCTGCCTACGTACCCAAAAACGGGATCAAACCATAACGTAGTTCAGATGGATGCTCTAAGTTTTGCCTAGATCGCCCTCTCGGGTTTTCAATCTAGCGAGCTCAATTCTTTTTTTTTTTTTTTTTTTTCACAGTTTTAACTCATGCGGGTCAGGAGTATCATGTAGTTTAAGCTCGAACGATAATGAGTATTGCTAAACAGTTTAGGTTCGTGCCGAAGAGCATTGTCAAACAGTTTAGGCTCGTGCTGGGGAGCGTTGTCAAACAGTTTAGGCTCGTGCTGGGGAGCATTGTCAAACAGTTTAGGCTCGTGCTGGGGAGCGTTGTCAAACAGTTTAGGCTCGTGCTGGGGAGCGTTGTCAAACAGTTTAGGCTCGTGCTGGGGAGCATTGTCTTTCAAGCATAGTATCGTTTGAGAAATTTCCCGTTGATCGGACCAAGACGTAATCCTTCTGGTGTTACAAGAAGATATGCACCATTAGTGTATACTTCTTTCACTACATGAGGCCCATCCCATTTTGGATCAAACTTCTTTCCAGAACGGTGTGAGAGGATGATTGGTCGTTGTACAGCGAGAACTAAGTCGCCAACTTGAAAAGAACGTGGTCGAACTTTCTTATTGAATGCACGTGACAGCCGGGCTTGGTAACATTCTAGCCGTTGTTGTGCCTCCAATCTTTTTTCGTCCAATGCTTCAAGTTCAGCCAGACGTAACTTAGCATTCTCATCGCAGGTCAAACCTTCTTGGATTGCAATTCTTAATGAAGGTATCTGACATTCCAAAGGGAGAACAGCTTCAACTCCATAAACCAATGAGTAAGGTGTGGCTTGTGTGGAGGTGCGGTATGAGGTTCTGTATGCCCATAATGCTTCTCCAATTCGTTCGTGCCAATCTTTTTTCGATTTTGAAACAACCTTCTCAAGAAGCTTGCAGAGAGTTTTGTTGAAGGCTTCAGCGAGTCCATTTGCTGCGGCGTTGTACATTGTAGAACATCTCTGCTTAATGTTAAACTTCAGGCAGAATTGATCCATCAGCGCATTGCTAAAAGATTTCCCATTATCTGTCATGATATATCGTGGAATGCCGTAACGGAAGACGATATTACTTTTGATGAAGTCAACTACCGTTTCTTTCTTGACCTCTCGAAGGGGAACTGCTTCTGCCCACTTAGAAAAGTAATCTGTTGCGGCGAGGATATAGAGATGTTGCCTTGAAGATTTTGGGAGTGGTCCAACGACATCAAGTCCCCACCCGTCAAAGGGCCAAGATGCGATTGTAGGATGCAATGGCTCCGGTGGTTGACGAATGTAATCTCCATGAAATTGACAAGCTTTACACCTCTTCGCATGGTTTAAAGAATCTTTCACCATAGTTGGCCAGTAAAATCCCATCCTCTTCAGACTGTGATGGAGTTTCGGCCCTGACTGATGTGAACCGCACACTCCAGAGTGTGCTTCTTCTAAAGCATCTCGGATTTCATCATCTCCGAGACATCTCATTAAGATATCGTCGAAAGAGCGACGGTATAACTTATCGTTGAAATATAAAAATCGAGGTGCCCTACGACGTATTTCGATTTTATGCTTTAAGTCGTCTGGCAGCTTCCCATGCTGTAGATAGTCGATAAGTGGCTGTCTCCAATCTTTGACTTCGGCTATTTCAACAACGTTTGCTTCGTGAGACTCACAATTTTCATCTATTAAAGGAGGTAATACCCACCGATGGCAGATAGGGATACTCATTGCTTCTCCTTCCGGCATAGCCAAACTTGCAGCAAGACTAGCTAAAGCGTCAGCCTGCTTGTTTTCGGCTCTTGGTATGTGCTTGATGATGGTATCTTCGAATTGTCTTAGAGTTGTGTAGCATACTGGTGATAAGGTACCAACTCATGTTTTCGAACGTCATACTCTGTTGAGAGTTGGTTGATGACAAGTTGTGAGTCCCCATACACATAGAGTTGGTGTAACTTCATCTCTAGCCCGAGTTCTAAACCAATGATCAAGATTGGTATTCTGCAACATTGTTTGAACATAGTTCGTCAAGACAAACGAGAATGGCAATACTTCATTTTGTGGGGTGATAAAAATTACACCTGCCCCCGCTCCATCTCTTCTAGCTGCGCCATCAAAGAACATTCTCCAAGCTGGAAGCACATCAATAGAGAATACTTCTTCGTCGGGCAAGTCGTGAGACAATTCCCATTCAGCCGGAATAGGATGATCAGCAAGAAAATCGGCTAACGCCTGCCCTTTTATAGCCTTTTGAGGGATGTAAATAATTTCAAATTCTGATAAGAGAAGGGCCCATTTAGCTAGTCTTCCCGACAAGACTGGCCTTGTCATGATGTACTTGAGTGGATCAGCTCGCGCAGTGAGTCGATTGTGTGCGACAACATGTAGTGCCGGAGTTTCTTTGTGGCAAAGATGAGCGCTAAACATGTCTTCTCAATGGGTGAATAATTTACTTCTGCTCCAACAAGAGTTCGACTCAAGTAGTAGAGTGCACCTTCTTTTCCTTCATCATTTTCTTGAGCCAACAATGCTCCTAGTGACATTTCTTGTGCACTAATATAGAGAATCAGTGGCCTTTCAGGAATTGGTGCAGAAAGAACGGGAGGCTTGAGAAGATACTCCTTGATGCTTTTAGAGCATTCTCACAAGCTTCATCCCATTCAAATGATGTATCTTTCTTCATCAATCGACTGAAGGGATGACAACGCCCAGCTAAGTTTGAGATGAACCTACGAATGTAGGCAAGTCGACCTTGTAAACTTTTGAGTTCATGAATGTTCTTTGGTGCCGGCATTTTTGAATGGCTTCAATCTTGTTTCGATCGATTTCAATACCACGATGCCGAACCACGAATCCCAAAAATTTACCTGAGGTAACTCCAAAAGCACATTTTAATAGATTCATCTTGAACTGGTATCGTCGTAATCTATTGAAGGTATTACGTAGATGTTGTAAGTGATCTTTTTTCTTGGACTTTACTACTAGGTCGTCAACGTAACATTCGACCTTGTCATGTAGGATGTCATCAAAGATCTTTTGCATAGCTCGTTGGTAAGTGGCACCAGCGTTCTTAAGTCCAAAAGGCATAACTTTGTAACAATATATATCTTTTGGGGTACGAAAGGCTGTAAGCTCCTCGTCTTTTGGCGACATTCGAATTTGATTGTAACCAGAAGATCCATCCATGAAAGATAAGGCTTCATGTCCTGTAGTCGCATCAACCATAAGTTCTATGATTGGAAGTGGAAAATCGTCTTTTGGACATGCATTATTCAAGTCGCGAAAATCGACACATACTCGAATTTGTCCATTCTTCTTTCTTACCGGAACTATGTTGGAAATCCAGGTTGGATATTTTACTTCTCGGATGAAGCTAGCTTCTATCAACTTGTTGACCTCTGTCTCAATTTGTGGTATCAACTCTGGTCGAAAACGACGTTGTGCCTGTTTTATTGGGCGAACTCCGTGTTTAACTGCGAGCTGATGAACAGCGATCTTCGGATCAAGTCCTGGCATTTCTTTGTAAGTCCAAGCAAATACATCTCTATACTCTTGTAGCAACTTGAGGTACTCAGATTCTTCATGCTGGTTTAGAAGAGTACTGACGAACGTGGGTCGCGGCTCTTCAATTGTCCCAAGATTTATTTCTTTTAGGTCGTCGACAGTGGCCTGTCCGCCTTCTTCAAAGATCGGTGGAGCACTTTCGAGTTCTTCATTTGACGAAGTAGAATTTTCTTCAGGGAATTCCTCAATGGTAATATGATTTACAGAAACAACATCTTCAGAATTGTTTGTTCCAACAGCTGAAGTTTGGTTTGTGAGGATGATGGTGCGTCGCTTTACAATCAATGCATCTGATATCGAGACTTCTAAAGCTGCTTGTCGTTTCATGCGAGATGGAATAGCGCTATGCAAGCCACTACTATCTTTATGCTCCACCTGTTTATTCATTGGCTTAGGTCGACGTCGCGATTCTTTTCGTATTTTTACCCCAACATTCTGACCAAGTCTAGATAGAGCAGACGCACGAGATGTATGAATTTGTACATCATGACGATCATCTAAAGCACCCAATCGATCAAATACCGACGTGGTTGTGATGTGACCACCAATTCGATCAAAGACCGATGTTCGTGGAATTGGTACTTCTTCTACTGACTCATCGATGACCTCTACTGTAGTATGTTGTGAAGAAGCCGTCTTCATCTTAGAAATTTTGATTGGAGCTTCTGGCGTATAACCTAGCCCTGCTCGTGTAAATGAAACTCTTTCTCCCGCTCGAACGAGTTTGACTTGTGTTGCAGTTAAACCATGAATTTGATCAGTTGGTAGTAGTTCACCCAATTGTACGGGTTCACCTTTTCCGTAACCAGCAATCTTGAATAGCTTTGAAGTTTTAGGACCGAACCAACTTTTGGACTCTACTTTTGCGAGGTTGTCTTCATGGTTCTTCACAATTGATTTAGTTGGGACAACGTTTTCCACTGGTGTCCTCACTATGTAAGATTTTTGGAGAGGTGTAACCGGGAATGTCAACTCTTCTTTCAACGTCTCCAATTCGATTTTAGAGACAGAAGGTTTGGTCTTTGAAGAAATCTCTTCGAAAGGTGATTGTCCCGGCTTTCGTCTCGATTGTGGCACGTAACGAAGCATTGGGGTTGGCGATACAACTGTGGATGACGCGTCCACTATTGATTGGCCCACTTTCATCTGTCGAGTTTCTGGTTCTTGCTTCTTACTTCGTTCTTTTTGAAGCGGAGGACCGGAAAAACTCTTATCGGCGTCATTCATAGCATGTTTTCCTTTGTCAGGTTTTTGCTTACTTGAAGGAGGTACCGAAACTGGAAGTGCTTCTTGAATGACATCCCCTTCAAAATAGAATTTTGCATCTGCAAAATACGTTTCTGCCTTGTCAAACGGTTGATCTTCGGCTATTACACGTTTCTGCACACCATCTTGGTAATACTTGAAACATTGATGTAACGTGGATGGTACTACCCCAGTTTCATGCAACCACGGTCGGCCGAGAAGCAAGTGATATGAAGTTTTACAATCAATCACGTGGAAGAGCGCTGTTGACTCCAAATCTGCGATTGAAAGCTTGACTCTTATCATGCCGATAGCTCTTTGACCACCGAGGTTGAAGCCTTGGATCATCAACTTACTGCGAGCAAGTTGATCCAACGAGATCCCAACTTGTTTCATGGTACGAATGGGCATGATATTCACCGCAGAACCACAATCTAGGAGAATTCTTTGAACTTTATTCTCCCTCACATAACCTGTGACGTAAAGCGGCCTATTGTGAGGTCGAGATCCCAATTGGAGATCCTCATCAGTGAACGTAATTGTGGCCATACACATACTGTCTTGTCGTGGATCTATGTCAGGTTGAACTTCCTGTTTTGAATCAGTTGAGCTTTGCTTTGAAGTAAGCTGAACTTTTTGGAATTCATTGGACAAATCCACGTCGACTTGTGAATCTTCTATTTCCGCGGTGTTATTGTCTTTCTCAAGTCGTTGATCTCCATTACTGGAAGTAGTAGGATGTTCTTCGAACCTATCACTGACATCATCTTCTAACATTTCTGTTCCACTTGATGACATGAAACCGTGCAGACTTCCTTTAAGAGCTTCTTTGGTAAGAACTCTAAAAGAGTAATCGGTACACGGGGAGGTTGTTGAAAGATGTCTTCAGGGTCTGCAGGCGGAACTCGGAAAGTCTTCCTCTTTATTGTCCTCTTTCGTTTCTTTAACCCTGTACTTGGTTTTGACTTTCTTCTCTTTCTCTTTGGTTTCGAAATGGAAGGAGTTGGCACATATGTAGGACGTCTTTTTCGACGAGTGACAACTGTCCAACCTTCATCATCAACTGAAGCAGACTCTGAGATCTCTGACTTTGATTTTGAAGCCGAATGAGATTGTGGTCCTTCTTGAAGTGAAGTGGGAAAGGTGATGATTTTTCTTTGATGTGGCCTTGCCCCCAGCGTGGGATAGGCCTTTTCAACATCAAAATGTACGGACATGAGTTGTGATGGTTTGGGTAAAATTTTGGTGATCTGAGGAGATGGAATTTGCGTAGCATACTGACTTGTCAAGAGTATTGGATCAAAAGATCCAAAAGTGACAGAGGTCATGTTGGAAGTAGCAACATTTTCGACACAGTCAAGTTCAATTTTCCCTTGACGTGCCAAATCCATAATCTTCTCCTTGAAAACGAAGCATTTTTCAATCGGATGACTGATCACCCTGTGATAACGACAATACTTCGGATCATTGTCGCGACCTGCTTCCTCGGGTCGTTTGGGCACTGGAAGTTCAATGAGCTTTAATTTCAGCAACTCTTCGAACATGCCCAAGACATCAGCATCAGGAAAAGGGTACTCTTTTGCTTCAAGCTCTTTGAGAGTCTTCCAAGCTTTTCCTTTTTCTTGTGTTGAATCAGCTCGCGGCTGATCTTCTCTTCTCTTACCTGTGATTTTGACAGGTTTGCTGGTAGTGGTGGATAAGACTTCTTTAGTTTTGAAGGACTTGCCATCCTTCTTTTCTTGCCTTCGAGGCTCGCTTAGTCGTGGAGTTTGATGCACAGCTATACTCTGCTCCATGTCGTGGGCTCGAGTAGCAAGCTCTTCGAAAGTGTGTGGTTTGATTCCTTTCAAGATGTAAAGGAGTTGCCAGTGCATCCCTTGAACACACATCTCGATAGCAGAAGATTGCGAGAGTCGATCCATACAGTTGAGGGAAAGATTTCTCCATCGCTCTATGTACTCGATGACTGGTTCATCCTTCCTTTGTTTGACAGCGGCGAGCTCCACCATACTTACTGTTCTTCTAGTGCTGTAGAAGCGGCCGAGGAACACCCTCTCAAGTTGATCCCAACTATCTATTGAATTGGATTCCAAGTCAGTGTACCAATCGAACGCATTGCCCCGGAGGGAACGAACAAACTGTTTCACCATGAAGTCTCCGAATGTACCGGCGTTGTTGCAAGTTTCGATGAAGTGGGCAATATGCTGTTTTGGATTGCCTTTTCCTTCGAACTGTTGGAATTTTGGTGGTTGATATCCTGCCGGAAGACGCATTTGTTCGATGCGTTGAGTATAAGGTTTGGAGTAAACCAATGAGGACTGTGGCATGCCCCCATACTGAGCACGAATGGTGTCAGTAATCATTGCTTGCAGTTGTTGAACGGAAAGCGAGGCAACAGATCCTTGTGGTGGATCTCGAGTAGCTTTTCGTGAACCAGAATAGTCTGCTCGTTGTTCCTCTTCGTGCGGAGGCATGTATGCTTCGGGGGTGAATCCTGGAGGATGCGAAGGTCCAGCACTCGATTCATTCTCCTTGTCTTTATGCTCCAAACGGCTGGCGAGAGTTGCAATTTGAATGTCTTTGTCTTCCATTGCTTTTGTTAATTTGTTGATGGTGTCTGCCATTTGGGCAACTTGTTCCTCCATTGTTAACGCTCCAGCTGTCATTACTGCTCTGATGGATGTGTGAGTTTGTGATGGAGAAGTAATCGATAAAGATCTAGACGATCCCTCGCTTGACTTCGAATCAGATCCAGAATCTGACGAGTCGTCTTCTACCACGTCCGCCCACGATTCTTTTGTGGTAAGTGCCGTTTTTGTGACACGTTTCTTGGAGTGATGCTGGAGAGGCTCCATTAGCTTGATTCCACCAGTCTTTGTCTTTGTTCGTGTCACATGATGATCGTGACTAGTAACTTGATCAGATTCAAGATTGGAAGAAAGGGTTTTCTTACCTTTCTCAGTAATGGTAGATGCGATAGCGTTGACGTTGCGAGATGCCATTGATGCTTTAGGTGATGTTCTTGCAGTTGACTGAAAGATGAGAGGTTGAGATGGTCCCACCGGGCGTGCCAGAAATTTGTCGACAATAAATTTCAACGGATCTACCTCGAGATCCGCGAAAAATAATCGCAAATGATTTTATTGATTTTTTTGATGAAATGTGGATACAGATCTCAGTGTTTCCTCTGATTAACAGTCAAATACAAAAATAGTGATGATGACGTATGTAGCTTTTCTTCTCTCCGAGCTTCGTGCTTTATCGACTGAGAAGGATGCTTTGACGTTGGCTTTACTTTGTGCTTGATCTTCTGTAGAGGCTTCTGTAGATATTCTTCTCTCCGGGCTTCGCGCTTTATCGGCTGAGAAAGTTTTCTTGACTTCCGGAGAAGAGCTTTATGCTTGATCTTCTCTTTAATCGGAGTCCGGATCTCTGAAGAACTTTTGCTTTGTCTCTGGAGGAGGGCTTGAGAGCTTCTTCTTCTCTAGAGGGAGAGCTTCTGTCTTCTGAGAGAAAGTGATCCCGATCCCCTCTCAATGAGAGAAGCTCTTGAATTTATAGACTTAAAGGTAATTTAGCTTTCCAATTATACCCCAACTTAAAGAGGTTTAATTGATTTGTTTAAAAGACTAAATTTGTCTAAATCCTATTTTAAGGATTCTATGGATCATTATTGGGCCAAACTTATTTATTTGGATATAAGGCCCAATACTTAATGTGTGGATCACTTGATTTTTATATAGATCATGGGCCTTATCTGCGAAAGTCCAAAATCCAAGCTTGTAAGAGGCACGTTTTCCATTTAATGGACTCAATTTGGATTTGAGACCCATTATAAAATTAGGGATTTTTATTTATAAAATTTGTAAAGGCCTCCTCAAAATTTTGGTGCCTACAGTACTATCAGACAGTAATACCTTATAATCATATTTCGAAAATGACTGATGAGGCCATAACTGCAAATGTATGTTGTATGTAATGGTATGGGAACCATTATAGGGGTTGAACACACATGCTTAACACCTGCACACACACAAAGCTTTGGATCATGTTCATATTTATTAAGCATGTTAGTCATACCAGTGAAATTCTAAGTTTGCTTCTATTATTCCATGTAAATAAATGAATACGAAAAAGGTTTGGCCAGAATAACAACCTCAATGACACAATGAACAATTGGAATGGGACGTCCCTGAAACAAAATAAGTTGAAGAAAAGATATGTTAGCAATTTTTCACATTTTCAACTTGTTAGATACCGTAGACAAGGATCTTCCCTACTTCATACTTGTTATCATTACTAGCACAGCCATCCACATACATCTACCTCAAATACAATTTTTCAAATGTATTACGCATGCACATGTATTGGAAGGGATATGGAATTGAAAGATTCAAGAGAGAGAAACAAAAGGAAGTGAGAAGTGTTTTTAGCAACATGTGGCAACAAAGCTGTGAAACACGACATGAACCTACGGTGGCATATATTGGTAGTTCACCCAGCCAACTGGAGGCCAAAACTGCAATTACACCACATTAGTTTAAGTATGTCTACTATTTAGTTATTTTTTATCTGATTTTTTTTTGTTGACAAATTGCATTAATTTCTTTTCAATATAAGACATATATTGGCAGTCTTATTGAACTTTATTCCCAACTAAATGACCTTTCTACATGACCAAAGTTTATTGATATTAAGAAGCACGACTTGCAACTAAAAGAGTATAATATGTATAAAACAGTCCTATTTCCTCCATAATAACACATAAAATTATTATTATTATAGGTAGCAAGGAACTTCAAGTACTTTACCTCTACAGGCAGACTGGCTGGGAATAGATTAATGGGACGTAACATATATAAGCAACTAATTGAATACAAATCTTCGATTTTAATACAGAAGTAAAAGTTGTGTGATGAGTTCAAAATAAGTAGAAATGTCTTTATTATTTCAGAGTATGGCAAAAATGGCCAAGCAATAAATGAAACACTAGAATGGTTTTTGGCACCAAAGGAGTTAGATACAGAATGCCAATGCTTGTATGCTTATTCTTGGGTTTGAAACTTGTTGATTGGAAAACATAAAAAATTTGTAGCGTAAAGAGCCATAAGAGGCGGAACAATACCTGCGAGACAGTACCAGCTGTCACACATATGGATTGAAGAACTCCTCAGGATGATTTTCTTGCTCATATGTGAACCGTAATTGAGTAAACATCTGCTCGGATTCAATATTTCCAAAATACAAGTTAAAGGCACGTTATTTTTCATGAAAATAATTTTTCCCAAAAAATAATTGAACTACAATTTCTAATGCCAAATAGACCAATAACATTTTACCTTCATCCTTTCACCTCGCCAAGATCGACGATTGATGATTATGATTTAGAGGACTTCCTCCACAGACCATTCAACATCCATTATCTAGGCATCCATGCGGCTATTTAAAAAATCTAATACCTAAAAAGAAGGAAGGTCATAAAAATATGTTCCCCTCGAGAACATGGTAGAACAGAGACATCAAGCACTTGTACTCAGCTTAGGAAAACTATTAACCTGTAGTTTCTTTCTATGGAAGGCAATAACAATTCAAAAGGCAAAGAAAACTAAGCACTCGAAGCGTACATTGTAGATTTTCCTTACGATCTAGCAAATGGGGACCCCACCTTTCTTCCCTTTCAGTAAAAATAGGGCATAAATTAAAAAAAAAAAAAAAAAAAGAAAAGAAAAAAAGAAGATGAAAGTTTTGGGCAGAAGATTTACCTATAAATATAATTTACCATGATACCTCTGCTTTGACGAAGGCCTTTTTCTGATTTATCAGCCATCCAATTTAATCTCTCAATCATCTATTTCATGATCAGAAAAAAGTAGTGTTAGAAGATGAGTTCAACTTGACAAGTTTAATTCAAGAAAAGCACAAAAGATCTTCCGACGTCCTAAATGCAACAGCTTGGGAAACGAAAAAGACCTAGTACATTATTGACCTCATCATATAGAAGAAGAATCACATATATGTGTTAATTGAAATTTAATGGTTTTCAAGAAAGAACATGAGAATTGCTCAAATGTAAAGGTTTCAAATCAATAACTAGTAATAACTATTACCACACTTGGTTTTTCGGGTGGTTGACAAAAGATTGGCCATAATAATTTTTTACCTCGCATGTTCTGCATAAAAATGCGAATACAACTGGAAAACATGCAGGAATAAATATTCTTTCAAATGAGAAAAAATAAATATTATAACATTTTTTTATAAGACAGAGTATACATTTTGAATTTTCAAACGTTAAATAGATTCATATTTTCAAATATTAGACAAATCACATTAAGAATAGGGATACTTGAGCAAAAGAAGCTGAAAAACTTGTTGTCAAGTACATATGCTATGGGGACAATTCCTAGAAAGGTGAGGAAAGCCAAGATTCTATGAATCCATCAAATTTAAAGAACTAAATGCAGATCATCTGTGGCTTGTTGACACAATATATGAGCTAGGGTCCAAAGCATGTGAGGCTAGATGTGTTCTCAAGTGACTACATTTCTATAGCAGTGGAGAAACAGAAAACGAAAGAGCGCCAAACTCTTATGATTTTGAACATAATGCGAGAATTATGAGTTCATTGAATGAATAAACACCCCAGATAATTCCCCAAGCCATGGACCATACATATTGTGTTTCTACACAAAGACCTTGAATGATCATGATTAATTATTATGTAAAAGATAAAAATAAAAACTTAGACAAATAACATTAAAGTACTGAACGATTAACAATTAATCCCAAATCTACCATGTGACCTTCACCAGCAACAACACAACACTATGATCATAGAATATTAGTGACAATATGTAACTGACCTTAACATAATGTCTCAATCAGCCTTAAAACAAACAATAGGACCACTTAATGGTAAAAGAACATAAAATATATATTAACCATGCTAAGTGGTTTTGTTACTAGAAAGCTAAGTGCAAAGTGAAATAGATTTAAAGGAAACTCAATTCATTTCCTTCGATAGCTGGAACTAATATTATAGGAACTTCTTAGATCAAATATACAAGGACAATTAGAATAGAAAGAATCATCAAATAGACATACCTTTGAAGGATCAAATCCAAATCAACTCATTTGCATCATCTGTTGTGTATTATCAGTGGCTGCATTAGCAAATGCATATGAGAATCTATAACATCCAAAGATTGTGATAAAAAAAATTTAATATAAAAAAAGATAAATGCAAAGATACTATATAACATAGTTGCAAAGCCCAGTTCACACATCTATGCTCATGTCTTATAGTTTGTGAAAAAATAACATTATAATAATTTCCAATACTCACAATGGCGTATACATGGGTTTTCCAGCCTCAAGACGTACCATAACACAATTCTCCATAGAAGTGAGAAGCGGCATACTCTTTATTTCAGAATAGCCCTGCATAACCCACAGTAAGTTTGGTAACCCAATCCATTATGAGATTAAACAAATTGCAAACTTGCACATAGCAAAGCATTAAAGGGACTTACAGCTGCCTTAGTAAGAAAAATATTCCAATGACAAAAATAGAAAAGCATAGTGGGGGCACTTGCCCCCACAAGAATTTTCAAAGTATATCGATTAGTGAACCATTGCAACAGATTTTAGCGGGGGATAAAAAAAATTGCCACTATTGCCCCCCACAAATTTTTTTTCCACTCTTAGTTGCCCCCACAATTATTTTTTTTCACTCTTAGTTGTCCCCCATAAAAAAATTTTACCCTTGGTTGCTCGCACATGAGCAAAATCCTGGCTCCGCCCCTGATAAGGTGCATTTACCTTGAATTCAATATTATTGGGAAGTTGAATAACCTTAGCAGCCAATTTTTTTGTTCTAAAGGACACAAATGCATAGACTTTGTTCTCTCTTAAGTCTTTTCCTTTCATTATCTTGACCTATAATTTGAAACATATCAACAGAATCCTTTTTTACATAGGAGACACAAACAACGTATTATCAGAAAGTCATATAACTTAACTCGGTCTCAATAGTTGCAAGGGATTACCATTCACAATAGTTTCAAGACATCAATCTAGCAATGACCTTAAGATGGCATCCATATTGAGTTCCAAAAATAGAGTGTATAAATACAATTGTTATTCCACTATAAAAAAATTAAATTAGTGTCATCTATTTAAGAGCTTGTAGACCTTGATGTGCTCACAATGATAGATGAGAAATTCTATTAGAAATGATGCAATTTTTTAACAGAATAGAATTAGCTCCCAAACCATCAGAGTTTCCTAGATTAAGGTTCAACTAAACTGAAAATTTCCCTAGATTATATGGGCATAAAAGGAAGCTAAACATGAAGCAGTTAAGAAAAATAACATCATAGCTACCTTAACCTTTTCAAGTTGACAATGGATCTTGAGAATATTGAAAGACAAAACACTACAAATGAATGCTTAGAGTTAATCTGATTTAAACACAAAAAGGTGAATGCATCATGAATAAAGTGCCTTTTTCTCTTACTACTACTGAGTCTATCATTGGGTCCACATCAGAAAGTGAATCCCAATCTCATATGTAACAAAATAACCAGGCATTTCTCTAGAAGGAATAAATGTCAACATTTAGTGGCAGTTAAATTGTTATAGATGCATAGGGTTTTTTTTTTCTTGTTGAATACATGTTGGCAATATGCTAGTAAGTGTCAAAACATAGCTCAAATGGTTGACATATTGCCAATAAACAAATTTTGATTCCTATTGAGTTGTTGTTGCTAGTTTCTAGTTGCTACTATCCCCACCCACCATAGTTGCTGCTGCTGCAACTATCTTGAAAAGCCTAGTGCCTACCCATGTCACTTGCATATATAATTTTAGGTCCCACCCATTGATCAAAGAATGGAAAAATGAGCAAATCAAATGGATATACCTTTGATTCATCATTCAAGTTCTGAGCTTAGGTTGTGCTACTTCTATTCTAGGCCATTATAGAAGGGATAATCAAAACCATATTGACTTTAATTGGAGGGGAAATTGAACTGTCAAAACAGACAGATTAACATTTATTAAATAGCATTAACAAATGGTACAAATCAAAACCATATTCAAAAAATGGATAAGAAAATGAACATAATGGTACCAAAGCTCACTGTTTATCTCTCGATCAGCAATTTCAAAGGTAATTTTTTTTTTTACTTACTTGGTTAATCCAATTGGAGATTTTCACAGAAGACTCAATCAAGAGAGAGAGAGAGAGAGGCAAGCAAGAGTCCAGACCGATTGAAATAAATGATTATACCGAAATCAAGGTTTAATTCTTGAAAAAAAAAAAAATCAAAGTGAATCCATAAATCTAAGTATTTTAAACTGAAATTAAACCATAAACTCACCTGAAATCTGATTTCGCCCAAAATGTGATTGAGACCAGAGTTGAAGTACCAAAATATCAAGCAATAAAAGCTTTAAAAACTTGATTGTCGATGCGGAAACTCAACTGAGTTGATCTCCTCTTGATATTAAAAACCTAGAAAATGAAATCTAGGGGTTTAGGGATCGATTGCTACACCGTAATCAAAAGTACCAGTTTCTTTGATTAAAATCTTAGCTATAAAAGAGAAATTAGGGTTTTGGTTTGAAAATGAACTAAAAATAGAATCAAAACTATAGAAATTAGGATTTTGGTTTGGAATCGAATAAAAAATTGAACCAACACTAAAGAAATAAGGATTTTGATCTGAAATTGAACCAAAACTAGACCATCGAACTTGATTAAAGTTTCGATATCAGATTGAAAACTTATTACCAAAGCCACTGAAGATTATACAGAAAGATAAAATTTGAGAGCTAAAACTCACAGATCTGAAGAAATTAAGAAAAAAATCAAAATTACTGAGTGAGACCGATAGCTCAAACCCTAGAATAGTTCAAGAGTGGAAAAACAAAACAAACCTAACGAACGACGCTATGGATCCAGCATGAACATGTTGAGTCGAGAGAGAGAGAGAGAGAGAGAGAGAGCTTGTTTATTTAATGAAAGATGAATACAAAGGGAATTCGAGAAACATAACAGATCGAAGAGAGAGAGAGAGAGGACTAGAAGAGGGTTTGCTGACCCGTGGGGAGAGTGAGGCTGTGAGAGAGAGAGAGAGAGAGTGTGTGTGCTAGGGTATTTCAATAACGGCTTAAGTTTTGGGTGCAAGTAAATGGTTTATAGCCACAGATTCTAATTAACCGTCGTTACAAGTCGTTACTATAGATCATTTTTCCTGTAGTGTACCTCCCAAGTAAGTACAAAATCCTATTTTTGAACGACGAGTTATAGGACATCCAGCCCAATCAGCATCAGAAAACCCATATAGAACAAGAGGATTGTGAGAAATTAACCTAATCCCATAATCAATTGTTCCTTGGATATATCTGAGAATTCTCTTGACAATTTGAAAATGAAAATTTGTAGGTTGGTGCATGTATTGGCACACATGGTTGACACTAAGGGGATACTGAAGCCCACGCACTATGATTCTATAAAATTGTGGATCAGAAAATGGCTCATTTCCATTAGTTGGAGGCCGAAGTTTGGACACCATAGGTGTAGCAATAGGTTTGCAACCTGTCATTTGTGCTCATTCAATCAAATCAGTAATATATTTGGCTTGATTAAGGAATATCCCACCATCAAATTGAAGAATTTCCGCACCTAGAAAATAATGTAAGTTCCCAAGATCCTTCATGTCAAATTCTTGGCCCAAAAACTTGATAAATAGATGCTGATAAGAGGAGTTATCTCCTGTGAGAATGATGTCGTCGACGTACAAAAGCAAGAGAATGGTACCATGGTGATTGGAACAAACAAATAGGGACGAATAATCAAAGCTACATGAGAACCCAAGTGAGAGAAAAAACATGCTAAATCTTCTGAACCAAGCACGAGGGCTTGCTGAAGCCCATATAAAGCCCTTTTTAGACGACAACATGATTTGGTTGAAGCGAGTCTTTGAACCCAGGCAGTTGCTCCATGTAAACTTGTTCACCAAGCTTTCCATGCAAAAATGGGTTGTTGACATCTAATCGGCAGATATCCCAGTTGTGAGCCAAGGCGATAATTACAGGGGAAAAAGTTTCAATAAAATCTATCCCTGGAACTTGATTAAATCCTTTTGCAACAAGACGTGCCTTCAACCGTTCAAGGGTGCCATCGGAAAGGAGTTTTGTTTTGAAAACCCATTAGCACCCTACGATATTCATTTAAGGAGACCGTGGGACCAACTCCCATGTGTTATTTTGATGGACTTCAAGCTCCTCTTGCAATGCATGAAACCGTCCGGGATGCTTCAATGCACTCTTGATTGGTTTGGGTTCAATTGGAATTGTTTCAGCCATAAATACATATATATTTGGGGTTGGGCTTAACAATTCCAACTTGAGACCTAGTTACCATCATGTGAGTAGAAAGGTCAGGATCAGACTGTGATGGCAGGTTATCTTGTAGTGTAGAGTCGATTGGAGAAGCAAGAGGAGGTTCCTGGATTGGTCCATCATGGGCTGAATTAGAAGTGCTAGTTGTAGGTGGCATGTGGGCCTGTGGGAAATACGTAGAAGATTCACCACAATGTAGTTCAGAAGTTGTTTGGTCCTCCATACATGAGTCATTAGTAGGTGTTGTTGGTGATGTAATGGTGAGTGCCGCATTGTGGGACTGATGTGTGACATGTGGATCCACTTCTGTTGTTGTTGTTGGTAGTTCTCTTGGATCAACTAATGGATCCATATTGGCATCAACATGAAAAGAGGGTGATGAGCTTTGTGCTAAAGAATCTTCAGTACATGTAAACCACTCATTAAAAGATGTGATTTCGTTACTTGTATTGGTAGATGAAAATAAGGAACCCGAATCCTTGTAGGGAAAAACGTTTTCATCAAAAACCAAGTGACGAGATGTGTACACCCTTCCTGTAGGAGGATAAGGACAATGATACCCTTTAAATTGATGACTATAGCCTATGAAGACACATGGTAGAGAACGTGGATCAAACTTATTTTTTGCATAGTCAAGTAAGTAGGGAAAACACCTACAACCGAACACTCGCAGTGAGGCATAATCTGGTTTCTTTGTAAACAATTTCTCAAATGGGCTTTTCATTCGAGAACCCTTGAAGGTATTTGATTTATCAACCATACAACTGATCCAAAAACTTCCACCCAAAGTCTTTTTGGAACATGACTGTGGAACAACATGGTTAAACCAAGTTCGGTTATATTCCACCAATCCATTTTGTCCTGGTGTCTTTGGACATGATATTTGGTGATGAATGTCGTGTTCAGAAAAATATGACAAAACACCATTGTCAATGAACTCGCAATGGAAAGAACCATGTAAATCTTGTGCATTCATCCACAAATATGACATAGTACCTAAAACGCTAACAAGAAATAACTAGGGTCGGTCCCTACAAATCACAATAAAATTTTACTAGTGGTTCATAAGAGAAAGTGTCAGATAATAAGAAAGGAAATCTACATGACTTCTCCATTTGACAACTACCACAAACTACCTCAACTTTATAAGAAGTACTGGAAATCAATTTATTTTTTTGAAGAATGTCAACAATCCGCATTTGTGGATGACCAAGCCGTTGCATACTTCATCACTTGTAACTCTATATCTGCTTGAGAATAAAGCTTCTTGTACTCCTGGTCGTAAGGCAGAGAGATCACCACTTCTATTTCCCGATATTATCATTGATCGTGTTTCCATGTCCTTTATCACAAACCCTTCAGATGAGAATTCAAAGATATAGGGATATTTAGATGTCATTAGGTTCACAAACAATAAATTCTTTTTAATATCTGGAGCCCCTAACACATTATTTAATTTCAACTCTCTACTACCAACTCCTATGGATGTTGATCCAATATGTGTAATATTTAGAGAAGCTCCATTACCAACAAAAAATTTCTCAAGACCAAAGTAATTAGAAAGTGATTGTCGCAGATGTCATGTGAGCGGAAGCACCAGTGTCCAGAAACCAAGCCTCTTCCAGATTGTCATGGAGAGTCATTGCTGCCAATGCTTGAGAAATCTCATCAGGTTGGTAAGTTTGATTGAAACGTTGTCAGCAACGACAGCTGTATGACCAGGCTTCTGGCAAATCTTTGTTTTTTTTTTTTGATAAATAGCATTTCATTCAAAATAGCACCAGGCGAGTCGAGGTGACCAGCCTAGCAAAACCTTGCAAATAAGAAGTTACTCATGCGAAATACACTGAATCTCATTCCAATTATAAAGAAAATCTTAGAAGAAAATCCCCCTGAACTCCTTATATACTTTGAACCAACAAAAAATAAGACCCAAAATAGATATAATCGTATCTGTACAATCTTTTTGTTTCCCTTAAAAAATGCGCCTATTTCTCTTGATTGGATCTCTAATTCGGCTGATCATTTTTATCATTTAATTTACCTTGTGGGACATGAATGTTGTTAGTTCAATTACATTGATGTCCAACCTGTGTGAATCCACGTCCCTTTGAAGAGGACTCTTGATTTCCAACATGATTTGGTTGTTGCCTCCATAATTTCCCTTTTTGTTATGTCCTTGGGAACGTTGGCTGAAAAATGCCACAATGTGGTCGAAATTCTGCTTGCTGTGTAGATTCTTCATAGTCTCATGACTAAGAAGAAGAGGGACCAAGTCTGAATAAGAAGGAATTGGTGGCTTGAGCATTGTTGTAACAAATGACTCATAGTCTGAGGCAAGACCCTTAAGGAGATCAAAGACTTTTCGTCGATCATCCATAGGCTTGGCAATGGCCGACAGGTCATCACAAAGACCTTTAAATAACCTAATATATTCGGACATAGTTGATGTTCCCTTGCAGAGGAACTATAATTGCTGGAGAATAAAGAACTCCCTTTCTTGTGACCCTTGTGCAAAGTGATTAGAAGGGTGTTCCATACTTGGGATGTCAGGTCCGACCACTAATCCGAGTACCTCTTCAGTATCGTCCCTGTGATCCAAACACAAAGAAGACAGTCTGATTTTCTCCAAGATAAATAATCTGGGTTGTCAATCTCATTTTCTTCAACTACACCTTCAGTAGTTGAAACGATGATATGACATTTCAGAATGATGAATTCGCTATTGATGAATCCAACCATGTCTTGGCTCTCAATGAGTCCCATCAATTGAGTCTTCCATAACAGAAAGTTGGTTTATGTTAACTTGATTGTAACAAAGTTACCAATATTGAGAGATGATGGTATGGGAAAGAAGATGCCATTGATGTACAACTCTCAAAACTCTCCTTGTTTAGCTCTGATACCATAAAGACAATTGAAAATAATTTTGGATTTGAGTGAAGTCTCCAACTCAAGGTGAGTTGTGAAAACCTTGGAGTATTCTATTTAAAGAAGAGTCTGTGAGTTTGTTACAACTGAACAAGGGTTTGTTTTCTAATTAGTGAAACCACCCAATATACTAGATCTTGATTTGCATGTGGGCCACCCTATTTTGTGAGTTTGATAGGCACGTGCTTGTCATGCTTTGAAAGTGAATCATCTTGTACAATACCAACCTTCCAAGATCAAACACAGGGTCGATCCAGGTTGATAAATTAAATACTACTCACTATTAAAATAAAAAAAATGAGGCAAACATAAGTTTTTCACAGAGAAAGCATTAATCAAATCCTAATCACCAAAAAAAATTACTCAGATCATTCAAGAACAATGTTGTAATTCAATCCACCTATAAAGAAACAAGATCAAATATCAAAAAAATCGAAAAATCTCAAAGGATGAAAGTAAAGAGAAAGAGAAAGAAAAGTAAGTAAAACCATACCTGAACAAAGGAATCAAAAGTATGTTTAGTGAAGAATCGATCGAGTCGTTTCGTTCTTCTTTGATTGCTTCGAAGAGAGCTGAGAAACGAGAAACCCTTGAAATTGTTGAGTTTTTATCTTTGCAAAAAAAAAAAAAAAAACCCTCATAGAGTTCCACACAGAGAGAGAGAGAGAGAGAGAGAGAGAGAGAGAGAGAGAGAGAGATGAAAACAAACCCTAGTTTTCAAGTTTTAAGACTTCCAAAGAGAGAGGAAATGAATTGAGAATATAAACACCAGCTAGGATCAAGTTTGAGAGTAGATCACATGCATTTTACACGTAAAAAGTATTGCGACTGCTGTCATCTATCATAAATAACATTTGCAGATTAAAGTCTAACTTAAGACAACTGTGGTTATGCAGAAACGACTTCTAAAACTTAGTTGACATTAACGAAGGATTTGAGAAGTTGTTTTTAGTGCGATATTATTGTGATGGGCTGTTATTTCTCTACATATATTTATATGGGGGCGTTTAAGGGACATAAGTAAAAACAACTTTTTTCAAATATGGGTTAGAAGTTTCGGATTGAACTGATTTTTTTATGAGGATGATCTTTTGTGTTCAAGGGAAATAAGTAAAAAATAACATTTTTCAAATATGAGCTAAAAGTTTCGGATTGAACTGATTTTTTGTGAGGATGATCTCTATGATGAGAAGATCATCCTCACAAAAGAAAAATCAGTACAATTAGAAACTTCTAAATCCATCAAAAATGATTTACAAATTATGAGTAAAAAAATAAACGGTCCACATTCTAAATCTCTTTTGATGGGGTTAGAAGTTTCAGATTGGGCTGATTTTTTTGAAGATGATCTTCTCATCATAAAGATCATCCTCATAAAAAATCAGTTTAATTCGAAACTTTTAACTCATTTTTTGAAAAATGTTTAATTTTACAGATATTGTTACTTATGTCCCTTAAATGCTTCCTATAAATTTAACTGTAAGTATCTTAGGAAGATGCTTCTAATAATAATAAATTTTTATCTAGCCCAATTTAAATATTGAATTTTGTGACAATTTGGAAAAATATATTTTGAAGGACACATGGATAGATATGATTTGTAATAAACTAGTTTCAAGTTTTTGACAGCTTTATAAATATAGATAACATATGAAATTGTTTAGCTATTTCTTTATTACAAAAATTCAAAAAATATTATTTTAGGTTTATAATATATAGTCTAAAATAAAGGGTTTTTTTTTCATCCATGGATCCATCTTCCAAGGAATTTATCTACTTGTTAAACTTTTTATTATTAACATTGAGTTAAACTAAATGATAATTTTCCTATTTTGAAGATCAAAGAGCTGCAAAGCTTGGTGAAAGGCTTGACACTCAATCATGTTATTAGTAGAGAGATCGATGAACCAACACCTTGCTTGGATAAAATAGTCATTTTCATCCCTCATTATACCTCCTTCTGTCGCCACACCTGGGTTACCCTTACTAGCACCATCCACTTTAATCCAGCTTGCTCTAGGTTTCTCCCAAACAAGAGTTAGCCTTCGGCTAGGAGAGAGCATTTTTTATTGAAAACCCATAGTAAGCAAAACATTTTTCTCCTCAATGGAAGAATTCTACTTGGAAAAGAGCACACTATCTAGCTCCAAGAGCTACTTGCGAACTAGATTAAACACCTTTCTTGCTTTAGGTCTAGTCTACTCAAACAAATCTAAAATAAAAGTTGATTTAGATCGACCTTTACGAGTTTTGATGAATAAAGTGATACCCATGTGTTTTCAAGCTGATGACATCCCTCCTGACCTTTATTTTTATTTATTTTTATATGAAGAATAACAAAAAGTGACCTAAATGCCCTCATCTTCAACATCTAACAAAAAGGCTTGATTTTCATCCTAAAACCCATTATCTTCAGCAAGTAGGTTGAAATAATAATTGTAGTTTTCATTCCAAACCTCTAGTCTCAAGAATTAGATTTGCATTTTTGAAAAAATTGAAGATGATACTTTGAATGAAAAATTTTGCATTTCCAACAATAGATTAAAGATAATTTACGCTAGAAGTTGAAGAGCTTGATGATGATGAATTTTTTAAAGACAGAGTGTTGATTTTGTAACTCAACCTAATAGAGTAACTAAAAAATTCATTGACATGACAAGTGCAAGAATCACATATTTTTTTCCCTCAGGATACATAACTGCACATGTTTTATGGGAATGTGCAATTGTGTTACAAAATCTATGGTACTTGCAGGGTACACATGAGTTAAGCCACGAAATCATTACAACACTTTAAGCATTTAGTTCATTTTATATTAATCTCTAGTAAAGGACCTTAGTAAATGTAGTATGTCATTATAAATAAAATATGAGGAAATTACCTAAAGCACCTTAAAAATGAACTATGATAAGTGGGCCCACCTCTGGCTTAAATATATCCTTTAAAGTGGAAAACTCCTTGGGAAAGTTAGAGTATGAAATCCCAAGATTTTGTCTATCTTTCATGCAAAGTACCTTACCTTTTGCTTTTTTATTTTTCAAGATTTTATTTATTTACTTATCACTGTTATCTAATACTTTATCCCACAAACTTGCAAATCAGCCCAAAAGGGAATCCAGGGGATTTGGGGTTTTGGTGGAGAGTGGAAGGATGCGTCGCTGGATTTCCAAAACAGAAACAAACAAAATAATAATAAAGGAAAAAAGAGTTACTTGTCAAGTTAAGGATTCGATGGAGCAGAATAACAGATCAAAAAGAAACATTGGGTCCCACATGTCAGTGAAGCTGCTGATACACTCTTTCATTTAGAAACAAGTAAAATGACATAAATACCCTTCTTTTCATTCTCAAGTTAAAAATCCTTGATTTACTCCTAACCTATTTCGGTAAATTCTTATTAAACCACTCCAAGCACCTTGATTGAGTAGGGCCTCAATAATTGTGAAGTTGAAAAATGAGTAGAAATTGATTACAGTAAGTCAAGTATCAAGTCATCAGAGTGTGAAAAATGAGATAAAAAGAATTAATTAACAAATTGCTTTTAGAGAAGATAATGAAAAAATCTATGAGACAATTTAGGCCAAGAAGCTTTAGGATCATGTCAAAAGAAGATAACAATTTTGATAGTAAAAAATGATTTTTTTTAAGGGTATTTATGACTTCTTGTAAATTATTTAGGTGATGTGGAAATAGAGGGATAAAATTCCTATTTCTAATAAGTGAGGCACAATATAAATTAAATGAGGATTTCTTAAGTGCCTCCCAAACTTATTAGTATGTCGCTCTACATTCACAAATTATTGGAATAAGAAATTGTCTTTTGAAACTTGGATAAGGTGAAAAAGGTAAGAAAGTGTACTTTTGGTACTTCAAAACTTTGCTTAAGGTGATTGGGCATTTACAAACAAAGTTTTTTTTTACTAATGGTTATTAACTTCAACCCCCTCCCTCGACCCCTTATGTTTATTAAATGGGTGTGGACTTGTATTTCTACAGTTAGGTACTCTGTCAACCTGAATGGATGCCTTAAAGGTTTTTTTGAAGGAAAGAAGGGTCTGAGACAAGGGGACCCCCTATCCCCCTACCTCTTTGTGCTCTTATGAATTCTTTCTCTGGGCTTTTGGGTAAAGAAGTTGGGGATGGAAATTACAAATTGTTGAATAATTATAAAAATCCTGAAGTTTCTCACTTATGCTTCGTAGATGACTTAATGGCATTCTTCAAAGGAGATATAAGTTCGGCTCAAGCCCTCAATAGAGTTCTCACCAAGTTTGAAGGGTTCTCTGGCCTTCAAGTTAACATCCACAAGAGTAAGCTTATCAGTATAGGGCAGAGTGTGGACAATTTAAATAGAATCCTAAGAATTCTAAACTTCAAAAAGGAGGAACTTCCAATGAAATACCTAGGAGTTCCACTCATCTCCACAAAGCTCAAGAATGAAGATTGTGACCAACTGATAGAAAAGATAACCGTGTGGATTCAAAATGGAAGGTTCGATTTCTATTCATGGGTGGTAGACTAGAGCTTATTAGGTCAGTGTTCCAAAGTATGCATGTGTTCTGAGCAAACTGCTTCATTCTACCAAAGAAGGTATCTAAGAGGATTGGGCAAATATGTGCTAGGTTCTTATGGGCTGGCCCCTCTTTACAATCTAAATTGCATCTTGTTAGTTGGGATAAAGTGTGCAAGCCGAAAAGAGAAGGTGGCCTAGGGATCAAAGACATTGAGACTTGGAATAGAGTAGCCATATTTAGGCAAGTTTGGGACATTGCAATTGAAAAAGATAACCATTGGGTGGAGTGGATCATGTATAACAGAATTAAGGACAAGCACTTTTGGACCCTTGATGCCCCTACTAATTCGACTTGGGTGTGAAGGAAGATCCTCGCTGCTAGGGAACAAACTGTAACAATGATGACATATAGCATGGTTGATGGCTCCTCCATTATTTTCGGGCATGACTCTTGGCACCCTTAAGGCATTTTGAGGAATTTATTCCCACGAGAACTACTTTATAATTCTTGGTTAAACCTAGAGGCTGGAGTGGGTTCCTTCTTGAATGAGGACTCATGGATGATTCCCTTATTAGCTCCTAAATCTATGGATCAGATATGGGTGGAAGCTAGAATTGTGGAAGTCAACAAAGAGGACTCAGATAAGGTGATTTGGGTTCTATCCACTAAAGGAGAGTTTTCAATCAAATGAGCATATCAAGGCCTTATCCCTCGAGGGGCAGATAAACAATAGGCACAAATTGTATAGAACAACTAAGGTATCCAAAGGCATTGCTTTATAGCTTGGCAGGTTATAAATAGAGGCATTAAAACATAGAGTAGGCTTATGCAAAGAAGTATCATAAACCAATTGATTTGCCACTTTTGTAGAGCGGTAGAGTAGAATGATAACCACCTATTCATGGGATGTAGGTTTGCCAACGAGCTTTGGAGCAGAATTCTCCATAAAATGAATTATAGAAGATTAGTCGGAGATTGGAACTCAGAAATTCAATGGGTGTGCAACAAATTTAGAGGACGATCGTCCGTTGATACCATCAAGAAAACTATCTTTTGTGCTTACCTATACCATCTTTGGAGAGAAAGATGTAGAATTTTTCAAAATGCCTTCTCAAACCCCATTCTACTGCTTAAAGCAATTGAAGGTGACATCAAAGATAGGTTTGACAACCAAGGGCTTTTAGATGTGGATGTACAACACAATAGAGACTTAGATAATTGGGGTATCTCAATGAAGCTTAATACTCCTTCCGCCATGATTTGTAAATGGATGGCTCTTGGGGCTAGCCATTGGAAGCTAAATTCTGACAGCGCTTTTAGAGGAGATATTGGTAGGCAAGGGTTTGTTATCCGTAATGCTAAAGGAGAGGTGGTGAGTGCTTTTGCAGAATGTTCTATAGGAAAATCAGTCCTTTGGCACGAACTCAAAGCAATATTGGAGGGTGTTCAATTAGCTAAGTCTTTGGACCCGCAATTGCTTATAGTGGAAGTTGACTCACTACTAGCTATTCAAATCCTTGAAAAGAAATTTCATTGCCCATGGAGAGTCAAGCCCTTAGCTAACCAAATTTGGGCCCTATGCTCTACGTATGGTAACATTCACTTCAAATTAACTTTTAGAGAAGCAAATAAGCTTGCAGACAAACTTGCTTCCTTGTTAACTACTCAAGACACTAGAATCATTTTCGCTTCTGATCTTCCATCTGAGATGAATTCCATTGTAAGGGAGGATGCCTTTGGTCAGGGGGTCTACCTAAACCCCTGATTACTCTAAAAAAAACTTGTCACCCAAAGGTTATGGGTATTTACAAAGAAGTTTCTATTTCTGGGTCACTAAGTTCTTTTTTTTTTTTTTTTGTGAGTGATAGTAATTAGGGGTGCAACTCCTAATATTAATGAGGGCAAAACACTAAAACCCCAAATCTTTTTGGGAAAATCAAAGAAAATTAATTGTTACTTAAAAAAAACCAACCACAACCCCCAATGTATTCTTTTTTGATGTAGTAAGTGTATGACATAAAGCTATTAGCCCCATTAAAATTTGAAATTTTGCTTCATTTTACCCAAACAAAATTTTAGAAAAAAAATAATTTCTTTACGTCATATTAATCTGTCAAGTAAAATAAGAAAAGATAACCAACAAGTGTTGGGCATAGTCGCCAAGGCATCCCTCTAAGAAGAGAGAGATCTTGATTTCAAGTCCTTTCATTGGCCACCCATAGGGGGAAATATACCCTGAAAAAGTCATTATTAGTTTAGTAATTAATAAATGAATTTTACGATTATTTATCATTTAATCTATTATTTATCATACAAGGATACATGATTTATTTTCATCAATCATGAAATGATTGATGAGATATGAGATACATAGGGTTCTCAGATAAATTGTAATATAACTAAGTAATCAACTTAGGGTTGACACGGGAAAATCAGATACATAGTTCTTTTTATATGAAATTGTCACAACTATGGATGAAGTTGGACACTTCATTTATATGGTTATCATATTGCTAGAGTTTATACATTTGATGTATAATACCATATTCTCAAGATATCATGTTGTTAATTACACACTCAATAAATGGGTGTTTATTAGTATATTGACTGATAAGTTAATTCTTGTTAAAACCTATTATCAGAATATAATTAATTTATAACATAAATCATGTTTAAAAATTCTTTAGATCTAAAGACCTTATTTATCATTGAATGAGAATTTGCTTACTTTAATTTTGTTAATAATAATTTTCACTGATGAATTGCAAAATGACATTAATTGGGCAACCGATAAACTATTTGGTTGATGATAAGAATTCAATAAAGAATCTACAGCCATTAATTTGGGAAATATCCAAGATTGAGATAATGATGATTATAGGTAGTACATCCTGAAAAGGTTAAATTTTAATGTATAGACATCCCATTTTTGCACTTGCCTGATTAATCAACTCGTCAATCTGATCGCGGTGATTCCCAATAATTGATGATTATTTCAATGCTCTATTTTGTTATTAGATATGTTTCAGAAATTTAGATGAGGTATCTCAAACTAATAAAACTGTAGAAACTACACTATGCTAGAAAAATATAACCCCAAAAACATAGAAATCATCATTTTCCAGATAAAAAAAAGCTTTACGATAAAAATCACTAAAAAATTATCAAATTACCAAAATACCCTTAATATCAAAACATCCTTAGAACCCCCTTACGCTTAGGAAAATCCATTCGAATACATAAAATAATAAAATCAAATCAAATAAACTATTTCACCAATTTTCACCAAATTTGATAAAATTACGAAAATACCCCTCATAAGGGTTGACAATCATTTCACGTCAAAAATTTTTATAAGTGACACAAATTCATAATTCCATTGAATTCATTACAAAAAATTGATTCCGCAACATCGAAAACTGACTTGAAACGTAAAAGTTCTCTTCAGGGGCAAAACGATAATTTTTTAATTTTTAAAATTTTTAATTTCGAAATTAATGAATAAAATATTAATTAACATAAAGTCAGACCTTAATAAAATTAATTTAAAAATCTAAACCAAGTCAATCTCATAAGACTTAAGTCAAAACTCTAATTAAAATTTAATCTGAAGAAACCAAGTCAATCTCATAAAACTTAAGTTATATCCTAATTAAAAGTTAATCTGAAGAAATCAAGTCAATCTCATAAGACTTAAGTCAAAATCCTAATTAAAATCCTATTCTAAAAAGATCAAGTCAATCTCATAAGATTAAATTCAAAACCTAATTAAAACCCTAATCTAAAAAGACCAAGTCAATCTCATAAGACTAAAGTCAAAATCCTAATTTATCTTATCTAAAAGGAGACGTAGTCAACCCTAAATCCTATAAAAAATATGTCAAAAAGCCTCCCTAATCTTCCCAAAACCCTGATTTTGAAGTCTTAACCTCTTACCTATCATTCAAACCTTAACTTTTGCTCAAAAAACATCAGAGACCCTTCAAAAATATCTAGAAATCCATCAAGAAATTAGAAAATAGTCAGATCTAAGAAGCAAATACTTCATCTTGGAGATCAGAAGCAGATTTAGTAATGAAAACGAAGTAAAGAATCTCTCCACCAGATATAAGGAAACAAGTCGTTACGAACATCTAGGTACATTTTTGTTCTATTTATTTTAGGTCTTTTAGCAATGTAATTTTTTTTTTTGGAAAATAGTAGAGACTGGCGTTTGTCGGACTGGGTTGGTGCCTAACACCTTCCAATCCGTAACGTGATCCCTGGACTTAGTTTCTTTTTGTAGATTAGTTGTTTTTATCCATTTTGAGTCAATGCTTGGTTCCTAAACCGTAATAACTAGGTGGCGACTCCCAAACCTCAAAAATCAAAAGCGGATCCGCACACCCCGCAGATTGAAGGCATTTTCATAGTGTTATTTTAATATAAAAAATTTATATTTTATTCTATAAAATATATTATTTGTAATATACTTTTGAAAATTTTTTTTTCTAAATTATCCATTGATCATCCTAGAGTCCCAATGCCATGCACAAAGATTAAAAGTTAAATAGTAGAAATTATTCTCAAAGGTTTCTTGATGGGATATTGTTTATTATAAAGGAAATTATTTAATTTAAAGATTTATGGAAGGGACCTGTCAATTAAATATCAAATTTCAGGGTTTCAATTGTAGTATACATATCATGTGTCACTTACGATATTTATACCTATTTGATTTAAGATTAGTTGATTGGTACAATTTTAACTTGAATTATGATATCCCAGAGCAATTTGAGTTTGTACTTAGATCAATTTTTTTTTTCTCATATATGTATATTCCTAAAAAGGCCCAAAGCCCTTAAAGGTTAATGGTATTTTAGGTATTTTTCTAAGTATTTCATTTGGATAAAATTAAATCCTTGAAATTTTTTTTTATTGTGAGAGATTCATATGTGAATTCTTTTTTACTAAATGAAAAATGTTATTTTCTAGTGTAGACACCGCAATTTTGCCTAGTCAGACTCAGTGATAATTTTCCTATTTTGAAGATTAAAGAGGTGCAAACCTTGGCTAAGGGCTTGACACTTAGCCATGTTATTGGTAGAGAGATCGATCACAATGTGAAAAAAATCCAAATTTGACAGCCTTGGACTGTCAAATTTCATAAAATTCGACGGATCAAAAGGTCAATTGGAGTCGACTTTTTCACTGTCAAATTTTTTTTTCGACAGGCCAAATCTGTTAAATTAATGAAGGATGAGAGAAATTCAACAGCTCTAAGCTGTCAAATCTGGGAACATCAAGAATTTCAACTGTCCTAAACTGTCAAAATTCGATTTCTAAAATTCGCAGGCCTTGGGCTGTCAATTTTTTCTGTAGAATTTTCCAGTTTTATGTAGTGGATGAACCAACACCTTGCTTGGATAAAACAGTCATTTTCATCCTTCATTGTACCTCCTCTTGCCACCACAACTGGGTTACCTTTACTTACACCATCCACATTAATCCAGCTTGCTCTAGGTTTCTCCCAAACAAGAGTTACCCTTCAGCTAGGAGGGAGCATTTTCGATTGAAATCCATAGTAAGCAAAACATTGTTCTCCTTAGCAGAAGAATTCTACTTGGAAAAGAGCACACTATCTAGCTCCAAGAGCTACTTCCGAACTAGATCAATCACCTTTCTTGCTTTAGGTCTAGTCTACTCAAACAAATCTAAAATAAAGGTTGATCTTGATCGACCCTTACGAGTTTTGATGAATAAAGTGATATCCATGTGTTTTCAAGCCAATGACATCCCTCCTAACCTTTGTTTTTATATTTTTATGAAGAATAACAATAAGTGACCTAAATGCCCTCGTCTTCAACATTTGAAAAAAAGGCTTGATTTTCATCCTAAAACCTATTATCTTCAGCAAGTAGGTTGAAATAATAATTGTAGTTTACATTCCAAACCTCAAGTCTCAGACGATATTTTGAATGAAAATTTTTGCATTTCCAACAATAGATTAAAAATAATTTACACTAGAAGTTGAAGAGCTTGATGATGATGAATTTTAAAAGAAAAATCAAGGGCTTTTAAGCATGAGTGCTGGTTTTGTAACTCAACCTAACAGGGTAACTAAAAAACTCATTGACGTGACAAGTGCAAAAACCATAGATTTTTTCCCTCGGGATACATAACTGCACATGTTTTATGAGAATGTGCAGTTGTGTTATAAAATCTATGGTACTTGCAGGGTACACATGAGTTGAATTACAAAATCATTATTACACTTTAAGCATTTAATTCATTTTATATTAATCTCTAGGAAAGGATCATAGTCAATGTACAATGTCATTATAAATAAAATATGAGGAAAGTAGCTAAAGCACCCCAAGAATGAATTATGATAAGTGGGCCCACCTCTGGCTTAAATATATCCTTTAAAGTGGAAAACTCCTTGGGAAAGTTAGAGTATGAAATCCCAAGATTTTGTCTATCTTTCATGCAAAGTACCTTACCTTTTGCTTTTTTATTTTTCAAGATTTTATTTATTTACTTATCACTGTTATCTAATACTTTATCCCACAAACTTGCAAATCAGCCCAAAAGGGAATCCAGGGGATTTGGGGTTTTGGTGGAGAGTGGAAGGATGCGTCGCTGGATTTCCAAAACAGAAACAAACAAAATAATAATAAAGAAAAAAACAGAGAGACTTGTCAGGTTAAGGATTCGATGGAGCAGAATAACAGATCAAAAAGAAACATTGAGTTCCACGAGTCGGTGAAGCTGTTGACACACTCTTTCATTTAGAAACAAGTAAAATGACATAAATACCCTCCTTTTCATCGTCAAGTTAAAAATCATTGATTTTCTCCTAAACTATTTCGGTAAATTCTTATTTAACCACTCGAAGCGCCTTGAATGAGTTGAGCCTCCATAATTGTGAAGTTGAAAAATGAGGAGAAATTGATTACAATAAGTCAAGGATCAAGTCATAAGAATGTGAAAAATGAGATAAAAAGAATTAATTAATAAATTGCTTTTAAAGAAGATAATGGAAAAATCTAAGAGACAATTTAGGCCAAGAAGCTTAAGGATCATGTCCAAGGAAGGTAATAATTTTTGATAGTAAAAAATGACTTTTTAAAGGGTATTTATGACTTATTGTCAATTATTTGGGTGATGTGGAAATAGAGGGATAAAATTCATATTTCCAATAGGTGGGGCACAATATAAATTAAATGAGGATTTCTTAAGTGCCTCCCAAACTTATGAGTATGTCACTCTACATTTACAAATTATTGAAATAAGAAATTGTCTTTGAAACTTGGATAAGGTGAAAAAGGTGAGAGAGTACTTTGGGTACTTCAAAACTTTTCTTAAGGTGATTGGGCATTTACTAACAAAGTTTTTTTTTACTAAATGGTTATTAACTTGACACCCAAAGGTTATGGGTATTAACAAAGAAGTTCCTATTTCGAAGTCATTAAGTTTTTTTTTTTTTTAGTGATATTAATTAGGGGTGTAACTCCTAATATTAATGAGGGCAAAACACTAAAAACCCAAATCTTTTTTGAGGAGATCACAGAAAAATAATTGTAACTCAAAAAAAAAAAAAAAAAACCAACCACAACCACCAATCTATTCTTTTTTAATGAAGTAAGTGTATGACATAAAGCTATTAACCCCATTAAAGTTTGAAATTTTGCTTCATTTTACCGGAACAAAATTTTAGAAAAAAATAATCTCTTTACATCATGTTAATCTTGTCAAGTAAAATAAGAAAAGATAACCAACTAGCGTTGGGCACAGTAGTCAAGGCATCCCTCTAACAAGAGAGAGATCTTGATTTCAAGTTCTTTCATTGGCCACCTATAGGGGTGTTGAAAATATACCTTGAAAAAGTCATTATTAGTTTATTAATTAATAAATGAATTTTACGATTATTTATCATTCAGTCTATTATTTATCACACAAGGATACATGATCTATTTTCATCAATGATGAGATGATTGATGAGATATGAGATACATAAGGTCCTCAGATAAATTGTAATATAATTAAATGATCAACTTAGGGTTGACACGGGAAAATCAGATACATAGTTTATTTTATATGAAATTGTCACAAACTATGGATGAAGTTGGGCACTTCATTTATATGGTTGTCATATTGCTAGAGTGTATATATTTGATGTATAATACCATATTCTCAAGATTTCCTGTTGTTGATTACGCACTCAACAAATGAGTGCCTATTAGTATATTGACTGATTGCACATAAGTTAATTCTTGTTGAAAGCTACTATCAGAATAGAATTAATTTATAACATAAATTATGTTTAAAATTTTTTTAGATCTAAGGGCTTTATTTATCATTGAATGAGAATTTGCTTACTTTAATTTTGTTAATAATTATTCTCATTGATGAATTGCAAAATGACATTAATTAGACAACTGATAAACTATTTGGATGATGATAAGAATTCAATAAAGAATCTACAATCATTAATTTAGGGAATATCCAAGATAGAGAAAATGATGTAAATCTTAAACAAGTAAAATTTTAATCGTTATTTTAATATTAAAAAATTATATTTTATTCTATAAAATATATTATTTGTAATATACTTTTGAATAAAATATTTTTTTAAATTATCCATTGATCATCCAAGAATCCCTATGCCGTGCACAAAGACTAAGAATTAAATAGTAGAAATTATTCTCAAAGGTTTCTTAATGGGCTATTGTTTATTGTAAAGGAAATTATTTAATTTAAAGATTTATGGAAGGGACCTATCAATTAAATATCAAATTTCAGGGGTATGTGTCACTTACAATTTTTGTACCTATTTGATTTAAGATTAGTCGATTTATATAATTTTAGCTTAAACTATGATATCTCAGAGCAATCTGAGTTTGTGCTTAGATCAAAATTTTTTTTTCCTCATATATATATATATATTCCTAAGAAGGCCCAAAGCTCATTGTTTATTGTGTTTTTAAAAGCTCTTAAAGGTTAATGGTATTTTAGGCATTTCTTTAAGTATTTCATTTGGATAAAATTAAATCCTTGAAAAAAAAATTATTGTGAAAAATTCATATGTGAATTCTCTTTGACTAAATAAAGATTCTTATTTTATGGTATAGACACGTCATATTTGCCTAGTCATACTCAATGATAATTTTCCTATTTTGAATATCAAAGAGGTGCAAAGTTTGGTTAAGGGCTTGACACTCAGCCATGTTATTGGTAGAGAGATCAATGAACCAACACCTTGCTTGGATAAAACAGTCATTTTCATCCCTTATTATACCTCCTCCTGCCACCACACCTAGGTTACCTTTACTAGCACCATCCACGTTAATCTAGCTTGCTCTAGGTTTCTCCCAAACAAGAGTTAGCCTTCGGCTAGGAAGGAGCATTCTCGAGTTAGCAAAACATTGTTCTCCTCACCAGAAGAATTCTACTTAGAAAAGAGCACACTATCTAGCTCCAAGAGCTACTTATGAACTAGATTAACCACCTTTCTCACTTTAGGTCTAGTCTACTCAAACAAATCTAAAATAAAGGTAGATTTAGATCGACCCTTACAAGTTTTAATGAATAAAGTGATACCCATGTGTTTTCAAGCCGATGACATCCCTCTTGACCTTTGTTTTTATTTTTTTTATGAAGAATAACAAAAAGTGACCTAAATACCCTCATCTTCAACATCTGACAAAAATGCTTGATTTTCAACCCATTATCTTCAGCAAGTAGGTTGAAATAATAATTATAGTTTTCATTCCAGACCTCTAGTCTTTGATGATATTTTGAATGAAAAACTTTGCATTTCCAACAATAGATTAAAAATAATTTATGCTAGAAGTTGAAGAGCATGATGATGATGAATTTTTTAATGACAAATCAAGGACTTTTAAGCATGAGTGCTGGTTTTGTAACTCAACCTAATAAGGTAAATAAAAAATTCATTAACGTGACAAGTGCAAGAAACACAGATTTTTTCACCTCATGATACATAACTGCACATGTTTTATGGGAATGTGCAATTGCATTATAAAATCTATGGTACTTGCAGGGTAGACATGAGTTGAATTGCAAAATCATTACTACACTTTAAGCACTTAGTTCATTTTATATTAATCTCTAGTGAAGGACCATAGTCAATGTAGTATGTCATCATAAACAAAATACTAGGAAAGTACCTAATGCACCCTAAAACTGAACTATGATAAGTGGGCCCACCTCTGGCTTAAATATATCCTTTAAAGTAGAAAACTCATTGGGAAAGTGAGAGTTTGAAATCCCAAGAATTTGGCTCTTTCATGCAAAGCACCTTACTTTTGCTTTTTTAATTTTCAAGATTTTATTTATTTATTTATTTATCACTATTATCCAATACTTTATCCCACAAACTTGCAAATCAGCCCAAAAGGGAATCCAGGGGTTTTGGTGGAGAGTGGAAGGATGCGTCGGAAAACAGAAACAAACAAAATAATAATAAAGAAAAAAAAGAGAGACTTGTCAGGTTAAGGATACGATGGAGCAGAATAACAGATCAAAAAGTAACATTCAGTCCCACATGTCGGTGAAGCTGTTGACACACTCTTCCATTTAGAAACAAGTAAAATAACATAAATACCCTCCTTTTCATCCTCAAGTTAAAAATCCTTGATTTACTCCTAAACTATTTCGGTAAATTCTTATTAAACCGAATTTAACCACTCCAAGCGCCTTGATTGAGTTGGACCTCAATAATTTTGAAGTTGAAAAATGAGGAGAAATTGATTACAGTAAGTCAAGTATCAAGTCATCAGAATGTGAAAAATGAGATAAAAAGAATTAATTAACAAATTGCTTTTAGAGAAGATAATGTTCTAAGAGACAATTTAGGCCAAGAAGCTTTAGGATCATGTCAAAAGAAGATAACAATTTTGATAGTAAAAAATGATTTTTTTAAGGGTATTTATGACTTCTTGTAAATTATTTAGGTGATGTGGAAATAGAGGGACAAAATTCCTATTTCTAATAAGTGGGGCATAATAGATATTAAATGAGGATTTCTTAAGTGTCTCCCAAACTTTTACATTCACAAATTATTGGAATAAGAAATTGTCTTTGAAACTTGGATAAGATGAAAAAGGTGAGAAAGAGTACTTTGGGTACTTCAAAAGTTTTCTTAAGGTGATTGGGCATTTGCCAACAAAGTTTTTTTTACTAAATGGTTATTAACTTGCCACCCAAAGGTTATAGGTATTTACAAAGAAGTTCCTATTTCCGGGTTATTAAGTAATTTTTTGGTGAGTGACATTAATTAGGGGTGTAACTCCTAATATTAATGAGGGCAAAACACCAAAATCCCAAATCTTTTTTGGGGAGATCAAAGAAAAATAATTGTGACTTATAAAAAACCAACCATAACCACCAATGTATTCTTTTTTGATGTAGTAAGTGTATGACATAAAGCTATTAACCTCATTAAAGTTTGCAATCTTGCTTCATTTTACCCAAATAAAAATTTAGAAAAAAAATAAGCTTTTTACGTCACGTTAATCTTGTCAAGTAAAATAACAAAAAATAACCAACTAGCATTGGGCATGGTAGTCAAGGCATCCCTCTAAGAAGAGAGAGATCTTGATTTCAAGTCTTTTCATTGGCCACCCATAGGGGTGTTGGACATATACCCTGAAAAAGTCATTATTAGTTTATTAATTAACAAATGAATTTTATGATTATTTATCATTCAGTCTATTGTTTATCACACAAGGATACACGATCTATTTTCATCAATCAGAAGATGATTGATGATATATGAGATACATAAGGTCCTCAAATAAATTGTAATATAACTAAGTGATCAACTTAGGGTTGACACGGGAAAATCATATATATATTTCCTTTTATATGAAATTACCACAACTATGGATGAAGTTGGGCACTTCATTTATATGGTTGTCATATTGCTAGAGTGTATATATTTAATGTATAATACCATATTCTCAAGATATCATATTGTTGATTACACACTCAACAAATGGGTGCTTATTAGTATATTGACTGATTGCACATAAGCTAATTCTTGTTGAAACCTACTATCAGAATAGAATTAATTTATAACATAAATCATGTTTAAAAATTCTTTAGATCTAAAGACTTTATTTATCATTGAATGAGAATTTGCTTACTTTAATTTTGTTAATAATAATTCTTATTGATGAATTGCAAAATGACATTAATTGGGCAACCAATAAACCATTTGGATGATGACAAGAATTCAATAAAGAATCTACAACCATTAATTTGGGGAATATCCAAGATCGAGAAAGTCATGATTAAAGCTAGTAAATCCTAAACAAGTAAAATTTTAATCGTTATTTTAATAAAAAAAATTATATTTTATTCTATAAAATTATTAGTAATATACTTTTGAAAAAAGTGTTTTTCTAAATTATCTATTGATCATCGTAGAGTCCCAGTGCCATACACAAAAACTAAGAGTTAAATACTAGAACTTATTCTCAAAGATTTTTTGATGGGATATTGTTTATTGTAAAGGAAATTATTTAATTTAAGGATTTATGGGAGGGAGCTATCAATTAAATATCAAATTTCAGGGATTCAATTGTAATATACATATCCAGTGTCACTGACAATTTTTGTACCTATTTGATTTAAGGTTAGTTGAGTGGTAAAATTTTAGCCTGAAATACGATATTCGAGAGCAATCTGAGTATTTGCTTAGATCAAATTATTTATTATTTTTTTTTCATATATGTATATTCCTGAAAATGTCCAAAACCCATTATTTAATATGTTTTTAAAGGCCATTAAATGTTAAGGGTATTTTAGGTATTTCTCTAAGTATTTTATTTGGATAAAATTAAATCCTTGAAAAAATAATTTATTGTGAGAGATTCATACATAAATTCTTTTTGACTAAATAAAAAATCTTATTTTATGGTGTGACACCCCATTTTTACCTAGGCCGAGTCCGAGAGCATTAAAAAACTTTCGAAGATAGGCTTGACCCAAGAAATTTTTGAAAATTTTTTTAAAACTTAGTTTTTGAGAAGTCAGATGGCCCAAAGACCATTTTTAGAGAAAATTTCAAACCTTACCGAGTCTTACCTTCGGCTAAGTCATATTTAATCCTAGAATGACGTCACCCATGTCAAAGGAAACTTTTGATATATGTCAGGGTTGAAATTTACTTGGCCAAACCTAAGGTTCAGCCATGGTTGAATTTTAGTTAAATTTGATTTGGTTGAACCTACTATTGGACAGTTAAGACCTATGTGTGCTCGAATTATTTTAGGAAAAATGACCCCTTAATCCCCTTTATACTTTTTTACCACTCTTCAACTCTCCCATAATTTCACCACTTAGTTATTCTTATAATTTTTTTAAATCTTCTAACAAAGACTCTAAGACTAGTTTGGTCCCCACTCAAAGATAATTATCTATCTAACCCAAATTTGTTAGGACTCATTAAAGTGGATTCTACTTCTACTCTTTTAATATTATTCAAAATTCACATGGCTCTCATGTCATTCAATGTAAATTGATTATCTTCCAAAACTAATGACTAATGTGTCCTCTATAGATAATTCTTTAGAATTTGTGCCAATTGACCCTTGTACCCATAAGTTTGTTGGAGACTTTATCAAGGAAAATGAATAAAGAGACAAAAAACTTATCATCTAATTACATGTCACTTGGCTTGATTCTTTCTAAATTGACCTAAAACCTAAAATCTAAGACCATCCTATCTTCCACAAAGAATTCTCTAGAGTTTTAGTACAAAGATTATTTTAACCTTTAATGATCAAGATTGGTGTGACTGTACAAGAGGTTGAAGACTATCAAGGCCAAGATTAGAAGGTGGAATTAATGCTTTTCATGATGATTTTTTCGAAAATATTTGGGTAATCAAGGTTTTAGGACAAGTTTACCTCTAAGGGTCTCCCAAAATCCTATAAATATGACTCCTATCAAAGGTAAAAAAGAAAGCTCATTTGGTGATTTAAAGTTATTTTCAAATCCATCCCAAACCTCTCTAGCCTTCCTATTCTCTCAAACCTCTCAAAATTCATAGAAGAAGAAAAAGAAATAAGTAGAGGAAAAAGAAAATCAAAATGGGATTAAACCCTTTAATCTTCTCTTTATTATTATTATTCCCTCTTTTTTAATTTCAAGCTTTTATTTTTTCTTTATTTATATGTTTTCTAGTTTAATAATGTAATTTTTTTTTTTAGTTCTTAGCCTCAAGGCTTGGGAAGAGAGAATAATTTCTTTTTGAGGTAATCTCCCCCTATAAGTCCTTAATAAACTCCTAAAGTGTCTTAGATGTTATTTTATATTCTTTACTTTCATGCAATTTAATTTCTAGTATAGATACATTTATTTTCTTACAATTTAAATACATTGATTAGATGTTCTTTTTCTTTGTTTATGGTGACTTAAGAGTTAGAGAGTAATCCTTCTTAGGAGGTAATCTCTTCTTGCTAAGTCAACCTCATGCATATACTTTGCACACCTACTTTAAAAATGGCTACAAGCAAAAGTGTAGGTCCCTATAGACCTATTTTCAACTTTTAGAGCCAACAAAAATAATTCAAAAATGGATAAAATGTCATGTATGTAGTATTGATTCCTGCACGGTATAATTCAAATCATAAACCTCACTAAAGGGTCAAACCAATAAACAAAGTCTAGTAAGAGAGCACATAAGCTAATTTTGAAGTTTTGGGACTTCAAATGATAAGATCCATGTGGATTGTCATCAATGTATCAAACTTAGAAAAAATCCAGCAGACACCTCCTTGTAGTAGTGGATTGTTCATTATCTTAATTTGTCCATTTTTCAAAACAAAGCTATAGTAAATTTTTTCTAAATATCTTCTACAATTCGCTCTATTTTCGAAAAAAAAAAAAAAAAAAAAAAATTCTTAGCTCACTTTGGTCAATCAATAGTAACCATCTTAGGATGGGAGGGACAAGGTGCTTAACACCTTTTCTTGTCCCGTAACCAAACCTCATTATCTTAGATTCTTTAAGTAGACCTTTCCACTTATCTTTGGATATGAGAGTTACTGCAAGTCAAGAAAAAAAAAATTAAAACCTTTTTTATTGTGTCCATTCATAGTTTAATTGAATGGTGATGACTCTTAAACCTATGTAGATGAGTTCAAACTCCCAAAAGTTTTGAAGCTCACGTATCTACATATAGGATTTGTTAAATTCGTCTACTCCTATTTTTAACACTTTTAAAAATTTTAAAATTGATTTTAAATAATCTAATAGGATTTAGGATATCTTATGATATAAAAATCCTCATGTATCATGCCTAGTCCTTAAGGTTTTTCAAAATTCAATTTTTTTAAAGTCTTTAAATAGAGGTGGATGATTCTAACGAAAACACACAACACAAAAAGAAAAAAAAAATCATTCTTTGAATTTTACACACAAAAGACGGTCTAGAGAGTTTAAGGGATACAAGTTCAAATATAGAGAAAATCAGAAAAGAGTAGATCTTTGACAAGAAGCAAATTCACTAAGTTTTGGATATCATTCAATTTGGATATTTTTTTCTTCATTGTCAGATACTCCAAAAGGTAATTTTTCCTTTTACCTAGAATTAAATTAAATAATGATTAATGTTAAAGAGAGATATAAAAGGATTCAGATTTATTGGTGCTTCTGTTGAAATTAATTTTTCAAATCGAGTTTTTCTAACAAGGGATTTATCCCTACTTAGCTGGTATATGTGATTTGTGGGGTATTGCATGCACGAGAGGGATTTTGGCGGGATTATGGTGCTCCAAGAGTTGGCTCGTTCTTGCTAGTCAGGCCTATGGGTCCGAAATCTCAATATTATTGCTAAACACATTTATATTATTATATAGATAAGATACATATGAAAAAGATTCTCTGTCACACACAAATACACACAAAGTAGAAACATTCCAACCCATATCCCACAAATTAAAACCCCATTTCTAATATGCTTCTACCTCCAAAACAGATACATTTTCATTGAAACAACAGAGACCCATCTCTCCTACAAGACCCTCTGCACCATTCGGAAAACTAACATCAATTTGGCCTTTTCGTTGAAGAAGATTGGCACCTTGAGGTTTAGTAATAGAGTCACAACTTCTTGTTCTTCCCTGTCATCTTCCTTGCCTTAGAGAATACACCCATGACAGAAGAAACAAATTTCCGGAAAATTTTAGCTTTGGTTTGCCCTCTTTTCGGTGGAAACCTTACTTTTTCTTTTTTCAGAGATTGAAACTGAACTGCTCCATAAGACATTGTTGAAGGTTCTTTAGACATAAATGAAACTAAGAAGAAGAAGAAGAAGATGTGAAGTAAATTTCTTTAAGCGCTCAGGTATATATAGTTGTAGTAACTAGTAAAATGGGGTTGGGGAAGAAAATTTCTTGTTAGTTTTGTTGTCCTATCTAAGACAGAAATTTGATGCATTCCTCTGATATGTTGGGATACTATTGGTCCCACTAAATCTGTAGTGAATCAATTGGTGGGCCATTAAATCTAAGGAACAAATGACAATAAAAAAAAATCAGAACTGGATCATTAAAAAGTCTAAGTTACCACTTTTAAAACATAGGAACAATTGAGAATCGAATCTGAAGTGGATCATACAGAAGTCTAACCTATCTTTCTCAAAATAGATTTGTTTCCTTGACAAAAGGTGGTTGAAAGCTGTAATAATAATTTCCTCTAGCATACACTCGACAAGGAATCAAAATTCAACATCTCCTTTTATCCAACAAATCTAAATTCATTGACCCAGTTGACTGGTTGGGTCGGTCCAATTAATAGCTGGACGGGTGGGTCAAACCAACCTAATCCAAAAGGGAAATATTACGTTATAAAACAAATTTTCGGAAAGAATGGTTCTTTTTTTTTTTTTTTTTTGCATTATTGTGGGTATCTTCACCCTACAGATGAGACTAATCCCATGGTCACATGCACTGCTCCCTCAAAAAGTCCTACATGCAGTTGATTGAGTCAAAAATCAACCGAATCCTGGAGGGTGTCCCCAAGGAATTCATAACCTTGTGGGGGTTTCAAGCAATTTTTTATTTTTTATTTTTATTTTTTGGAATCTAATTCTAATAGATGGTTATGCAAACAAATTATCATCAACCATTGCAATCCAACTAGGTCAATTGGGTTATCGGGCCAACCGATTTAATAATATATGGTCTTACATTATTAAAAATGGGAGTGAATGGATTGGTTATGATTAAGGTGCAAGGGTGGAGCTAGGATTTTGCCCATGTGAGAGCAACTAAGGGTATTTTTTTTTTTTTTTTTGTGGGAGCAATTAAGAGTGAAAAAATATATATATAGTTGTAAGGGAAACCAAGATTGGAAATTTTTTTTTTTTTTGGGGCAATAGTGATATATATTTTTATCTACCATTAAAATCTATTGCAATATCTCATTAATTTATAGACTTTAACAATTCTTGTAGGGACAAGTGCCCCCACAACAACCACTCTAAATCCACCCCTGTTAAGGTGGAATTATTATCTCATTCTCATTATATAGTTTCTCCCTAATTAATGATCGTAAGGAAAACTCAATTAATCTACTCAACTTCAACATTCCCGAATCATTGTAATTTTAAAAAGAGAATCGTCTATTCCTTCTCCTCTCATATTAGTTTCACAATTTCGGGAATTGGTTTTGATCCAACCCAACCCAATCCATAATTTAAATCTTGGTGTGATTGGGTTCATATTATCTAGGCCGTGTTACATATTTTTGTTCCCTTCCCACTTGGCCTAATTGGAATGATTTTATGATCAAGAAAAATCAATCCATTTGAATGTACAATGAGTTAATTCACGTTTTGTAAGTCAATTTTATTACATAAATAAAATTCTGTTAATTTAAATATTAAAATATAATTCTTTATATTTCAAATATTTATTTTTTATTCTCCACAAAATTGTAATTATAATCAAATAACTCCATAAAGTTTCTGTCCCGATTAAATGTATTCTTAGTTGTCGCAGATGGGTTGGTGGAGTTGACTGAACGGTTTGCAATGTTGACATGGTGATTTGTTTCCAATGTGTAAGTGGCCGAGTCACCTCAAAATCCAAAATCAAGTCCGAGTTTCAAGTGGACTCGGTGAGTTTTAAAACTCGGTTTCCATGTCATGACTCACGTGGTCTGGATTCAATGGTAGCTTAGAAAATTTAATGCGAAGTTACTGAATCTGAGTAAGATTGAGGCGACAGAAACAATCATGACTGTCTCTTGTCTCTATAAACCTTATGTGGGCCCCACTATTTGGCAATCTTAATTGAGATTACACGAGGAGATTCGATCGATTTGATATGGCACGTCTGTTGACCTGGTAGCCTCCCTAACCATTCTTCTTCATGCAAAATTTTAAAAAATGAAGAGAGAATCTTTGACTGGACCCCAATTATAGATTTATTTATTTATTTTGACCCGTGTGATTTGGACTAACTTTATTTTAATTCCTTAATATTTATTATTATTATTATTATTATTTTTATTATAATTATAATTATAATTATAATTATTATTTTTTCTATAGTAAAGGGTATCCGAACCAGTTTGTGCGCACCAGACTAGTCCCTACGCCTCACACTCGGGCTTTGCCCATCATGTATGTACTTACACATGTGCGACAATACATGGCCATGAAGGTTTTTATGGGTAGTAGGGTTCAAACTTGAGACCAAAGAGAAGTAGACTCCTTGACCCCAAGTCGATACCATTCAGCCACTCCCTTGATGGTTAACTCCTTGATATGTACCTCCACGATGTTAAAGTTCAGATGTTATTTTAATATTTTGCCCTCTCATTTTATTTTATTTATAAAAAAATTTATATTTTAAAATTATAAAAATGTCTTCGTCTAAGCAATCACACTCTTACACATGAATCCATTTGGCCCTCAGTGAGTAGACAGAAGGAGGATTAATGAGTCCTTTAGATAATTATAAGAGAGGTAAGTGCAATTGTAACAATGTAAGGGGGTCGACATAAAATTATACCAATTCATTGGGGGTTTAAGTGATTTTTTCAAAAGAGTGGTAAAATTGTTATTTTTATCATTAAAATAAGTAACCACCATTTTCATTTTAACATGACATATTCTTTCTAAATAATTGCGTCCGTTGGATACCTACAAGAGAGTTAAGTGTAATTGTAAAAATGTTAGGGGTTTAATATAGAATTATGCCAAATCATGGAGGTTAAATGTGTAATTTACACTTTATTGAGAATATTTTGAGGGAATCTTTATTGAGAATATGCACCGAATGGTCTCTTGATAAAGAATACGGACCATTTGAATCCCACTTAATATAACATTAGTCTATTAAGGATCTTTTGAAGATTTTTTAAAGGAAAATACCTAAAATACCTTTTAAACAACTTTACAAAGTCTTTGATTTAAAAATGTAAGGAATCAATTAAAAAACTCGACCAATTTATTTAGTTATATTAATATTTCTATGAAAAATATAAAATAAATATTTTATTTATTAAAAATTAAATTCAATATAATTTTATTTGACACAATTGTGTCGACTTGCTAATTTTTGAGTTGAATCAATTCAATAAATATTCAAATCGAGTTTTAAAATTATGTTTTAATTATTTATATATTTGAATAAATCTAATATTCATAGACTATATCAGTTTGATGTTGATCATACTCATCTCCATCATCATCATTGGTGTAGTCATCATCATCTATTTGATTTAAATATTACTATTTTGGTAAGTGAAACAAGTTTTTTTTTTTTTTTTTTCATTCAAATTGATCATTAAGAGATGACCATAGTTAAAGGGCATGTCATTAATTATAAAACATTGGAGTAGCTCAATTATTCTCAAATAAACATGTTTCTTTGTACTTCAAAAATAATTGAAGGGGTAGGGTAATTATGGTATTTTCGCTTAAAAATTATTTTTAGACTAATATTTGATAAATTGGTTACTAAAGATTCCATATTTTTTTTAAATGGACTTTTTGGTACATATTTTCAAAAAATAGATCTTTGCGGTAATTGTCCCTAAAATAGGTTACCACCAACTCCATTTAAAAATAAAAAATTATCTTTCTAAATAACAAATTTTAAGATTTTAAAACAACAACACTTTTAAAACAACAAATTTTCTTCTCTTCCCTCCTCACTTAACAATCCAAACAGGAGAAAGGAAGAGAAAATTGCAAATTTTCTCTTCCCTTCCCTCCCCTTCCCTAAATCCAAACACAGCCTAAGAGAAGAAAAGAGAAGGGAAGAAAAGAGAAAAGAAATTCAATTTCTTTCCACCATGTTTGGATTGCCAGAAGAGAACTAGAGATAATTTTGAAATTTTAAAATATCTTAAAAGAGATCTAGGGACAGAGTTGAAATTATAAAATATTTTAAAAAGCTTTTTCTCCATTTCTCTCATCTTCTCCCCACTTTTGGAGAGAGAAAATTCACCTATTTTTCTCTCTTCTTCTTTCCAATTTTTTTCTCAAACAAGATAAATGAAGAGAAACTCATTTATTTTCTCTTCTCTTCTTTCCATTTCTCTTAATCCAAAAATAAAGTTAGTATCTCAAACGAGGTAAGACCATAAGAAAAAGAGTAGTGTGACAAAGTGTTTAAGTGAAAGGATATTTTGGATAATTTAAATCTTTTCTTATTGTAAGTGAAAATTCAGTTGAAATTATGTTTCGAACTGAAATTTTAAGTTATAATCCACAAAGAAGTGCATTTAAAAAGAAAATTATATATTTAAATCTATTAAGTAATATTTTCTAATTGAGTCGTGCTAGAGTGACATTAAGATGGGACCTTATATCGCACATCTAGACGTGAAAGCAGATAGGAATCAGAGATGCTTTTTCGCTCATATCTTGAGGAAAGCATCTATGGTTCCTAACAGTTACACATCAGGTGTGCAATGCGAGGTCCAATCCTGAGTCACTTCAACATTATTCTTCCTTATTTAGTATTCAAATATATCAAAATTTTATCAATTTATATACAAATTCTTTCCCTAAATGGAAACTACAATATACTTTTCCTAAGCTAAAAATGCCACTAATTTAAAGATCATATAACTTGATCTTTGCTTTTATTTATTTTTTTATTATTATTTTAATTTATATAAAATACAAGAGGGCTACCTAGCCATGCCATCCAATGATGCATGTTGAAACAAAAAGCATCCAAGGACATTAAATCCCATCACTAACTATAATATGTGAGATACACGCATGCTTCTAAACTATATTCTATTCGGCTTGTGTGATCCAAAGTCCAGTCAATGAATTGAAATGAACGTAGTATGTAGCATGGGAAGGAAACATAGACTTTGTTGGACAAGAAATTTATTACTCTTGTATTTAATCATAGTTCGGAAGATCACACACAACTTTTATTTATTTAATATAAGTTGAATTAGACAGGAGTTTTAATCATTTTGTGTATAATTTGAAAATTTTGGATATAATTTATGAATTATTTGAAGAATTATTAATTATGATCAGAATCATGTATTTTTACATGAATCACTAGAACTTGACCCATCCTCTTCTCTCCTCTCCTCAATGTATCACAATTCTCTATTAATATCAAGTTGATTTTATATATACTTACAAGCATAATTTTAATACATGTCAAGTTGACTTGAAACTTGACTAAGTTGAGTCAACTCGATTGAATTTTGAGATGACTCAACTGATAAAATAGATGAAACGAAGCAGCACAGAAAATTTGCAAAGTCAACTCGTCAAATGGTTTGTTAGATAGAAAATGCACCCAAGTTCATCAGTGAGCTGCTATTGGCACTCCAACTTTTACTTATTACATCCTAATCTCTTAAATTATGTGTCACACCTCAATTAAAGATTAAAACATGAGAGATATATCAGACAGACCGAACTGTTGCATTTTATTATCTAAAAAAAACTCCATTGGAGTTCTGATAACTTTATTTATTATCCACCAAATCTTACTTTATCAAATTTGTTATCCAACAAATCTTGGAGTGGGATCCATGTCAAAAAATTCAAATTGATGTGATTAATTGGTTACTTAACATACCTTGGAGTGGATCCTAACCACATCAATTTGTGGCATCAAAAAACAATATGATTTGATGCCATGAGGTTATAAAAGATAAAATTCTAAGAATTTTGATATAAAAAAAAGTCAATTTTCTCGGTTGAATTTAGTTTTACACTTGAGAGTTTTGTAGTTATCCATTTTCCACACTTTCTATCAAGCTCAAAAATGATTTTTATTTTATTTTTTCAAATTTATTTCTCTTGAATATGAGTTTTTCTGTGACATCTAGAAGGTTGTGATGTTAGATTAATGTCAATTTAATAATCCATGTCAGCCCAATGACCCTTAGTAAGATTTGAAATCTTACTATGTCATGCTATCCTAGCTTAGAAAGTAAGGGCACTTTTGTTTTGAGGAAGAAATATAATTTTTATTCATTTAAAAATATTTTGAAATATTTATAATTAATATTTCTATTTGATTGACTGAGTTGACTTGCAAATTTAAACTAGATTAGTTGAGCCTTAAGCCAAACATAAAGTGGTGAGCTTAGGCCAACCCTAAACTCCTATTAAGCCTTAGTAGGCTAAGCCTATATCTTAATAGGGTCAAGATCATTTTCAGATTTTATAAATGTGTTAAATTTATTCACTGTTGGAAACATTAGGAGCCGAGTGATACTATTTTTAATCAAAATTTAATTTTCATCCTAGTTGAAAAAGATATGCCTACTACATGTATAGGATTTTTTTTAAATATGTATTATAAGTTTTGTAGAAGTAGTATGATAAAAACTTTGGACTTGTGTGGATTGACTTTTCTAAGTGCTTCCGACTCTTGCGGGGAGTCAGAAGCACTTTAAGGGTGTTTGGATAAATATCTCTTACATAAAACTACTTTACTTTGAAGTCATTTTGGTATTGTTTCACAAAGTATTGATGGTGCTAATTCTCTAAACTACTCTTGCGTGAAGCCACAAAACATCGTCAAAATGACGGGACTGGGTCAAGTATGCCCCTCATAAATTTGGAAAATTACTCTAAAAAATAAAATTAGAATAATATTATATTACTATCCATTGATGTGGTGGCAGTCTAAAAAAGACAATTAAAATAATATTAAAAGGCAATTAGTGGTTATATATATTTGCTCACAATATCTTCCATTTGTTTATAATTGTTAGGTGTTTATATAAGTTTTTATGGATAAAAACAGTAACTATTTTTATCTCTTTTGAAACATAATTTGTTGAGTTATAATGTTAAAAATAGTAACTGATATTTATAAGGGCATTCTGGTTATTTTAACAAAATCCAGAGTAGTTCACAAACACAAAATTCTATCAAAAGTACTTCTGACAGTACTTTTCAGAATCTACATCCAAACACACAACAGTTATTTACCTACTTCAGACAGTACTTCAAAAAGTACTTATAGGAGTACTTATGTTCTAAGTACTTCTAGCTCCTATATCCACACGGGCCCTTTGTTTTCCCCCATCTTTCTTTATTTTACTCCTTACCATTGTACGAGATCATGTAAACTTTAAAGATGTAGGTTAAATCTTTGCCTCACCTATAAATTCATATCTCAATGAAGATTCTCCCTCTAAATCCTCCAAAAAGTCTAAAAACTAATAAGGATTTCTTAATATTGCTACCTATAGATGTAATTTCTTGTATTACCTTGAGATTTTCACTTGTTACTTCAAAACTTTGATCTTTGAACTCCTATGTACGCCTGCAACACCACCTCTCCGATGCCCAAGTTAGATTCAATATAAAAATTAACAGAGTTTTCGTGTATCAAAGAAAATATACCTCTTAATGTGTCTGCCCTATCTATTTATAAAGATAAAACACTAATAATTTTCTTTCCCTTATTGATGTCATCTTCCTTCCAATTCGGAGTTGCAGTCTGAATTGGAATGTATTTTCTTTTGGCTCACGTATATATTCATTCAATTATGTTAGCAATGGATTCCCCATATCTAGGGCAATCCCTGATTTTTTAATCATCCAACAGATGGTATATCAACCAAATTGCTGATATTTTGAAATTCAAATCTCATATCGTATTTGATTTGATTTTTTAATTCCAAGCTTCGGGATAATTTTATTCTTACTTTCCTAGGACTCGGAGTGTCGGCTTTGCTTATCTTCGAACTTGGCTCATCTACCTCCCTTTGTCGATTGGATTCGGCATTTGGGACTACCTTTAACTCAAAATGTATCACTCTGTGTTGGGCTCGGATCTTGTACTTTCACATGTCGCAATCCAAATTGTTTACAAAGGTAATCATCCACCCATATTTATAGATTCTCTAGTCTCCCTTTACTTTAGGTTTCTTTCTTCCAAATCCATGACAATCTCTAAAATAGTTTTTGTAATCATGTAGTTTTCTCCTATTAGAAACTTCCTAATCTTATCTGTTATCATTCTACATACAACTTGACTTCTTCCGCTTTTAGTTGGTTTCTAATGCATTTTTCTTAAACTCAAGATTTGAAAAATCTTAGGAGGGTCCTGGAACTTAATTAAATTCATGGAATTAAAGATACTCACATTTATCCTAAAATATATAATTATTACCACTTGGTTGAGCTTAACTTTCAACTGAGTTCTCTTTCCTTGCCACCTATCCTACCAATTGAGCTGACACATGGAACCTCTTGACATGGTTTATTCATGTAATAATGGACACCTAGGACATCTTTGTTGTGTAAATGTCTTGTATTCTGTTGTACAAAAAGGGCAATAATGTAATATTTTCTTAAGGAGTTTTATATTTTGAGGAGTTTTACATGTTTTGGTAACTCTCGGTTATATAAATAAAGATCTCTAGAGCTGTAAAACTTATGAAAAAATAACGATTGTTCTTGTTCTATTTCATGGACGTAAACACACTGCTGAACCATATAAATCCTCATGTTTTGTGCGATTGTGTTGTCTTTACTATTTCGATTTTTTTTACAAATTGGTATTAGAGCCTCGGATTATTGAGGTTTGCAACGAAGATAACTGGTTCAAAATTTTAAGTTGATAAGTTCAATGGGAGGAACAACTTTAGCTCATGGTAGAGGCGAGTAAAAGATTTGCTGGTGGAACAAAGATTGTACAAGGCGTTGTCTAGTAAAAATCCTGTGACAATGGGCATGGATGATTGGGAAGAGTTGATTAGAAAGCAATGAATATAGTTCGTTTGTGTTTTAGAGATGAAGTAATATATAAAGTGATGAATGAAGAATCAACTCTAAATCTGTGGAAAAAACGAAAGAGTTTATACATGGCGAAGTCTTTAATAAACAAATTATTTCTTAAAAAACAACTGTATGAGTTACAAATGGTAGAAAGTTCAGATCTGCTGGAGCATATGAATATGTTCAACAAAATCATGAGTGAACTATTGAGAATCTAGGTTAAAATTGAGGAAGAAGACAAGGAATTATTGTTATTGGCATCTCTTCCCTCTTCTTATGATCATCTTGTCACAATCCCACTTTAAGGGAAGGAGACTCTGAATACATATGAGGTTACTGTGACACTATTATTAAATTAGATGAGGAGAAAACCAAATAGTGCGGTATCCCAAGCAAAAGTGCTCGTGGCAAAAAAGATTCAAGGGCAAGGGAGGTTAAAGAACAAATTTCGATCAAACAAGAAAAAATCTAGATCGAAATCAAGTGTGAAAAAAGTAGAGTACTACTACTATTATCAGAAAGGACACTTCAAAAGAGATTGTCGAAAATGTTAGAAAAATATTGAAAGCAAGAAAAAAGAAAAATCTTCTAAATGTAACAACAAAAATTTCGGACAGTAACAATAGGGATACATTCTCAATTTCCACTTTTCAAGTATCGACACCCTACATGATTCTTAGATATTGGATTCAGGATGTTTGTACCACATGTGTCCGAATAAGAATTGGTTCAGCACATATGAACCATAAAATAGTGACATTGTGTTAATGGGTAATAATGCAATATGAAAAAAACTTATGACATTCATAGACGACTTCTCCAAAAAAGTATGGGTATACTTTATGAAGAAAAAAAAAAATAGAAATCTATAGAATCTTTGAAGAATGGAAAGTTAGAGTTTAAAAGCAAACAAGTAAACAGGTGAAGTGCATCAGGACAAATAATGAAGAAGAATACAAGACAAATTTTTGTAGTTTTGCAAAGATCTGGGTATTGGATTTAATTTTCTAGTCAAGAAATGCCACAACATAATGGGGTTGCAAAACGCATGAATGACTCTACTTGAGAGATCAATATGCATGAGGATCAATGCAGGGATATCCAAAAGCTTTTGGGCCGAAGCGATTAATACAACAACTTACTTGATTAATAACTCACCATCAATTACAATAAAGCTTCAAACATCATAATAGATTTGCTTCGGTAGATCAATTGATTATTCTTATTTGAGAATGTTTTGATGCCCTACCTACATACATGTTCTTAATGATAAGTGCAACTAACTTGATTCTAAATCAAAGAAAACTATTTTCTTTGACTACAAAAGGCATAAAGGGATACAGAGTATGGGATCCTATAACTAAAAATGTGGTGATAAGCAGATATGTGATCTTTGATGAAGCGGATACGTTAAAATAAGAGAAGCAAAAAAGAAGAAATCACAACTAGGGAGATTGGTCTCATTGAGATGGAGATTGATACTTATAATTCTTCAGGCAAAGTAGATGGGGATGGTAGTTCTCCACACAAAGAAGTTTTACAGCCTCAAATGTGAATATCATAATGCACACAAAGGGTTTTAAGATACATATATGATTACTTTTGCGCTTGTGACAAAGAATGGTGAACTGCCAAATTTTCAAGAAGTTCTTGCTAATAAATGACAGGGAAAATGATAAAAAAATATGGAGGATGAAATGAACACTTTACATAGAAATAAGACATGAAATTTAGTGAAATTGCGTAGGGATAAAAAGGTGATCGACTATAAGATGGTTTTCAGAAAGAAGGAACCATCTTTTGAAAATGAGAAACTCAATTACAAAACAAGTTGGTAACAAAGGGATTTGCACAACGTGAAGGTATTAATTTCAATAAAAAAAAGGTTAAACATACCTTTATTCGTGTTTTGTTATCAATAGTAGCTATGAGTTAGAGGAGTTGAATGTTACTACAACTTTCTTACATGGAGAGTTAAAGGAGAACATTTACATACATCAACTAGAGGAATTTCAAGAAAAGGGAAAGGAGGACTATGTATGCGAATTGAAGACATCTCTTTATGATTTGAAACAATCCTTAAGGAAATGGTACAAGCGTTTCGACACTTTCATGTTGAAGAATGGATACACAAGATGTAAGTTTGATCCATGTCGTTATTTTAGATAGCTTGAAAATAATTCTTTTATTTTTCTAACACTTTATGTGGATGACATGTCAATTGCTGCTAAGAATAAATCTGAAATTGATAGTTTGAAGAGACAACTTAGCAGTGAGTTTGATATAAAAGATCTAAGAGGTGCAAAGACGATCCTAGGGATGGAGATAAAAAAAAAAATAGGGAATTGAAAAAATTACACTTGTCATAAGAAAATTATTTGAAGAAGGTAGTTGAAAGGCTTAGCCTGTAAAATTCCAAATTAGTTAGTACCCCATTGACATCATGCTT